>NC_052020.1:9557741-9857741 GCF_015832195.1 Motacilla alba alba | reverse complement strand
TACCACCAGGACATCCAGCCATGGCCTCAGTACTTCCCCCAGAAATTTATTATCTATATCAAAGATCAATTCATTTTGCAACAGGTTATTTCTCAAAGTTTAATACCCTAGAAAAGGGTATCTCATAGCTCTCCTTTAAGTCAGCCTCTTCCTTAGTGTGTCCCATCTGGAGGGCAGCACCAACTCAAACAACCCCAAATATTTTATTGTCTCAAATGAAAATCAACCTCTGTCAGCATTTTTAAAGCACAATTCCAACAAAACAAGTTGCTGACAAAGTTTTAGGCTCATTGAAAACTGAAATATTTTCCATTCTAGTGAACTTATAATAAAAAGGCAGTTTCTCTGAAGGAAAAATGATTTTTATGATGGGTACTGTTCTTGAGCTCTGCTGTGCATTTAGCACCCACCTTTTTATGCTATTTTGAGAAATACTGGTCTTGGGGAGCTCTGAATAGGTATTTTCAGAGCAGATTGAGAAAACAGGCACACAACTTATGCAAAAGACTGCTTGAGCCTCAGGACATATTGCAAAACATTTCCCTTTTGCCTTAGAGAGTCACCTATGTCACCCCATGACGCATCATCAGCTTTACTTCTTTGGTCCCTTTTCCACCTTTGTGCTTTACTGCAGTTTTCTGTTTGCCTTTTCCATACATGGAAAACTTAAACAAAGAAAACGTCCCAGAAACAAAGTCCTAACAAGGGCTGCAAGAAGTTTCAATTATAACTGAAATTGAGAACAAAGCCCTGATCACGTGCAAGTGTAAAAATATATGGGGGGTGGGGGGAAACCAATTAGTTTTTCTGAAAATGCATTTTCTTCCCTTTAAAGGGAAAAACCCAGCAGACACTGTTGGAATGGCACTGTAGCTCCAGGTCGGTGGGTACCCTGTGCATCCTCACACAAGAGCAGGTCCGGTGCCTCAGTGCAGGAGCATCAGAGTCTCCAGGAGGACTTACTAGTTCAGCATTGGTGCATTGGTTTTCCTGGCTTTCTGACATATTCCTTCCAATGAGCCCATCTACCACAGTCTGGAAGTGCGGCTTTTGGGAGCACAGAGGGCTCCTAAGAGGTCAGGGACGAGAGTCAAGACTGCTTTTCTGTATTTACATAGCTGTGATACAAGGAGATGAGATCCTCTCTAGCGTCTTCCTACAGAAATCCAGGACAAACTGCCTGAGCCCACCAAAACCTCAGGCAGCCCTGCCTTTCCACTGACACACAGGACAGAAAGAAGCTGTGGCCTCACCTTGGGCATTTTGGCAAATCGCCCTGCTCGGGTGTCTCGGATGCTGGTGATATCCAGAATTTCTCTTTCCTACAAACAGAATAAGGACAAGGAAAATGAGGAAAGACAAAGGATGAAGAAAGCACTCCATGACAGAGCTCCCAGAAGCTGTAAATCAGGTTTGGCTTAGTGTCTTTCCCTGTGGAAGAGCTGTCCCAGCAGGAACAAGGCAGAGAGGGAAGCTATTCCCACAGCAGACACTGCACAGCCTTCCCCAGGCAGCCCCTGTGTGTCCTCACTACTGGCTTGCTGTCTTGTTTGTTCTTTTAATATCCAACCTGAATTTCCTTCCTCTGTTACTAATTTTTCTTCTCACCATGGATATGGAGAACAAATTATACTTGTTGCAGCAGATAATATTATTTTCCAAGATCACATTCCTGGATAATGTGGATGCCATGTTATCTGGCTGTATCCCCATTTTATTGTTAAGCAGGAAGTAATTTTACTCCTAATCCCACTGCTTTCCGAGTCCCTAGTGCAAAAGCCGTTCAGTTTACTTCAGCTGCTAACCAACAGCATTTTCCAGGAATGTGAGACCCTTTCCAGTCTGGCTTTCCTTGTGGCAGCTATGCTTCCTTCCCCCAGCTGCTTTCCCAGGTATCCCGAAGAAGTATCTCCCTTTCCATGGTGAGACCAGCTCCCCTTGCCTTACTTCATGCTCCACTTCTTCCTGCTGGCACCCTTAGAGCAGATATTCTACTGCCCAAGTGGACCTTGAAAGCAGAACAGGAGTGACAGAGACATCAAGGGGTGTGACAGTCCCCAGCATTGTGACACTGTTCTCAGGGCATGTGGCTGCAGCAGTGCCCGCTCCCAGCTGGCACTGGGCACAATCTCTGGACAGGCAGAGCTCACCCAAACCCAGCAGGTCCCTGGCCAGGGCCTGTGCAGGACTGTCTGACTCTGCCATGGCATGTAGGTCAGGCGGAGGAAGCAGAGCTGAACCACAGCCTGCTCTGGAAAGCGGAAGTAAGCTCAGCCTTCCACCTCCCTCTCCATCATTTGATGTACTCATCAGTGAGGAACTGAATTCTCTCTCCTCTGTGTGTGGTGCCTCTCTCTCCTCCAGCAGCTGGCATCTTGTGCTTTGCTCCAGCTGCCTGCAAACATCACCCTGAGCACAACTTGCTCTCCAGACTCCGTGTAGGCCCCACATCACTACGGTCTCTACTTTTAATTGAAAAGTCTAAAACCCCAATGAGTCAGTTAATGGCCCCACTGTGCAGGTTAGGAGAATCCTGTATCTTGCTTGTGACAGGGATGTCAGCACAACTGTTCTCCATGAAGTCCTTTGAAGGACACATAATGAGCTTTGCAGGAGTCAAAAAAGGTGAAAGCGTGAAAGGCACAAAAAGGCCACACTCACACCTTCAGTTCTTGCACTTCCCTGGTGCTGTGAAGACCAACCTGCCACTGACCAGTTCTCACTCCTTGGTGGGGTGTCCCTGCTAAGAGGAACGAGTGTGGCAGTTTGCTCCCAAGTGCAGGACTCGAGCACTTGCAGTGTTGCCATCTCACACAAACCTGACCTGGCTGGTTGGAGCCCGAGCTGTGCAGCCTCAGCACTTACCGTGCTCTGATAGGTCCAGTACACGTAAAAGCCCTGGGGATCCACTCGGAGAATCACAGGAGAAGCATTTGATGTTTCCTGACAGAAAAAACAACAAAAGAAAGAATGTTGGCACCTTGGTGACTTGAAGAAAACATCCTGGGACACGAGGTTCCCAGTTCAGACCCAGGCAGGTGAACACCCTCTGGGATTTATGAAAAAGAACCCAAGGATTTAAGGACATCTCCACAGTGACACCTGTGAGGCTCTGGAAGGTGAATCCTGAGTCTCACCTAACCTGTGCATTTAACAAGAACAGCTCTCTTGGAGCTTTCTACACAAAGAACTGAGATAACAAAACATCTGGAGATTCAATTAATTGTTTCATTTGAAAAGTCTTCTTTGACCTGCTTCATTCTACAAGCTCAGGAGTAACCCAGGCCAAGCAGAGAAAGCATTCATCCATGGCATCTCCCATCCAGGTGTTCTTGCAGATTATCTGGGCTCCATGTCAGGAAGGCTTCAAGAAGGGGATGCATCAATGCAGCATCATTATGCAGCTTTAGAGGGGGATTCTGAAACTCCACAGACTGTCTCTACACTGACCACTAAAAGAAGCAGCTATGCAGACACCCACACTAGAGGCTGCAATCAGGTGAAATCATTTGGGGCTGATCCTGAACCCACACAGCCATTTCTGGGAAGGCTCCAGATTCGATTCAGGAAGCTGAAACACATCTCTGCTAATATGAAACGAGTCATGAAATCTGGAAGTTGTACTTGTCCCTTGGTCTCAGATTCTTCAGGTTTTTACTCAGATCATACACTCTAGAGTGAAGTATCTATATTTTCAGGGACCTCCATTTCCATGCACAATATTTGCAGTAAAGTGCTCATTGCACAGCACGCCATATGTGGTCCTTTTACTGCCTCTTGTCTTCCCCTGCTGTGCCAGGGCCAGCACTGGCCTGCCCAGCACCATATCCATGTTCCCAGAGCTCTGGGCTGGCTCCCTGCACACATGGCCACGGAGAGCAGAACAGGCCCCACGGTTCCACCACAGAGGATTGTGCCATGTTCTAGATTACCCTTATCTCCCACAAAGCAGCTTTCTGGAGGGCAAGCTGAGGCTGCAGGGAAGCTGCTGCCAGCCAGACTCCTAGGCAGGGCCAGGCCTGCCAGGGGGTGCAGGCAGCCTCTCCAATGGGGCAGCTCCTGGCAGCAAAGGAAACGGACAATTCTACAGAAAATGGTCTGGGGGCCAAACTGGCTGCTTCTCACTGTGGGGCAAAAAGCAAACACTGTCTGCTAAAATCCTGTAATCCATAATCTTTCAGACATAGGAACAGTTTTGACTCTACTATGAGGACTCAGAGGCAGCACAGAGCCAAACTCATACCCATCGGCCCTGCTCAAGAGGTCAGCTACTGCCTTGTGCCCTGCCTGGGGTTCTGACAGGGTTCCCAGCTGGTTCTTTAACTCAGCTACCACCCATGTAGCAGAACTTCACCTCTTCAGTCTGCTTAGGAGCCCCAGCTTGCTGGATGCTGAAGAAAGCACTGCAGAGCTGCTCCTTACCCCAACTAACTCCGTAGGACAGGTCAGAACAGTCCTGCCTGTCAGGGATCCATTGCTCTCTCCTCTAGACAGTGCCTTACCAAAGCTGGACAAGGTGAGGACTCTGTAGAAAAATTGTGGGTTTGTTTTTTTGCTGGAAGGCCCTAGTTCAGTCCCAAGCTGAACAGTGATGTAAGAGGCCAATCTGATCTTCCTTAACTCCTTTGCCTCACTTATCCCGGAGGGAGTTCAAAACTGTTACCAACAGTACCATCATGTCAATTGAAAGAGATACAAAAAACTCAACACTCATGAATTCTCAAGTGCAGCAATCCTGCAGTCTGGAGCTCTCACCATCATCCTCTGCAGCCTATTCTAACCATGGATTGGGAAAGCCCAATGTGATGGAGCAATGTGACCAGAACAGCCCACTCAGGGAGAAGCCTTTCTTTATTGGTGGAGATCAAGCCTGTAAACTATTTAGTTGAGGCAACCGCTTAGAAATGTTTACAAATATATAAACCTTAAGGAAAGATCCAGATGGGAATTGAGCTCACTAATCAACAGCTACAGCAGGAAATAAACACTTGGTGGGTCTTGGAAGCCCAACTGACTCACCTTGGTTTTCAGGGGAACCTATCCCAGGAATACCCAGTGAAGTACTTAACAGCTTCCGGTTCTTGGGAGAATGGTCCCCAAGGACCGAGCACAAAGTCATCAGCAATTTTAGACAAGTTTGGCTACTGTTATTCTGAGAAAGCAGTTTTCAAATTCTAAGAAGTCCCAAGTGCACTCTGCAGGCAGTGGGCCCACAGGAAAGAGGAAGGCTGTGCTTTTCACTGTACCCCGGTGTCATCCTCCTGTTTATGTACTGCTAACAGGGGAACTGGCAGCCATATTCCAACTCCTATTGCTCACATCCATCTTTCCTGCCAGCTGCACAGTACACTGCTCTCATTCTCAGAGCTGCGGGACCGCCCCGCTGATGTTGCACACAGGTGATCCACTCCCTGACGTGCCCCTTTGGGACTGAACACTCTCTTCCAGATTCACACTCACAAAAGTGCTAATCCCTCCTGCACTGCTGCTGCAGGCTCCTTCTGATCATCATTTACAACACCACATGAACCATCTCCCCAGACCCCTGTGAATAACCATAATCTGGGCCTTCCCCCTTGTATCAACATTCATGCTCAACAGCAGACAGTCCATCTCCAGACAGCACAGACGCACAGCTGCTCTCCTCCTGCTCAGGTTTGTGGGTGCTGGGGTAAGCACTCCTTTGCCTCCTTAGAAAGTGAGGAGGGGAACCCTTACATTCCAATGAACTGCTGCTGCTCTACACTTTCTTCCCCTCACACAGAAAGGCAGTGACTGCAAAGCATCTGTTTTGAAAGTATAGAGGACAATGAGCTGGAGAGAGCAGCAGCTTACTGCAGCACCCTGAGGCTTCAGCCCTGTTAAAGCACAGGCCCTTTGCTGTTCAGTCATTCCCAGGCCCAGGGGCCAGGCAGGCGTGGGAGGCCATGGCTCACCCCCGATCCACTCAGGCAACAGGGCCATAAGAGGAAGCAACTTGGAGCCTGATTTCATCTCTATCTGAAAAGTGCAATGCGTGCTCTTTGCTCGGGAGCAGATCCTACCCCTCATGCTCCTCCAGAAAGTCCAAATGTGGCATTTGCATCTCACCCCACAGAGACTCCCAGCGGTCACCACCTTCCTGAGGGCTGGACCTTGTGTCCTACACCAGGGGCTGCACACACAGACCCAGTGCACACTCACTCCATTTGTTTCCATCCTCCACTACAAAAGGAGTAGAAAACATACCCCCAACCCCTTACACACACACACAACAACCCCTTAACTTCAGTCCTCAGCTTTCCTGTTCTTCCCAGTTCCCCCCTCCCCTCTAGAGATCTCTGCTGTCAGGTGGGATGCCACACTGAACACAGGCTCCCAGCCTCCCCACAAACTGTGACCCAACCAGTGTCTCCCTGCCACCACAGGCACAGCCCAGGGAAGGAACACCCCAGTACTCACATCATCCCATTTGATGAAGCGGTCGCCCTTGCACAGGTATTCCTTCACCTCCGTGGGCTGCAGGACAGGGTTCAGCACAGACATGGTCCTGCAGATGGGCTCCTCAGCTACCAGAAGCAAGAGCAACTGCACAGTTCACTCCTCCTTAGCCCCCTCTCCTCTATCTCTGCCTCTCACGTGGCAGGGCGTTCTGCCATGACCACTGTTGGCATCGGAGAGCAAACAACCTCTTATATCCCAGCCCAATTTAGGAGGGGCAGGGACAGGCAGGCGAGGAGCGATGAATCTGCATTGTAAATCAACAGCTCTCCAGGCAAGCAGAGCCTCACCCAGGGTCACCCAGAGGAAGGCTGGCGATGGCTGGGGTGCCGGTGGGCACAAACACCCACCGTCCCTCCAGCAGGGATCCACTCGTTGGAGCTGTGCTGGTGAGGCACCCAGCTCGGTGAACTTCCGCAACTCAACTTCCTTAAATGCTCTCTTGACGAAGTACAGGCATTGCCAGAAACGCTCCAACTGCTTCAGCAGCTGTGGTTACGGAGCAGCTCAGCTCTGGCTACAAGCAGACTGCCCCCTTCTGCAAGAGGCCAGATGTCCCAGGAAACAAACTCCTTCCTTGCTCTGGACAGATGCCATTTCTGGGGCCACGCACTGCACTGTCCAGTCTTAAACAGTTTTCCTTTCTCTTATGGGCTCTTCTGAATGTCAGCCTCAAAGTGAGACAGACCAGCAGGGCAGCTGGAAATTCCCCAGATGAAATCAAACATTCCCAGAGTCCCAGGAACTGCGCTATTCCACAGACTCACTCGGCTCTGCGGCAGATTCGTGGGACACAGAACAGGAGAGGTGGGCAAGATGGGGATTATAGGGACAAAGCAGCAGGGAAGTGACCAAAAGCAGAAAAGGTTAAAGGCAAACAGGGCCAAAACCAGACTCTGCTCCTGACCTTGGAACGAAGGAATTCCATTAGGGCAGCAGAGGAGGGAAGGAGCTCCACTGGCTGATGGGCACTGGCTAACCTGGAGAGCAGCTTATGAAAAGGCATGACATGGGTAAGATCAGTTTTAGCCAGAGGCAGAGCCCCACAACTAATTACAAGAGGAAATAACTGCGCTGTGATTGCTGTGGACTGCCAGGCACACAGTGGGATGTCACCCTCATCTCCTATCAAAGCCAAGGTTGCCATGGCTCAAAAGGGACAAGCTGCTGGCAAAAGTAGCACAGAAAAGGGGGGGAACACACCCCCCCACACCTCCCCCTTCCACTCTGTAAGGGGAGCCAGCTGCATGTTTTGTTCCTTCCTTTCTTCCCAGCCCTGATGTGGTAAGTCTGGCACTTTGGAGCAGCCTGGACAGCTGGGGAATGGTCACTGAAGGAATCCTAAGGGCATTCTCAGGTGCTAGTGGCATGAGGCAGGAGAGATTAATTGGAACTCCAGCAAGTGCTCCAATTGTAAAACAATAAAGGCAGGAATCAGAGATCCCTGCTGCAGGAAAAGAGAACCCTGAGCAACATCCTTTGTCTTTCAAGGGGTCTGCCAAAAAAAACACTGGGAATAAGAGAGCTTCCACATTTCCAGCTACCATGGCATTTTCTGCACTTATCAATCTTGCACTTACAGGAATTGGCTATCCAGTAGAAGGCAGCTGGCTCTCTTTCCTTAGGGTCACTGGGTATTCCAGGCCCAGCCAAGCCAGTGTCACCAGGATGCACACTCAGGAAAAGTGGTTACTCCCAAGCAAAGAAGCAGACGATGACAAAGGCTGCAGTGAGAGTGAAAGTTCTCTACACTCGCCTGATCTCTTCTGCAAGGCCAGAGCAGCTTCAGGTTTGCTTCCCTTTAAATTAGGGAGCAGCAATGGAGAGAATAGAGAGCATTAATCTTGCTCAGAGGTGCTGCAGTCCTCCCAGCCTCTGGAACACTGACAGCACTGCAGGAAGGCCCTGGAGGTGACAGCTGCAAAGTAGTGAGAGGTGGGATGAGCTTTGCCACCTGGTACTGCCAAGGGCAGGTGAGATCAGTCACAGCTACTGGATCCCGTGGCTTGACTGGTACTATCAGTTATCACAGCTTTGTGAACCAAGTGTGCTTCCTGCCAGGGCCTCACTGAGAGGCTGCTTCTGTCCTTCTCTCACATCTGGATATTCATCAGCTTTCTCTGCCTCATCCACAAAGTAAGCAAGAATCCTGCCACAGCTTAAATCACATGTCACTCAAGGTCAGCTTCCCATAAGGAATAAAACCTTAATTCAATAAATAATGAAATCATAATTAAGACCCAAGCAAACACAAGCAGCATGAAGAGCAGTGCCCAAGTTGGTGGCTGCCCTGCAAGGCCACGTGATGCCCAACAGCAAGGGACAAACCCCCACTTGCACAAAGGTTGTCACAAAAGCTGGAGCTCCCTTCCTCTTGCCCAACCCAGCCTCCTTATCTTCCACTTCACACTCTTTGCTCTGTAGGAGCCTCTGTCCCTTGCATGCAGAGATGGCTGATGGAACTCTGATAGGATAGAGCAGCAGTCCTGCCCTCTGCAGAGAGCTCCAACATCAGAGCAGGCACGAACAGCAGCACTTGAGCAGTATTTGTTTATTCAAAGCATCCTTTATTTTCTCTTTCCTGTAAGGCCCATTACCCAGTGCACACTCATCCCACATCCCTGTCTCCTTGCTTTCCTCCCATACTTTCCCTGCCAGGCAACCCACCACTTGCTACAACAGTTTTGATATACAAACATTTCCCTTTTTAAAATTTAATATTCCTCCTTCTCTCCCTGTGCTACCTATCCAGCAGCCTGTACCCCCCACCAGGGTGCATGCAGCAGCAAGGCAGGCAGCATCACCCTTCAGACAAGGTTTAGGAGATGACATTTCCAGACACTGATTAAAGCCACGCCGTTAAACCTCCCTCCTGACGTCCAGCAAATTACTCTAACCTCCACCCCAGCTTACTCCTGGCACAGAAAATCTGTAAGAAATCTCTCCCAGCATTGTTGCGGGAGAATTACTTTGCCATGTGTAATGCTGTCCTCTAGTGAAGAGCTGTGACACTGCATATCAGCAGTGAACTCCCAGCTCTGCAAATGCCAGCCCATCCCACTGCTCCTGTGGCGGCTCTGCCCTCAGAGCGCTGGCAATCCGGAAAGGATTAACAATAACATTAAGACCACAAAGCCAATATTTTCTTACCACCCTGGAGAGCAGAAGTGCTGAGTGTGTGTACAGGGACGTATCTTGTGTCCCACTTTGAGCTGAAACCACAAGGCCAAGGACTCCTGACAGCTCTCAGTATGACTCTTCAGCTTGATCTGCAAAAGTCAGAGGGCAGTGGACTATGGCACAGAGAAGCGGCCACAGATGCCACAAAACCATAAAAGCAGCGAGGTCTTGTTCAAAAAAACCCCAAACCCCAAGAAACTATCTGTCCAACCACCAAGGCACGGTTAGGCCTGTAATTAACTGCTCACTGGGCAGCGTGTTGTGTTTACAGCACTGACAGCTTTCAGCGTGTTTCCAAACAGCGCGGTGAGTGCTGCAAGCAGGATCACATTTAAACATCCCACACGTTCCTGCAGTGCCCGGTCACTGCTGCCCAGGGCTGGCTGAACCATGCCATTCCTGACTGCTGGGAAAGAACAAGACTTTCCAAGACAGGTCATTAACAGGAAAGGAAGAGCATGAGGAGCAGTGGCACACAAACAACATGCCCGTCTCATGGTACACTTCAGTAGCAGAGTAACAAGAGGAAAGAAACTTGTACCACACCTGGAAGTGGATGCAGCCAGTTCCTCCCTGTATTCACTTCCAGTACAAAACACTGCAGAGGAAATCAGGATACTGGGGGAGAAAGCCCCATTCTGCTCTTAAACTCATCAACATTTACTTCCCACTGCACCAGCCCAACTTATTCCAACTGTTTGCCTACTCAGTTCACAAAACTGAACAGGTATCAGCCCTGGTCTTCCCTTCACTTCTCCACATGCTAGCCCAAAGCTCTCATTTCTGTAATATCCAGCCTCAACCTACTGCATTCTCCTCCTCCCTGCAAAGGCCTTTGCACAATTCAGAGAGATGTCCCAGGCATCCCATCCAGTATTCTGCTACTCTCAGAAGCATGGAGAGAATCTATGTCAGGCCAGCAATCTTCTCTTAATTAAGTCTTCCCTATCCTGCAGCACTGGGAGGCTATTCACTGACTGTGATTGTGGGAAATCAATAACACAGGTTCATTTAGCTACATCCTTCGGGGGCCCTTGGAGAGCAAACAAACATCCCACTGCAAGAGGTAGCAGCAGAATTCAAGCTTTCTAGTGGACTCTCAGACACGAGAAATAAAATTAAAGGAGCTTCTAAAGAACAGGAGCCCGCAGAGCAGTTTTTGGAGTGGTAGGAGGAAGGCTGTTTAAGGACTCTGCAGCTTTCCTTCCGTGGCAGGAGTCCCTGGGTGCATCACGTACCACTCTCCAGCAAGTGATCTCTTTTGTGCTCTTTAGGAAGAATCCTAGAGAGGGATAATTTGCAAGCTATGTCTAGTGTCAGACATAGTCACTGACTTTACAAGATCCCAGAGCTCCAGTTTTGCACCACAGGAGTCTACTCAGAGCACAGCGTGGTGGTTTTGCTAAAACCCCAAGGACAAAGCAAGCACCATTACTGCAGCTCCTTTAGGGGTGGTTGTTAGCAAGGAGCTCTGTTTAGCAAAGAAGGCACAGACCTGCTCACAGCTGCCTGGAGAGAAGCTCACACCCAGTTATTTGTCCACAATAAAATGAAAAGCTTTCACCTGACCTTGGCAAAAGCCAAGACCTCACATTTAATGAACACAAACCTGGTCTTACTCAAAGCCCTGAGACCAAAGGGTTGGCAGGGAGAAGAGAGCCTTAAGAATACTGAATTTCTTGAACATTACCATGGAATTGTGTTTTTTAGGAAGAGCAAGTCTCCACTGCAGCATGAGCAAGCACAAATGAACGCAAGAAGGAGGTGAAGCTGTTGGGCTGAAGGCAGAACATCGCAAGCCCATCACACTCTGTACATTTGCTGGGAATGTTCCAACAGTTCCCCTGCACATCCAGCCTTATCTGATTCCTAAATAGGGAAAGGTGAAGACATGTTTTGAGAGTGAACAGATACAGCTATCATATTGCTAACGGTATTGGCTGATATGAGTGGATTCATACATCATTTGGTGGGAAGGTTCAGCGAGAGGTCAGCTTTGGCTCAGGGCCTGTTGTTCAGGCCTCAGTGCTTCAACCTGACAAGCATCAGGCAAAAACTGTCGAGACCTCACTGAGACCCAGAGGCATTCCTGGTACACATCAACGCTCTGCCTCTTAACTGGAATTAAGCAAGAGCATAGGGAAGGGACCTGCGGGAGGTAGTAACTCATCATCAGTTCACCTGCTGAACCAAATAAAGAGAAGGAGCTGGAGCAAACCCATCATTGAGGGAAAACACATTGAAAAATTGCTAGAAAATCAATTTTGTAGGAACTGCTACAAAGTTCCTTTCCAAGAATTACACTTATTTTGCAGCTACTCCATTTAGTCCATAACATGTCTTCTTGGAGAAGCCTCTGGGCAACAGGCAGTTCTCCAGTTGCTGTAGCCTCCTCCAGATCACCAAGTCTTGGTTTATAAGAGGTTTTTGCTGCAACCACAACACCTGACTGACCTCAGATTAAAGGGAGGGAGAAAATAATTGCAGAAGGCGCGACTGCATAATTCCCAAAAGTAATTCTCTTGTACCATAAAGAAAAAAAAAATCTATTTTACACCCCAAATCAGCATTTTAGTTGTCTTTTGAACAAGACAGTAGAACAATTTGGTAGGGACTAACACCTGTGGAGTAAGGTGAAGCCATACCTTAAGAGGAGGTTTAGATTGTATCAATAATGGGCTTGGGAGAGCCAAATTTGGACAAAACTAAGGCAGCCTTCCCCTCTAAAAAATTGCCACTTGGCTCGGGGACTCTTGCAGCCTCACAGAGGAGCAGGCAGCACACACCTGCATCAGGGAGACCGCAAAAAATGACTTCGCCGGGAAGCCAAGGTAGAGAGGAGATTCCTGACCTCCTCCAGCGCTGGGCACGTTGCAGGAGGCCGTGCCAGAAACGCTCCTGAAGCACCGCTCACCGGCCACCCCTCACTCCGAGGCGGGTAAAAGCGAGGAGAGGCGGGAGCTCGGGGAGGGGGCTCATTTTAAAGGTGTCCCGGGCTCCTCCCGCTGCCCTCCCTCTCCTCCCCTCCCCTGCCCTCCCTCCCCTCCTGTCGTTGCCGCCCCTCGGGGCGGGGTTGCCCCCTACGCTCCGCCCCTCGCCCCCGGCGGGGCAGCGCGGGCAGCGGCACCGGCGGCAGCGCGGGCGGTACCGGCATGTCCTGAGCGGCGGCGGCGGCCGATCCGGGCCGGAGCCAGCACGGAGGGCTCGGTGGAGCAGCGGGCCAAGGGCCGGGCCCCCATGAAGGAGAAGGAGGCGGGCGCGGAGCGGGGCAAGCCCGCCACTTACACCGGGGACAAGAAGGCGCGCATGGCGGCCAAGACCAACAAGAAGTGGGTGCGCCTGGCCACCGTGCTGGCCTACGTGCTCTCCGTCTCGCTGGCCGCCATCGTGCTCGCCGTCTACTACAGCCTCATCTGGCAGCCGGTGCGCGGCAGCGGCGGCTCCTCCAGCCCCGGCCCCGGCGCCGCCGCCACCCCCGCGCAGCTCCGCGCCGCGCCCGCCGGACCTACGGCGGGGCCTCCGCCCGCGCCGCCGCGCACCGGCCCCGGCCCCGCCGCCACCGCCCCGCCGGCCGCGTCCCCCTCGCCCGCGGCCGGGAGCGGGCCGGGCGCCGGCAGCCCCTGAGGCGGGCGGGCCGCGGGAGGCCGCGCGCCGCCGGGGATGCGGCCGCGGGGCTCGGCCGAGGATGGAGACCGATGGCTCGCCCGACCCTGCGGCACCGTGCAGCGCCCGTGGAGACTGACCGGAGACTGACCTGGAGACCGACTCGGCCCCGTTTGGACTCGGTGGAACTGCGGTATCTTCTTTTCCCCCCGATTTTTCCTCAAAAGGGAATTTTGTGGCTTCGTTTTCTTCCTCACCAGGGCTAGCTTCTCCCTTTGAACCCGCATTGAATTCCTGCGCTGTTAATGCCAGTCTGTTACCTATACAAGGATATCGGTGTCCAAAATTCCTCGCTATTTACAGGATCAGCTGGGAACAATACGAATTTAGAGGCTGTAATCCATTGTTGAAGTAAAAACAGTTTTGTTTAACGATGAGCATAAACTTATTTAAAATATGTGGAAGGTAAATTGACTTGTTTACTATATTAAAATATTTTCCCAATATGAAAGTCTCTGTAACAAAGTATGTTCTCTTCGGTGGTGGGAGGAGGAATGCTGAACTGGAAGGGGTCTGAGTAGCAAAAATTTGGCCTCTGCAAAGGGCAACTATGGTACATGATGTTGATTCATTTGTCATTGGTCTCTGTAGGTGAGGCTGGAGAAACCTCTGTACGTGGCTAATTGTGGAAACGAAGCAGTGGTGCTGGAAAGGTTTGATCTGTGCTGGCAGAGCAGGTGGAGCTGTGGCGGTGGGTGCTGGTGGGCTCTGAGCTGCGGCGCGGTTGTACCCTCGTGCTGCTGCCTGCGAGGGATGGCAGCCCTTACACATCGTCCCCGCACCTCTGGGGCATGTGGAACCAGGGCAGGTCTGGCCCAGGCAGCTCCTGGTGAGTCCTGGGAAGGCTGTCCTCCCAGCTCCATAGTTTCCTACCCTGTGGTCCTCAGAAATCTTCTATTCTTGATGAGCAGGGTGAAAAAATATGGCCTTTAATGATTTTGCAATGTGGGATATAAACTAGGAAACAGTAAGAGCCATGTTGTTCCAAGCTGCTGCTTTCCAGATGGATGGATTCGGCTGAATCTGTGAGGCTGCCAGGCTGTGCTGCATCCCTATGAAAGAATCACAGCAGTTCAGATTCCTTCTGCTGAGGGATGCAAATGTGGTGTAACGTGGCATACGTACTTCAGTTGTGCAGATCACAAAGGTATCATAAAATACGGCACTTGGCTGCTTGAAAAGAGCTGTTTCATACCAAAATTGGAGTTTGGGACTGTGGTGGTTTGTTAAGGCTGCATCATCAGCTGGGCATTGCCTTTACAGCATCTGTGAAAGGTAGAACCAGGAGCAGAGGGTTAGCAGGGAGAAATGAGGTGAAAGGAGAGTGGTTTGTGATCTTCTTTTCACCCTCCGTTCCAATTTTCTGGGGAGCATGCGGGGAATGCTTTGTGTTGTTGGAACAAAAAGCTAGTGGGACGGACAAAACGATCCCGCTTAGTCACTTTAGCCAAAATCATGGGATCACTGCCACCCTCCTGCGGGGCAGGTGGAAGAGCTGGAAGCACTGTGTCAGCTGTCACCTCCTGAGGTGCTTCTCTGCTCTCCCTGTTCATCCGCAGGGGGAAGGCTGAGTGTCCTGGAGCAGCACCAGGCCCCACGGGTGTCTGTTCTGTGAGTGGGGGATTGTGTTCCTTTGGTGGTTCTGCCTGCAGTATGTTGATCCCTCTCTGTGGGGCTGCTCACGCCCACAGCAGTTCTGCGTCCTGGTGACATCAATGCCTTTTCCTGGCCTTGGGGTCCACCTTTGATTGTGGGGGAAAGTTCCTGCAGCTTCCCAAGGGAGAAATGAATGACAGAGAAACCAGGCTCATTGTGGTGCCAGTTGAGTCGAGTCTGCTTCTCGGCTCAGGTGGTAATGCAGAACCGGTTGGGAAGTGTCTCTGAGAAGGAGCTTGTGTTTAACTTGTAAAACCTTGGAGATAAATAAAGCTGCGTGCAGTGACATGGATGCTGGGATTTCTCTGCTGCTAGCCTGCAGCTTGGAGCTGGTGACTCTAGCTGCTCCGAACGGTGCATCCAATGTGCGCCGAGTGCCCAGGGCCTCCTGGCATCCTTCACTTTAACTACAGTTGCTCTCAGAAGACTAATAGAGCCTGGCTGCGTGGTGCAGAGGGGAGAGGAAGTGAATGGAATTAAATGGGCTGCGTGGCCCTTTTCCAACCTGTCGTGTAACTGCTGAGGGATGCCTTGTAGTCAGGAGCAGGAACAACCTAAAGTTCTTTACCTGGTTTGTGGTTTTGGTAGCAAAGGATCTCTGGGCAGAGACAGTGCTCAGATCCTCTGGATCAAAGGGAACAGGCCCTTCACTGATGGCTGCCTCCCCTTCTGGTGCTAAAAATAGTTGATGAGCCAGTACGAGGATGGTTGTGGCTGTCTGCATTCCTGTAGGAAAGTGCAGGCTTGGTGAGTTCCCAGACTGTGTTTTTGCATCTTCTCCTCTGCTGACAAACAGATTTCAGTGAAATGCTGCTATTTCTGTACCTATTACAACTGGCTTTGGAGCATCCTGGGACTTCACTCTGGTTGTACTGAGCGTGTAGGGGAGGGGAAGCTGCCTGGAGAAGATGCAGAAGGGTTGTGGGCTGCCAGCCTAATGGCCAGGGAGCTTTGGTGATTGTAGCAGCCTGGCTTTCCAAATCTTCTGGTCCCATATTCTTCAGCTACAATCTTTTCCCCATTCTTTTCCTAGCCAGGAGTCATAGCCCTCTGGAGGCAGATGTGTTCCCATTGGGGTGCTGTTGCCAGCCTGTGATGAGCCCGTTGCTGTGCTCTTTACTCTTGTCATGACAGACTGTTGAAGAAATCGGTGACTAAGTGTACTTTGCAAATACTCTAGTAACAAAAATGGCTCATCTGGACTGGTTTCTAGGTGTAAGCTAACTTAAAATTCAGGGCACTAGGGATTTCTTGGGAAGTAGATTGGCTGCAACAGATACTTGGACCGGGAATTTTTGCATTATGTTGCTATCGTTGTACTGAGACAGTCATCTGCATCTCAGCAGAATTGCTTTAGTGCCCTAAAATGGTGCAGTCACCAGTCTGGGGTAAAGCTGAGGTTTAAAAGGCAGATGGTTGTGTCGTCTGTTGTGTTACTTCAGCTCCAGTTCACCCTTCCCCTTCACTGCTCCTCAAAAAAATAACAAAATTCAGGTTCACTTAGTGTGATTGTATCAGACACGACAAGGCATGGGGTTGTGTGTTGTTTCCTAGGTAGAAATTACTGTAACCCCGTGATTCAAGATGTTGATTCCTGGGAATTGCTGTGGAGGGTTATTCCCTTCACACACCTGCTGTCCTGCGTGTCACCTACCAACGGAGGTTTGCCATGTTCCCATGTGTGCACGTCAGTGAGGAAGGAAGATGTCTGGAAGTCAGTTGAATGAAAGAAATACTCAAATGTGAGTGAAATACCTTAAAGCTTTTTGCTTTTGTGGTAGACATCTAATACCTGCCCTCTGCCTGTGCATACCGGTCTTGTCTCAATGAGCCCACTTTGTCCAAGGAGAGCATTTAGTGTAACTCACATGCAGAGGGACCAGAAGGAAGGGAAATAGCAGGAAAAGAGTTACTGGAGCATGTAATCTGCTCCAGCATCTGGCTCACGTTTCCATCTCTAAAAGCTCTTTTTTCCCCGTGCGCCTTCTCTTGCGGGCTCATCTGATGCAATGCGCATCATCTTAATCCCAGATTCCTGTGCAGTATTTCTGACAGGGAATCTTGGCTTAATCTCTGTGCATAGCTGAAAAGCAGTTGTGTGGTGTAGGGATGATGACAAAACCAGTGGCTGCTTCTGGGCATTGCGGATTTCCCCCAGAGAAGTCAAAGCTGATCTCGGTGGGTTGCTCAGGGGGGTGTTACCCACGGCTGGCTCTGAGTCCTGGAGCTGCTGGAACACGCAGAGAGGGGAACGGCATAAGAAACAGTCCTAGTGAGCTGGAGCATGAAGCTAAGGGGATGAAGCTTGGCTTGTGGCTGTTCCATAGGTGTTCAGAGGCAGTTTTGGGAAAGCTGGCCAGGTGCTGTGTCACTGCACTGGGATGGTGTGAGCAGGAATCAGCCACGGACTTCCCAATGTTGCCTGCCAGTGCTGCAGAGCCTGGGAGTTGGTTGAACTGTTGCTGTACAACCTTTCCAGGAAAGGCAGCAGGCAATGTCCTGAGCTTCCCAGCAGTGCTGTATCCTTCTGTTGCTCTGGGCCTCCCTTTGACTTGAAAAGCACTAATCACTGTATTATGCACTTAAAATACAAAATTGATAGCTACGTGCCAGTGTCCTCTGCCACTTGCAACCAGTTTATCTGGAGGGAGATCGTTGTGGAAAACCAGTGAAATTTTCTGTTATGTTTATATCTAGAGACTCTGTATTGGGCTTTACTGGTTAGTGGTCTGTGTGTATGCTCCTGCTGCAGGTATTGGACGTGTTGAGGTAGGAATGGAGAGCTGAACTGCTGTCAGGATTTTGTGTTATTGCCTCCTTCAGTAATTGCTTTGGAAACAAGTATCTCCAACTTATCCAAATGTGTTTTTGTCCTTGGCTTGAAGTTTCTTAAATTACCTTCTTTATGCAAGAGCTGACTCACTAGTCTGGGATCAATTCTGATAGTTTTAGCTACAGAGTTGCTATGTTGAAATTGATTTCTGCATTTTTAAGGAAAAGAACACTGTCTAGTGGCCAGCTGATCCTTTGGTTTCAAAGAAAAAGCATTCTGCCTGGGAATGCTGCTGCTTTCCTTGTGTCTGGAAAAGCTAGAACAACTTCCACAAAATCCCTGAGCTACCAGCCACTGCTGGGAAGGAACAGGTCCTGTGCAGGCAGGTGACTCTGAACTCTGTGAGCTGTCCTTACATTTGCTTGCAAGAAAAGTGCAGTGGTGATGAGATGGTGGCTCTGATGCCTCAATGAAAAAGTGATCCTCATCTTCCTGGCATTGTTGCAGGGAGCTTTTGTGGTGAGGAAGCTGAGCTAGCCCGGGAGTTCAGTGCTTCCCGAAGGAATTGGTGCTCTGAACTGGAGCTATTGCTCTAAAAAGCAGAGATTACTGATTCAGTTTGGAAATCTCTACATGTGGAACTGATAAATAGTAAGACACAGGAGGTTTTTCCTCATTCCAACTTTTATTTCATATAAATAATCCCTCTACATCAGATTTGTCAGCTTTTCAGTTTTTTCTCTCACCATAAAGAAGAAACAGCTAAGCCACAGTTGTATGAAAAATCACAACCCAGGCACCAAACAAAGTGCATTGAGCAAAGTGTTAATGAGCAGGAAAAAATACACTTAGAACAGGCACAAACTGTCCAGTCCCATTCCCAGAGCCTGGATCAGACTCAGTCCTCCCTGGGCATCCTTACCTGCAAAGTCACTTGGAAGAAAGGAAAAAAAGGAGGGAATGGAGGACTAGTGATGGTTTTCCTTTCAGAATGGAGTCTAGGGCAGTAAGGTTTTTTATCTCTTCAACACAGTACTGGACCACGGCAATGTAAAATTCCTGCCTGGCCATGTGTCCAACTGTTCCTGGGGTGCAACAGCTCTTGAGCTGAGACTGTGTGTTCCGTGGACCATGAGGCAAGCTGGCTCCTGGGAAATGCTGGTAATGACTCAGTCTGACTGGACCAAGAGTCAGGTCAGAGACCTGATGTACAAAATAATAATGAATTAAAAAACAAAACAATTGCAAGCACGTTTTTGAGCCAGTCAGATAAGGAGAACCAGCCTTTAACAGTGATGGAGAAGCTCCAGGACCTGGAGCAGTTTTACAGTCTTCTATTTATCTGTTCTTTTATGTGTTGGATAAGTCCAAATAAACCCAGTCTGGGCTTTGGTGGGGTAGAGATGATTCTACTGATAAAACACAAAAGCTGCATGCTCTGTTTCTTGATAATACCTGGTGTGATGCCAGTAAAGTCTCCTGAATTTGGCACATGGAAGAAATTCCCAGGCTTGTGCTTCATGATAGGTGTCACGGGTCTAAGTCACGTGGGAAAACAAATGTTTGTCTGTGCAAATATTAGTTTATTAAAGCAGCATAGAGTATTTCAGTCCACACGTGCCAAGCTGATCTCCAGGGCAGTCTGCCAGCCTGGTCAGCCAACATCCCTCAGGACATTGCAGGCAGTCTCCACATATACCTGTACCAGGGACGCTTACTCTGGCATCAGATTTTAGAGCAGCCTTGAAGTGAGGGTGATGTGCCCTCTGCCCTGTCATTCAGAAGTCAGAAATTACGTTGTGTTATTCCTTGTGCCTTCTCCTTAACTGGTAGCTGTATTCCAGCTGGGTCCTAGCTTGCTGTAACTGGAAGGCCAAGCAGCTAGAATTCCTGCATGTTTGTGCTTGTAAAGCTCCTCCAGATCCTTCATTTGAAAGGTATATTTAAGGCCCGGTCAGAAGGTCTGCAGGGCAGCTTAGAGAGGATTCCTGCTCTCTTAATGAAACACAAGGCTATGGAAGGCACAACCAGGAAGGTGAAAATGTTTAATACAAAGTCTTAGACCTCCAGCTCCAGTTTGGCCTGGGTCCTGCTGCCAACTGCTCTGGGCAGTGTGGTGAGGGAGGAAGATTATTGTGCTGTCCCCGTCCTTGCTGTGCTGCAGGGATGCCCAGTTATGTTTGGGAAGGGGGCACGGAGTTTGCTGGGTTGCACACACCCAGTCACCCAAGCAGCCACCTTCCTTGGCACAAAGCACTATCCTGATGTGCTCCTCAGCCTCTAAAAGGGGAGGACAGCTGGAGGCTCTTCAAGGAGGAGGTGCTGGCTTGATCTCTGCTTGTCAGAAGCGCTCCATCCATCCATCCATCCATCCTGCTCATGCCCTGCAGCCCCTGCCACTACCATACACCTCTGCCAACACTTCAACCACGTGCAAACCTCTAGTACAAGAGCTCTGAATACACCTTCTTCACCCACCTAGTGAACTATACCTTAACATATCAACCCTCTGCTTTGCCAGTCACCTCTTCCTGCTGTTCCAGTTGCTGGCACAGCCCCTGGCACATGCCTCCAGCCTTTGGGGAAAAAACAGCATGTGTGCCCAGAAACCCAAGCCATAAGTTTAAAAAGAATTAGTCATTAAATAAAATAAAGTGCATCCAGTAGACATTTCCTTGGCTTGCCACACAGCTGCAATATATGCCAAACAAAGAGATAAGTGATGGTGTTTTCTCTGTAGGGTGGGAGTGTGTGCACCCTTCCCTGTCCTTTCACACACGGATAGGGAAGGGGGATGCCAGAACTGTGAGTGGGTGGTGATGGGGACCCCGCGTTGTGAATGGTGCTGAAGGGCACTGCACAGGTGCTGAAAGCTGATTTCATAGAAGGTAAAAGAGTGAGGACAAGCTTGTGCTCCTCTTCTCCTCCACTGCCTCCAGCACGTTATCCTGTGAAACAAGAGCAGAGACAGCCGCAGGATTATCAGTCTCCAGGGAACTGCTGAGCTGTAAATTAAAATGTCTGCTGAGTTTCACCCTGCCCTTCCTGCACGGCTGGGGCTGCTTGGGAGGCACCGCTGGGGCATAACCCAGATACCTGCTGCCAAATCAGACAGGAGCAGTGGAGGCTCTGCAGCCCAGGGGATGAGCTGACTCTACCAGTCTGGATTAAACACTCTCAGTCCTCCTCTGGGATACATCAACTTTACTCTTTCCTTATATCTCAGGAACAACAATCCTGATGTGTTCTTGTGTTGCTGGTTCAGCACCTGGAGCACCAAGAGAAGAGGCTGATTTCAGGTAGGGCTTTGTGATCCTTCCTGGTGAACCTGGCCTGGGTTTGCAGCACTTGTGAACCCCAAGGGCAGAGGCTGAATCAGCTTTTCCTAATGAAAAACTATCCTGTGAGTGGAGCCTGCTGTCCTAGAGCTTCTTCCAGACCCAGACATTTTAATTGGGAAAGGCAGACTTTTTATTCTTTTCTAGTTGCCAGATGCTTGGGTGCTGCTCAGAATTGCTAGGCTGGCATTTTCCTGCATCCATGTTTAAATCTGTAGATCTGCCTTTTGCTGATGCAAATTTCAGCTCCCAAAGCTCCCAAGAAAGGACAGGGAGAGGGATATAAAAAAGAAGAGATTAAATCCTCCAAAGGCAGGAGAAGCTTGGCTTGCATTAAAAAAAGCTTCTCAAGGAATCATCTAAAGACATGGCCACATATATTTAATAAGGAACTGCATTGAAACCAGACCCGAGGTGCTGACACAACTGATGCTGTGTACAGCTGAGACGAGGTTGTTGCTGGAGACTTAATTCCTTCTTCTGGCTGTGTGCAGCAGTGAGGGCTGGCTGTGTCCTGCTGCCGAGGGCTGCCCAGTGCTGTGGCAGCACACTGGGATTTAATGACACTGGGAAGGGCCAGAAGCAGACTGTCAGTCACACTTGGTGCTCCAGATATTGTAAAGTAATGCAGTTTATGAGTCTGAGCTGACTCCAGCACGAGTTCTCCCTATTGTGGATCTATTTGATCATTGATGCTTTCAGAAGGCTCTGACTGTGTTTCAGTGCTAGAAGACAATTCCCTTTCCTGCTTTGCAGTATTATCCTTTCAATACAGACACCTTCTTCCCATGCATGAGTGAGTCTTTACAGCCAAGACACTGGTGGGCTTTAAAGTCATTACTACTCTTGGTAATTAGCCAGAGTGATTAGCCTTTCTCACACTTCCTACTGCATCCTCTTTCCCATACATAGCTCCAGGGCCAGTGGGAGATAGAGCAGCTGTGGGCTGGCTGTGAGCTGGGGCTCAGGGCAGCAATGCCCCCGTGTGCTGCCTGGGCTCTGCCAGAGGAGTGGGAATTCTGTGATGGCAGAATTCCCTCTGTGTGTCAGTGTCACAGGGAAGGACTGTTGCAGATCACTGCTATCCATCTCACACCTCCCAGCCTGGCTGGCTGGGGGATGTCACTGCGATGGCCTTCAAAGCCAAGCCAACACCAGGTCCTTGTGGGACCTACTGGTCAGGCCCCATGTGATTGAGGGATGTGCAGAACTCCCTGAAGCTGCAGCTGAACATAGCTGATGAAGGTCTGCGATAGCAGGAACAACTGTGGGATATGAGAGCAGCTCCATTCCCGGTGTTTGGAATGGCGGCAGCTCGCCCATCAGAGCCCTGAGTTATGTTTAGACGTGTTAAGCTCCAGTAAGAGGCCCTCAGGATTCAGCCATGGCGATCTTCCAAGTGCTCTGGAAGCCACCTTTTCCTATTTCTCCCGTATTTATTCCCGGGCTTCTCCAACACGTTGGTCCCTGCCCCAGCATTGTGTTCTTGCTTGGATGTTTCTTCCCCTTTGCTGGTGTTCACTACTCACATATCTACAGAGATCACAATTCCACTGCTTTCTGCCTTCATATTCCTAGACTAAACAACATTCTCTCAACAGCCCTGGAGCCTTCCCTGTGTGTCCCTAGTCTCTTGCACCAGTCTCACAGAATCCCTGTGTTTTCCAAGGTTAACACTGTCCTTCCATGTTGTGCCATCACTCCAGAGATATGGAGACAGCTATGTCAAGTCTCACTCCCCGACTCTGTGTAAAGACTAAGCTCTCCACTTAGGTAGTACTCAGAGGCACTCTGAGAATTTAAAATGCCCATGGCATGAGGATGGGCTCCAGAGGGTGGTGTGGCTGCAGGAAGGACCAGGGAAGCCCATGCTATTCAAGGCAAGCCCTTGACCCTGCCAATCCTAGGCCAACTCCCCGAACATACCAGCAGATGGTATCTTCCTGTCTCCTGAACCTCAAGGAAGCTGGTTGTTCTTCTGCAGCTCTGCAACTGTTTTGGGAAGTGCTGGTTTCTGCTTGTGCTGTTTCCTGCACCAACCTTGGGCGCTGGCTTGCATCAGAGCCGACCTCTGCTGACCTCCTCCGTCCTGCAGCACTCAGGCCCTGCCTGCCCCACTCCTGTTTACGTCAGCCAGTGCTGCAAGGTCAGATCCCTGGAGCTGCTCTGGAAATCTACCCCCAGCTGCATTTTCTCTAAAGATGTTAAGATTAATTTTCTCAAGAGAATTCAGGGAAAAGCTTCTGTGGTTTTTGTGTATCGTTTACTTCTCTGGGACTTGTTGGATGTTCTCCAGGGATTCCAGTCCTGCACTTCGAGTAAATATTTATTCCTTGTTATTTGAAGCGAAGGATGAAAGCCCCACCACACTCTCTGCACAGCATCTCCCACTGATTTGAAGGTGCTGGAGATTTTTAGTGCCATAAATAGACCTTGGGAGGGGGAGCTGTGAAACCCACGTGGTGGCTGTGCAGGGCTGCAGTTGTGCAGGAAGGGATGTGAGATCTGCATTTAATGTGAGTAGGACACAGGCCCCACGAGCAGGGCAGGGGGCCAGCACATCGTTATCACTGAGTACAGATGTTTCCAGCTGTTACATATACCTGCTGAGCTCTGAAGTGGACTCAGGGCCCTATTACCAAACCATGGGAATCTCCATCGCTGAGATGAAAATGGACTACTCTAATTTATTGTTTCCTCTTAGCTGGAGTCTAATTAAAGTTATCCTGAGTGAGCAAAGTAGTCATTAATTCCTCCGTCCTCTAATTTGGTGAGAATTTTGGTAGATTGGAGAGGCGTGGCTGGACAGTAATCTCCCACTATGTCCATCCAGGTGTTTCATAACATTCTCCTAAATGCTGTTGGAATTAATTTCCCTCACTTGAAGGAATTTTAGTTCAAACATAGAACCAGCTCCTGCTGGTTCTTGATGTTTTGTCTTTTTGAAATCACTATGACGCTTGCACTTCTCCCTGCCTTTTATATGGATTGGATTATAGGGAAAGTCTTTGTTAGCAGCTTAGCCACTTCATCCCTAAGCTCATTTGTACCTCTGAGAGGAATACTGAGCAACACCAGGGGACACATTGCTGTGTAGGGTCTGCAGAAAAGCTCCTGGAATCTGGGAAAGGCACTTGGTGGGGGGATCTGCCTGCCTGGCTCTGAGCAGCTCATTGCCTCCAGTGCCTACTTATGGAACAGAGCTGCTGCCTCTGTGAAGAAGAGAGGCAGGAGTATCCTGAGAGCCACTCCCATGTTAGGAAAGCTGGACTGTGTTCTGGAAATACTCATCTCGGTTTAGTGTGATGTTCTGCTCTGCAGGACATTGCCTGGAAAAAACACACCTTGCAAAGAGCCCCTACCCTTTCTCCTTTCCCCTTCCTCCTTATTTCTACCTTAACTTTGTGCTTGTCATCCTTTGTTCCTTCTCCTGGCTTTGTATTTGCCTTGATGGAAGAAAAATTGTTTGTGTAAAACCTGGAGCATTGCTCCATAACCGGCTCTGTTCTCCCTCCCTTCTGTTTGGTTCTTGGGCCTTTGCACCAAGAATCATCTCACTCTGTGTATTTATGCACTGCCCTGCACATCAGTGTTACCATCTGTAATTCAAAGTGTAACACTCACAGACCTTCTACTGGGAAGAGAATCCCACATACAATCAACCTTTTTCCGAGCTCTGCCCACGAGGTGGGCCCCTGTGGCTTTGCAGGTGTTTTGGGGAAGGACCACACTGACCTCGAGTTGTGGTCACCCCAGAGACAGAAATAAACTCATCCCACTGAGGTTATTCCTCCCATCCTTTCTAAGGTCATAGTTTCCCAGGAATAGACCAGTATGTGCCCTAACTAATGCGTGTGTCATCAACCAACTTCAGCAGCCCAGTTTTCTGTCTAAATTTTTCTGTCTGACTTTGCATTCCTTCCCCACCCACTCCAGCACAGCCTTTGTGATCCACAGATTTAATTACCTTAGAGATCCTAGCACTGCAAATGAACATTTCTAAACAGTTATCTGGTATGGTGCCATTGTACCACAGAAAATGGAGTTGTAGCCCTGTACTATGGCTGAGAGCATTAATGAGGTAACTCACCTTACGTCTCAGGCAAGCCGGGGCAATCTGCTAGTTGTGAGTGTCCCCACTGTCCTTGTCCTTGCAGTCCTCAGGCTGGTCCCCGTCCCCAGACTGGGATTTTGCCATGTCCTGCTCAGGCTCAACAGCCTTGTCAGAGCTGGCTTTCCCTGGGGGCAAAGGCTCGTGGTGTTCAGTGCCTTCAGCATCTTCACTTCCTTTCAGTGCAAGTGCCTGTCCCTCAAGAGCAGTGGTTTGGGTCACTTCTTCCCCTCCTTTGCTCACCAACTGTCCTTGGTCTGCATCCAGTCTGTCTCCTGCTGCTGTGTCGAGCTTTCCTCCCTGGCTGCTGGAAGAGTTCTCAGAGGACTCCTGTTCCGAAGCTGGCTGCTTCTCCAACCCAGCTCCATCTACATTTGCTCCCACGGGCAGTGACAAGGTCTCCTCGCTGCCAGGCCTGGTGCCTTGCAGAGTGTTCTGAAGGCTCTGTGAAGCAGTGCTGTCAGTGCTCTCCTTCTCCTGGGAGACGTCAGCAGTGCCAGGCTTCCCACTGGCATCTTCCCCAACACTTTCCTTGCTTGGCTTGGGCCCTGGCTCTGAGTCCCCAGCGCTGGCCACAGACACCTCTGTGCTGCAGCCCCTCACTCCCCTCTGCTCCTCCTTCTGGCCATTCTGGGCAGGCTGGACCTTCCCACTTCGCAGCCGCTGTGAGGAGGAGGCCCCGTGATCCTGGAGGCTTGGCTGTTTCCCCTTTCCCTCCAGCTCAGCTGTGCAGTTCTCTTCCACCCCCTCGTCACCTCTGCTCTTCCGCCTGTCCATACCAAGGCTCCTCTGATAAAAAAGGACATATTAAGTTCAGCTTATTAAAATACCAGTATATTGTATTTCTTGCCTGTGATGGTTCTGAAAACCCGAGGAAAAATGATGTAAAAGGATATAGATGGAGAAGCATTCAGGGACCAGAACAGGTGAGGTGGTTGTGCTGACAGAGGGTCAGTGTAAGCGGTGAAGCTGCTGTCACACCAGGCCGTGTGAGGAGTATTAGTGGTGAGTACAGTCTCACTGCTAACAGAAGTCTCCCAGCTCTGGAATAGATTAGAGATTCCAGTATTCCTGATAGTGCATGTGTTTAGAAAACTCAGCTGCCAGCCTGCAACTCAGGAACTCACCTGGCCATCAAGGTCATCCTTCACAAGAGACATGTCCTCGCCTTCTTTTGCATCCCATCTGTTAAGAAAAAGTAATCAGAATTTAGGCCTTGAAGTTCTTACAAAGCCAGTGTCCCTTGCCTGACACCCAGACATGGATTCCTTCCAGGGCCAGGTATTCCTTGTCTGAGACCCTTGTCCAGGCCTATCCAGAGGCACTCATTTGAGACCACTGAATCTTAATGAACTGGTTGTTGTAATTCTAATTGTAATGAACACATGAACTCCAATTGCCAAAACAGACTAAGAAGATAGAGTTTGCTTGTGCTGATACCTGCCACAGTCTGGTCCTGCTTGCCTGACAGTTCCCAAGCGTCCCAGGTCTCCACAACAGCAGACACAGAGGCAGATATTGAAGGCTAAAATTACTTTGAAGAAACTTGGAAGTCAGAGAGACTATTTACAAGGGCCTGCAGTGACAGGACAAGGGCCAATGGCAGCTCACTGACAGAGGGAAGTGGTAGGTGGGATATGCTTCCATGGGAGTATGGTGAGGCCCTGGCACAGGTTGCCTCTTCATAACTAGGCCAGGAGTGAGACATGGACGTGCACACCATGGCAGTGCTGCTAGCTCCTCACCTTCTGGCTCTGCCTGTTAGTCTGTCCTTCCCCTTGGCTCGGCTGCTCACAGCAGGCACTGCCTTCGGACCAGGGTCGCTCACATTCACTCCATGATGTCCTCCACCTAGAAAACAGGTTGGAAATGCCATGCAAAAGCAGGCAGAAGCAGCTGATGGACCACTGAACAGGCCAACATCCTTGTAATCTTGGACAGGACCTCTGAGGTGGGAAGCCTTTGAAGCTGTGTGCATAATGCACATATATTTTCTAAAGTAATGAAGATAAATCAAGAATTTAGGGTGTTTATGTTTTTGTTTTTTTTATTCCAAATTCCAATTCTAACTTTAAATCTTATTCCTTGGATACAGTCTTACTTGTGCTGTTCTTGGAAAACTTCTCCCCTGCACACAGCTATGAGAGCAACCATGTGGTGTGTTCCAAAAGGCTCTTCAAATCTGCAAGTGTCTGGAGAGAACACTCTCCCTGAGGGATATCAGAGGTGCTGGCATTTAGTGGGGTGACATAACACAATCCTGTGGTTTACTCACCTCTCCCATCCGCAGGAAAGGACCTGTGCTGGAATTTCCTTGCATTCCTTCCCCCTGCAAGGACACAACAAAGGATGCACTGAAGTGAGTGAGGGTCTGCAATGGACAGGCAGAAAAAATCTGATGTTCAAATAGGGTGTCATGAGGGAAAGCTTTGTTTTGCCAGTCCATCTCCTGAGAAACAGGAGCCAGGATGGACTTATGCTCGTAAAGAAGCCAGCATGTGCCATAGGGATCACAGATGATGTGCTCTGGAATAGGACTGCCTCTCCAACGAGTGTGTGGGAAAGGAGGCAGGGCTGCGCCTCCAAACTGCGTTGTACCAGCTTACAGAAGCCACTGCTCTCCCTGGGAAGGTCCAAAGCTCTAGCGCCCAGCTGCTCAAATCCCATCCCCCGAGCCCTCTGCCCAGCAGGGAGGGCTGAGCCCCCAGCTCAGAGGCGTTTGCCCAGGAAAGCAGAGCTTCACAGCTGGCAGCCACGACAGCTGCTGTGGCACTGGGATGCGCACGATCAGCGTTCACTAGCGTCAGGACAGAGTCTAGGTGTCCCTTGCCAACCTTTCTTACTGCTGGGATTATCCAAGGCTGGCTCCCCATCCTTAACAAAGTCCTCTTCAAACCTGCAGGTTAAAAACAGGCATTGTCAGACCTGACCATCCTCCTCCAGTGTGCAAAGTGTGGGCAGGAGCCCTTGGCACAATGCAAGCTCCGGCCTTTGGCTCTTCTGCACCTGCCCATAGGCACAGCAGCAGCTGAAGCGGCATGTGCTAACTGAGGCTGTGAGGTAGTTCTACTCCAAAGAAGAACCTCTAAAACCTTTACATCAGTGCCCATATGTATATATTAATGTTATGAACCTCCTATAGATGTATAGATGTAACTGTACTACACTTAAATGCAGCTTCCCAAGCTTCCAAATAGAATCTGAAGTAGCTTCAGGATTTGTCATCTCAAATTAGACCATTTGGTTGGCTTCTAGTCCTGCTTGTTCTCTTAAAAACAGTAGGGCTCAGAGCTGTCCTGACATCAACACTCAGCACCAACTTCAGTCAATTCATCCCTAATTATCGGGGTCTCAGTGACTGAAAATTGATGTGTTTGGTTCCATTCCTCAGATTGTCCCATCTACCTGTCCTGTGCAAACTGTTCTATCACCAAACCTTTGTAACAGTCCCTAACTTTGCACCCTACCAGAAGCTTATCCTGCTACAGGTGCCAAGTCATCCTCCAAAGCTCTCTAGCTGGTGTGACCCAGCTGAACCAGCACAGCCAGAGGGACAGTGGTTAAGGCAGGGACGTGTCCGGCCCCATTCCCAGCTGTCCCACATTGCTGTTTTCAGCATTGTCCCTGTATGACACAGGTGGCCTTTTGAAGTGACCCCCTTGCCCCTCAGTGCCCAAACAGGCTCAGTTTATGGAGTGAGGAGGATTTAGGCATGTTGGGCTCTCCTGTGCTTGAAAAGGACAAAGAAGTGGGGGCAGTTAGAGAACCTGTGGACTAGCAATGCAATTTCATCCATCCACGTTTCCACCTGTACGCTCCTGCCATTGGATTTATTTGTGTGGAAATGGAGAGCACCCTCCAGATGCAGACTGAGCCTTGGTTCATGCTCCCCTCCCTCCTACAGTCCATATCCTGGTTGGACCAAAGGCAGGCAATCTTTGTCAGCACATGGTATCCCCTCTCAGGAGAGCTCATATCAGGAAGAAAACATGAGAATCACTCTGATACCAGATCCCACTTATGGGCATGGTCTGGGGAGGAAGAGGCAGCAGTGTGGATCGGGTCAGGCACATGACAGCATGGGATTGATAAGTATCTGCACAAGATCCCACCACTGGCTTTAGGCCTGCTGCAGGCAAAGCACCCTGGGACAGGGAAGGACCTACATGTGCTCCGACTTCTCCACATCCCAAGCCCGTCGCCACTCGCCCTTGGCATTCTTGTGACGTGCCAGGCGCTCCAGGTCAATCTGGTCTCGCTCCCTCTTCCAGCGGATGTACTCCGAGCGCTCCCGGCCAGTCATGGGGAAACTCACGTCTCCAGGGCTCTTCTGGACTGGCTTCCCACCATCCTAGTGGAGGGAAAAGAGCTTCTGGTTAATAAAACTGTCTGAAACAGATGCATTCAGGGTACTTTGTACTGTCATCACCACAAATATTCAGGAATATTTGAAAACAGCTTTGGACAAGGTCAGCTCTTTCTCTGAAGTGATGTGTGCACACCAGGACTCTGCTTTACCCAAAGCCTAAATACACTGGGGGTTTTTGGCTCTACAGAAGGGGAAACTGAGGCAGGAACCTTTGCTAAGATTTACTTATGGCATAGAGTCAGTTCCTGGAGTGCTTGCAATATCTCTCAACGGGGTTTGAATGATGAGTCCCCCAACCTGAAGACTTTGGGATACATAAATCTAAGTTATGCCTGTGAAGTCCTTCACAGTGAGAAGGCAGGGAAGGAAGCCAGCCTTGTGTGACCACCAGGCATCCACGGGAGCCCACAGTCACAGAGCTGCGGCCAACCCTGTGCTCAAGAGCAGCATTCCCAGAGCAAAGGGGCTCTTTACCTTCACTGCTGTCAGGCTCCTGGTTTATCACTCCGCATGACAGACTGGTTAAGGGCTGACACTGCTCAAAAATTTAAAGCTTAATGGAAAGACAATTCAGAGCTGATGGAGCATGTGGGGGGGAAGTAGCCCAGCTGTCAGGTTAATGGATGAGGTGGAAGCAGGAGCCGACAGGCTGTGGTGTGTTGTCAAGCAACAGTGTGTAGGGAATAGCTTAGAGCAGAGCTGAGTCCTGGGGTGCTAATTACCAGCAGATAATTCATCACCTCATACACGTGTCCTTCCATGCCAGCCACCCTCACACCTTCCCCAAAGAGGAATTAACTCCTCAGCCTTGCACTGCGGGTAAGTGAAGCAGCAGGAAGAAGGGACTGAAAGCCCTGTTACCAAGGTGACTCACCTGCGTGGGCCAGAGCTGGGGTGGCACCAATTGCTCCTCCATTCCTCAGCTGGCAGGAGCTGGGGACCTGACACTGTGTCCCCAAGGAGGGAGAGATGAGGGGGTCCTGCCAGAATGTGGGTCCTGCCAGGATGGACCCTGATGCATCCATAAAGCCAAAAGCAAGGGAAGGACTGAGGCCGATGCCTGTGCTCTCTAGTGGGGAGAGGCAGAAATGGCTGGGGGCCTAGAGGGCAGGAGGAGTCGGTCCCTCACCTCAATTACAGCGTAGCTGTGGTTAGCTGGACCACAGGCTATTGTGCTCCCCCTTCCTGCTCTGGGGGGCTCAGCTGGAATTAGTGTCTAAGAGCCCATCTGTGTCCTCCTAATGAATCACACTGAGGTGGGGTTATTCTATTTGTGCTCCATTAATTAAAGCATCTGCAGGCTCGAGGGAGCCAGCATGTCTCCAGGCTTTGCATTAAACAGTCAGTGGGAAGGCCTGTGCTTTAATTTACCTCCATCCTACTCAGCTCCTGCTGAAGTGAGGAGCTGTAGCTAATGCAGCCTGAGCTTTTCAGTCCACAAGGAAATGGTTTTGGGAGAGGAAACAGCCAAAACTGTGCTGCCACGGGGGCGAGCATGTTACCCTTCCTAACATCCCTATGGCTGTGTGAAGGGCTTGAGCAGCCATGGCAAGGTGTGGAGGCAGGTCCCTGTCACCTTTCCAGTGCTGCTTGCTCCAGGTGTGTCAGCTGCTCAACAAAGCTTTGTATGATGGGAGTGATGAACAGTGGGAGCCACATCAGAGCACAAGGCTGCTTCACAGAATTACAGGATGGTTTGGGTCTCAAGAGACCTCAAAGGTCATCTTCCTTTAGGATTATGGTGGGAAGGCACATTCTACTGATTCCCTCTTCCAAGACAAGTGTCCCTACAAAGGGACCTGGGCCCCACTCACCTTCCGGCTGTGCTCACTTTCTGGGCCTCTGTCACTGTCTGATCTCCTCTTCTCTGCTGTTCTCCGCTCTTCTCCCTGCAAGAGAACAGACACGGGATTTATTTCAGGATTAAGCAAGGATTCCTCGCGGGGGAATCAGCACCTGAACCTATGCCGATCAGGGCATGTAAGAACTTCTCAGAAAAGATCAGCAAAAGATGAAGGATTTTTTTCTGGGGCCCCAAATCAACCTGATGTAGAAAAAAAAGAAGTGAGAAAGCAAGGGGTGCATGAGAAAAGCATTCTCAGAGGTCCCTCCTTCTCCCAGGTGGGAAGCAGAGTGGTGTCCTGCATGGTCCTGTTTCTTTCCAAGCTTCAGGTACCTTTACAGATTTGGGCCATTTTAGAATCCCACTGTACAAGATCTGGATAGCTACAAACAGCAGCTATGTGGTGCAGCTACAACCCAGCATGGTCAAACTAGGAGTGATTTCAGTCCCTGGCAAACATGGCATCCTTCTACCACGGTCCGTCCCTGCTTCCATGGGGTTTACCCATGCTGCCACCAGATTGGTAAGCTCTGCTCTGGTGTTGATATTCCCCAGCCTGGCAGGAGGTGACAATCAGCTTCTGTTTCTTAGTGAGTTACAGGCACTAAACACGGGCCAAGCCAGGAGGTCTCTGTCCCCACGCATGATGAATAATTGAGACAGAGCCATGTCAGAGGCCAGGGTGAGATTGCAGTGGGTCTTAACAAAACAGTCTGCAGAGCATAAAGATCTTTTAGGAAAGGCTTCCTGCCTGGTTGGACAGCTACAGGGCTGGGGCTGTGGGGGGTAAAGCTTGTCCTGCTGCCATTTTGCAGTGCCAAGCAGAACTGAAACACAATGAGGAACGTGGCAGCACAAACTGCCAGCTCAGCCCTTCCAGAAAGCGGCAGCGTGGTGAGGTCCAGCCCAGGCTGGAAACAGGACTTTTATTCCATGCATTCACCAGACACAGCTTTCGTTTTACAGGGAAACTTGGGATATCAATCTTGATACCTGCAGCTCTGCCCAATCTCCTAAGGCAACTCATGCTGCTGCAGCTTGTTCTCATGTACCCCATGGAATCATGCAGGGAATGAGCTGGGGACACATTTTTGGGGGATTGCCCACACATGCTAAGTCTGAGGCAGGTGGGAAGTGTGGCCATACAGTTCATGGAATGTCATTGCACTTGGTGCATGACAGCTTCACTGGTCCAACTCGTAGCTCCAGTACAGATGAAGGTTTGTTCAAATAGACCCTTGGAAATAACAAGGGAAATTTTAGCTATATTGTCCTGGGATTTCTCTGCAAAGATTTGGGAAAAATGCAGAGGGCTCAGAGAAGTTGCCCCTCACCATATCCTACCTGTTGCAAGGGGGGGATATGATGAAAGATGACACTGGGGATTTATTTCAAAATGTTGCTATGAAAACTTATATAACCAAAAATGCTCCCTCTGGACTCAAAGTCACCTGCTCTGGCAGCCCTGTTCGAAGAACCCTGTAGTGAGAGATCGAATGACTCTCTGCAGTCCCAAATTGAGCATTTACTGAGAGATTAAACAACACAAATCTGGAAACTTTGCTCTCCCAGAGCCCTACACCCCCATGGCTATCCCATTTGGAATGCTCGCTCATCAGCGCCCACCACAAACCTGGGTCACAGAGACACTGCGCAATCCTTCATCCTTTTACACCCTCACTGCAAGCTGCCTTTTGCCTTAGTCTGCTTCTATTTTTGCTTCTCAGAGAGCACTGTGGAAAATGGAGAAGACCACAAAAATGCAGTTCTTTTGTACCAGGACAGCAGGTCTGAGCTGTGCAGAGAACAGTCAGCCTGGTTCTTGCACTGGCTCAGGAGCAGAATTCCTGTTGTCCTGCTGCCCCAGAGCTGCTCCTCTTGCACCACACACCCAGGCCAAGAGGGAGCAAAACATGTCTTTCTTTTCCTTCTTCCTCTCTGCCCCCAAAATTAAGACAAATGACATGGACCTTATCATTCCTAGTGTAACTGTTCCTGCAGAGCAGGAGGAGGACACAAAAGCCTGAAGCAGTCAAGGAAGATTATGATTGTTTATCCTGAGGTTTCTGCCAAGATTTCTCAGTTTCTCAGTCCAGAATGGCCCAGGGTGGGGCCCAAGGTGGGGCAGAGCCTGCTCCAAACCAGCCCTGGGATCCCAAATGCCTTCTGCCACTGGGTCTTTCTGACCCCCTGGCACACATATTCCCAGCTAATGCCACTGCAATGGTGACAGTACTGATGCCATTATCCAGCCAAGCACTGGTTTGTACTAACAGTTCACCAGAAGCTTTGACAGGCTTCAAAATCTCTGGGCTGGTTAACGTCTTCTTTTGTTAAAAATAAGAACTATCAGATGAGTTAAACAAACCTTTTGGTACCTACTTCTTCAGGCACGTGTCAGCACCACAACTGGCATTTCTTTTTGAAGAAATGAGGAGATTTTTGCAGGAGCTTAAAGCTGTTTTTCTAGTGCTCAGATTCCCCACTGGGCAGGATTTTTGAAACTAGTACATGAGAGGATTTTTTTATAACTCTTTTGAAAAATCTGCCTCCTTAATTGTGCTGCCTGAAGGGAGCTAAAGACTTTTCAGCCACCCTCTCTGCCTATTTTCCCTCCCATCTGCAATGTAAAAGAAAGTGTTTCTCCTGCCACAGGTTTGGTTCCTCTCCTCTGCAAGCACCAAGTCCGACTCCTCTGTGTTAGTCCCTGAAAGCAGCTTTTGTGTCTCTTGATTACAGTCATTTCTGATACACCATCCTGGGAAACTCTGTTAATAAAAGGACAGTTTAAAAGCCCTGAAGCTCTATCCACTGCCCATTTAAAAGATGATTTGTAACCTGTTAATTAACCATTGTGCTCCACTGGTCCTGGGCTGCTGGCTCCCAGCTCTAATGTACTAATGAGCCTGAAACACTGCCAAAGCATGGAGTGGCTTTTTAGGGCTAAAAATGAAGGATTGTCTCCAGCCCTCCAGCCCTACATGCTGGATTGTCTCCAGCCCTGAGGCAGGTTTAGGGGCAGCCAGGCAGAGATGGGTCCCAGATGTGGCACTTCCAAGCCAGCAGCAGCGCTGGAGGTCATGAAGCTGCACCAGTAGAGCGATGGACTCTGCAAGGAGACAGGATAATTTGGTCCCTTCAGCCCTCTGGGCTAACAGAGAGTGAAAGAGTCTTTCTGCTTATGGCACTGGAGCTGTCTCAGAAAAGGAGATCATGAAAGCATCTTTTTTCCCTTGCATTTCCTCTTTGGCAGCTCCTGTCTCAGCTCTGCTGCAGTCTGGGACTGACAGCATGGGGTTAGCCAGAAGCACCACGGGCAGCAAGAATGGGAGCAGTTTTCCTCTTTGGGGATTTTTTTGTTTTGTTTTGTTAGTTTGGACTTTTTTTCTTTATTGAATTTCATCAGGAATAAAAATAGAGAAAATGTGTGGTAACGAGGAACCCATCAAATACTTTAATTGGATAAATTTGACACATGCACAGAGGAGGAAGCAAGTTTGACAGTGGCCAGGCTACTGGAGGGGGAGTGATGGATGTGATTCTTTCTCCTAGGCCTTTGTGGGAACCCCAAAAGAGCAGGGAACCAGCTGGGGCACAAGGTAAAAAGGCCCAAAGGATAAACCATGCTGAGGTTAATGAGAGACTGGAAGGTAATCCTTGAATCAGGGGTCCCAGCTCAGGTCCTAACACACAGCTACCCAGCCAATGCCACTGACACCCCACCAGGCTCTCCAGCAGCAGATCAATATGGGGATGAAAATGAAGTTTCTCTTTTAAAAACTGATTAAAGGATAGAAAAGAAAAAGTGGCAAGAAAATGGTGGTTTCCGTGGCACAAGATTAGCAGGAGTGTGCCACTGGAACATGTGCAGCTCAACATGCTCATAAATGGTCTGGAAAAGGAGCTGAAGAGAGGGATGACAGTTTGCTGATGATACTAAATCATCCAGGGCAAAGAATGTAATTTGCCCGGAAAGAGCTGCAAAAGATCTCTTGACATTGAATGCCTGCATCATGAAATTACAGCTGAAATTCAATATCAGTAATACAAAATAACTCACACAGAGAAAAATGTCCCTTCTTGTATACACACACAGAGTAATGAGTCCTGAGCTATGATTAACAGTCAGGAATGAAATTTTGGTGTTACTGTGACTAGCTCTCTGAAAATGTTAGCTCAATTATTTAGGAAAAAAAAAAAAAAAAGCAAAGAAAATGCAAACTTGTTGAAAGAAGAATAGAGAACAAACCAGAACATTGTTATGTCACTGAGTACATCCTGGAGAGCCCGCAGCTGGAATACCATGTGCAGTTCTGGTCTGCTTGTACTGAAAGTATATGGTAAAAATAACAAAAGCACAAATGGGGACAATGAGAATGATCAGAACTAAAGAACAGTCCTCAGCAGACAAGTCTAAATAGGGGCAATCTCTGAAGTTACATGAGATAGCTGAAGGGAGACATGAAAGAGGTTGATATAATCATTTGTGCTTTGGGAAGTGACCTGGGAATGATCTATTCACTACTTCCCCTGATGCAGGAACAAAATGCAAATGGAGCTGTCAGGGAAAAAGGCTGAACAAGTCTGGGATTCTAAACTTCCATGATTCTGTGGCTTTAGTCAGTGCAGCCTTAGGCCCACCCTCATATGCTCTGAATCCAGATGCTTTGAGGCCAATATGAGCAAGGCATTGCCAAAACTATGGCAAAACATGGATGTTCAGCCTCAAATTTCATATTCCATAATAAAACCAGATAAGAGATTACCTTCCAGGGCAGTCCATACACTTAAGAGAGCACAGGATCTAAAGCCAACATCGAGGCACTCCTCCTGCTGCTCTCTCCTAGTACAGCCCTAACCTTGATGACCTCAGAGTCAAGTGTTTAAAAAGGCCCAGCAGAGAGCAGAAGAAGACACTTGCCTGGCACATTACAGGAGTACATTTGACAAGCTTAAGGGCAGGAACAGCACAGTCAGGTCAATCCCATTACATCCAGGAATGTTGGTGATGCCTAGACTGAAGCAGCGATGTCTGTCATGGGGACTTCTAGGGTTACCAGTGGCTCAATCAGGCAGCTCATTTGAGGTTTATGGCATTCAAAGCACTGCTTGGCAGCCACAAGAAAGGAGCACCTGAGCTCCTGGAGCCTAGGTAAGCCCCGGGGAGGAGGAGAACTGAAGATGAGCGTGGGTAGTAGCAGCAAATGGTTGGCACTGTGCCAGAGAGGGGCTGCAGATGTCTCCCAGCATTCCTGGGTGTGTTTGGTAGCTACACCAAGTGTTGTTTTCCTACGCAATCTTTGCTGACCCTGTTTGCTGCAGGCATTCTTTCTTATCTGTGAAAGCTTCCAAAGAGGAAAATAGCACATGCCTCTGTGTGTGTAAAGAGAAAGGTATTTGTAAAGAAGTATTTGAAATATGTTTCAAAGATTAACAAAGTTCAGCCAGCACACTCAGCAGGTGATGGCCAGGCACAGCAGGATGTGGTTCAGAGGCAGATACAGCCCAGCTCTGTTAACGTTTAAGCTGTGCGGTGAGTCAGGAGGACACTGCTCCTGTCCCAGTCTGCTGTGTGGTTTCAAAGAAAAGCTGGTAAGAGACAAGGTGAGATTCATGCCCTATATCTGGCAGTGCTTTCATCAATCCTTCCAAAGCAGCTATTCTATTTATGAACTCAGTGTGTTTAGGAGGCTTCTAGCTTTAGCTAGGATCACGGAGGAGGGAAAAGAGGGGAAAGATCGTGGCTTTCTTCTTTCACAGGGATGGAAGGCAGAGATATGGAGATAAGCTGCACTATTAACACAGAGTGTCTCCCAACATCCTGTGGCTAGGCTCTCCTCATGCCAGCAGAAGTGGATGCCATGGATAGGTCACAGGCCAGTCACTAGCACTGTACTTACCTTTTCCTTGTTATCCATGGTGATGGCAATCTGCATCCTCCTTCCCCGTCGGAAAGCCACCAAATGGTCCATCTCCTCCTCACTCAGGTCCGGCACTCGGCCCGGGCCAGGGAAGCTCTCGGAGCGTTTCTCACTGACGATCCTCTTGCCCTGGAAGGCACACGCTGAGTTAAGGACATCCCGATTAGCCCTCCTAGGAGAGTGGCCATCCCAAACTGCAAAGGATTTGGGGCTGGCAGAACAGAAAATGAGCTGAACAGTCAGTCCCCCTGGCTCATAAAGCTGCCTCCCCACTCTAAGGGATCTGTGATATTGCAGAGGTGTGTTTAGCTGAGCACAACATCAGCCTGGTGGGATTTACCCTGCTCGGATAATCTGCAGCATGAACACTGAAGGATGGTTTTATTTTAAGCTTGCGTCTGTGTCTTGGAAACAAATGTGAGGTTGTCCCCTCCTCATACAACATGTCCCAGTAAAATGTGAGGCAACCTTAGAGCATAAGCCTAGAAGGTGGAGGAGAAGGGGAGCAGTGGGGTTGCTTCTCTTCAACCTTGTCCACATAGCAGTTACTCCCTTGAAGTGTATTAGCACTTCATCGTTTCATAGTCATTGTGTGTTTGTATTTCTGGAATTATTTATTCAGCAGTGGAATACTTAAGAAACCTTATATATAAGCTCTTTGAGCAAGGGCAGTTTACCCCTCTCAGATATTATTTACAGCTGTCTGTATTAATGTCATGACTCCACTACATAGATTTACATCTGTTTCTTATTTTGTTAATGATCTTTGTTGCTGGCCGATGTCCTGCCAGTGCCCTCAGCCATCAATTCCACAAAATGAGCACATCTTTTGTACAAAAAGATACTCATACTTTTTCTCATTTAAAAGTATCATCTTCAGGCCAATCATGTGCCTTTTTATTTTTGCCTTACAAGGAAATGAGAGACTTAATAAGTCATATCTATCATTATCTCTGATCTTTTTCTTTTCTCTTCATCCATATGAAGCCTGCTCATCTTCATGGGATGAAGGAACCTCAGCAGCTTCCCTCTCTAAAGGATGGTGCATTTTACTCTGTTTTCCACCCTGGGCTTTCACATTTACTGGAGTCTTGATTTAAAAGGTACTCAAAATCTCCAAGAAAACTTTAGTGAAACTTGGGAACTCTTTGTTGCTATGAAATTGTTTTTAAAAACACAAAGCACACCCAGACCTCTGATTTGTAGGGAAGACATGCAATCAGGGCCTTTGCCATAACATGTGATATCAAGAAGTCTCACATTAACCTCATTTTCCCTTGGCTCTGCTAGGAGTGCAGATGTTAGCGAGGAGAGAGCCTTCCTGTTCACAGCCTCCATCAGCATGACCTTTTTTATGGCTTCTCAGTCATCGGGCTTCCTAGCACATGATAAATGTTTTAGGAGACACTGGAGTATTTCCAGCAGCAGAACCTCAGTCTCTTGTTTATTCATCTTTCACATTTGTGTGATTTTGCTGTTTCAGCAGAGATAGTTCTTGAGTCAGCCTGATGCAGGGGAGAGGAGTGGTCTGGCTCTGCCTGTCCTGTCAGCCCCAGATGAAGAGACATGGTGGGAACCTTGTTACATATTCCCTTGGGGATTTCTAGCTCTGCTTTTGGGTTCAGTAATTCTAGGCTGTACTGCAGAGGTTAGAGCCAGATCTGGAGACTGGCCTGGCTCTGCCCTACCCAGAGCACTTGTATGAGGTGTCTGGCATTCTACTTAACATAATTTTTTTTATTAAGAAAGTAAGCCCAGAAATTATTTAGAAGGCAACAGCAAGCTATTAATCCACAAGTTTTACATCAAGCATTTATTCATCTTAAGTCAACAGCTGTTCCCTAGAGCTCTTCAGTGTTTAGGTGTTGATGGCTCATCCTTTAGACATGCTACAGGGTCACAGATACCTCTTGCCAGGGACGTCTGGCGCTGGGAGGATATTTGAAGGTGACTTCATCACTTGCTGTTTGAGAAAGTCCCTCATGAGAACAAGCACAAAGAACCTTGTGCCCAAACACCTCGAGCACAACAGAAGCCTCAAAGAACATCACTGGATTACATGGAGGTGACACCATCCCTGGGCTACTGGATGTTAAAAGGCATGGTGTGAAGGCTGGTGTGTTGGCAAAGCCTTTAAACCCTGCATTTATTGAGCAGATGGCAAGGAAGACTCAAAGGAAATACAGGAAACAGAGATGTGGTAGCTAGACACATCCGGGCTGGGAGACCACCAGATTTGCTGTGTAATACCCTTTGCCCTCCCTCCCTTTACCACTCCTTCCCTCCTTTCTTCCCTCTCTCCCTCCCCATTTTGCTTCTGGCTAAGCTGCCTCGCCTGAAGGCACATTCTGCTCAATGTGTCTGCTGACATGTGTCTTCTTTCCTTGTTTCCTATTTTAACAGTCTGGGTGATCTCCCAGCCTGCTCGTCCCACATTGGGAAATCCTGGTCCTTGGTGCCCCAGCTCCCAGAGTGAGAGATGTCATGTGAGGAGAGCACCCATGCAGAGCCAACGGGGACAGAGAGCAGGTTTACAGCCACAGTGCCTGGCAGAGCCAACTCCTCCCCTCCACAGGGCTTGTCCTCAGGCATTCCCTGCCTGACAGAGATCTGGGACTCTGGCACCAGCTCTTTAGCTTAGTCAGAACTACACCACTCCCCATACAGAGTCACTGTAAGGTGAGATGTGCCCATCTCATATCTGAGGCATGCCCCAGATTGCAGAGGCAGTGTTAAAAATACTCATCCAAGGTGTGCCAGGAAAAAGAACAGGGGAACAAAGGAAACCCCCGAACTTCTGTCCAGTTTGTGAAACTTTCCACTGGCTTTCCTTTGGGGTGTCTTTCTTGACTATGATTTAGGTTATTGAGGATTGGATGTGAGTGGTTTCCCGCACAGCTGAGGATGTCTGGTGCTGGGACCTTGCAGTGGTCACAGGAAGGATGGTGGTGCCTCATTCAGTCACACCAGTGTCACCAAGCAAGCCCCTCTTTCAAGGCACAGCAATACGGTTTAACACCAGAGTGGCCCGGGAGGGCAATAAGGTGACTGATTCCTTAGAAAGGGAACTGTTCCACCTGGCTGGGTGGAGGGTGTTGCTGAGGGGGTTAGCAAGGCCTGTGGGCTGATTCCTGGGTATCAGATATAGAGAGGGAAGCATGTGGTAGCTCTGAGGTTGTGCTGAAAAACTGCGAAATGAGAGGAAACGAGCAGTAAGGGAACTATTCCCTTTGGATGTGACACGCTGGACAGAAAGCTCAAGTGAGAGGCAGAACAGAAGCCCCTTTGTAAGTCAACAGGCCGCAATGTAAGAGCAATCCTCTTCCCTACTCACCTTTGCTTTGTTGTCCATGGTAACAGCCAGCTGCATCCTCTTCCCCATCCTGAATGTGAACATATGATCTGCTTCCTCCTCCTCCTCCTCTTCTTCACTGCCAATGCCAAACCCAGGGCTTGTAGGACCGGGGCTTCCCCATTTCTCACTCACCACCCTTTTGTCCTGGAAAATGAACCACTTCCATTAGCAAATCCAGACTCCTGACTCAGGGATGTGATTCCCTTCCCCAAACACACCTGCACACAAGCGGGAAGGCAACTACAGAACAGCCCTTGCCCCCAGGAAGTTCTCTGTGCCCAGCACACTGCTGTGACATTCCTGGAGAACAAGGGGCTTGTTGTCTGCTCAGCAGCAAAACCCACAAAGACAGCAGGGCTGAAAAATCCTTTGCACTTACAAATTTGACATTTCAGACTAAAATGCCAGAGTTATGGGAAAGAAATGCCATCCTCATCTCTTTCTGCAGCACACTGAGTTAGCCTGGGAAAGCCTAAGTCCTGCTGAAGGTGGCCTTGGAAGCCAAGTGGATGGCTGAGGGTGGTGCTCACCATCGAGAGGGCTGGGCTATCTTGTCCATAGTGTTCAGTCTGGGTAATTGCATCTTTCAGGTCCTGTATGAGAGAAAAATGTGTGCAGCAGCGCACCCCGAGAGAGACGAGGGCCGTGGCCAGGGTGGGAGGGGAGCAATGCACTGGCCTGGATCCAACAACTCGGAGTGCTGAAAGCAGGGTGGGCTGGCTCAGCAGGCTCTGCATGAGCTCTGGCAGAGGAGTTCACCAAGGGGTTAATGCAGGACTGGCTTCCCAAGCCCCATGCTGCCAGGATGGGTGGACAGGGCTTATCAGATTTGGTCCAATTAGGAAGGAAACCTGGGACTCACAGCCTCTGGCCCAGGGCCACTTGCTTTGCTCACTCCCAAAGCCTAAGGAGACCATAAGTTTTCCCAGCCTATGGCATTCTCAGAGGCACTCCTGATGCTTCCAGTGACACACACACATACACCTGATGTACTCTGCCTACATATTTGCAGTGATGCTGATGCCTGGGACCTGTCCAGGGCCGAGTGTGCCTGTTCACACACCCAGTCATCTGCCAGTTTTCTCTTTGTGCATGGGCAGAGGTGCCTGGGCATGGCTGGAAACGTATGTGCAGCACCTAAAATCACCCTGATCACACATCTCTGCAGAATTTACCCACGTTTTTCAGGGCTTAGGATGTATTTCCTGTGCCTCAAAGAACTTTGTTGTGGATGGTCTCTCTCAGAAATGCCACTTTGCAGCAGCAGGACTGGAGTGAGACCTGGCCCATGGTGAAGGAGAGGCACCACTTACATTGTGAGCTTTAGTGATGGTAATAGTGAGTCCATCCTGCTTGGGCCTCCTGGAGGTAACAGCCATTCCCTCCTGTTCCGCTCGCTTTTTGTCCTCTTCTATTTCCTGAAACACAGATACCCCTTATCACAAGCCTGTACCTGGATGCTGTTCATTTTCCTGTTTAATTCTGCTAAACAGACCCACCTTCACCTCTAAGAGGGAGTGGACCAATTTGTGTCCCAGTTATGGGATGCAGACAGAGGAAGGTGGCAGTGGGCGAGGAGATGCTGCAGCAGCGAGGCAAGTGTCAGTGTCTGTTCCCCGAAGCAACTCAAGAATTGTAGTTAAAGGCTAAGGTAAAGCCCAAGCTAAAGGCAGAGCTCTGTGCACCTGCTCTGAGTGTTTCCAATATAAACATGCTATTGATGTAACATAGTTATTCTGACTGTGCTGACAATGTTCTTTACACTGTGAGTTGAGGACCCAAAATCAGAGCTGGGGAAGGTAAGGCACTGCAGACTCACCTGGTACCTTCGTATCAGCGCTTCGTTTTTTTTCCGCAAAGCCAAGATTTTCTTATCAAGTTCAACATCTTTCTGCTCCTTCTTCCTTAACACAGCATCATCCACAGCAGCATCCTGGAAACACAAGGAGCAAAGCTCTTCTCAGTCATCTTACCAACAGGATGAAACCTGCTCCTTCTATCTGGACAGGGTGGGAAGTGAAAGAATCTTTCCTGTTACTTCTCCCCGACTTTTTCCTGACAGAATTCGCCTTTCTTTTTCTTACAATTTCTGTTCAGCAATGAGGTAGTTTGAGCAAAGCGCTGTTGCCCCACTTTGATGGCTGTCAGTGGGTTCCAGAGTTAACGCCCTGCTTATCTGCATGCAGTACATGACCCTCACCTTAGCGTGTTCTCGGGCATGGAGGAGGTGTGCTGGGTGTCAGACATCAGTGAGGGAAAGGCAGCAGAACCTGCTCATGACACAGACCACAGCTCCTGTGCCAGCCCATCTCCACTGGCGTCTCCCGTGAGGAGTATCTGATCTAACAGCCCCTGCCAAGGGTTGCTCCGCCAGGACACAGGGACACAGGCACACATCTGTGTCCAGGTGGGACAACAAGAACATTTAAACTGCCTCCACACATTCTTCTGCTGTACAATGGGATTTTGTCAAGATCTGTGGGAAACGAATGGCTTTTCCATTGCCATTCATCATCGGGTATGCGACAGGTGAGCAGATTGCTTTTGTGGGTGGATACAGTTCCATGGGCATTTTGCAAGGCTGATTAAAGCCAAATTCGGTGTTTACCTGAACAGAAGCTGTTCTGGGAGCACTAAATTGGCAGGTTCGCTGTTTACCGAGCTCTGGGGTGTTGGCTGCTGAGGGTGGGATCAAAGTGGTGCATGCCCTCAAACACACCCCTTTCATCTTCAGATTCTTTTGAAGGAGAACTGGCAGAGCTGCCGGCTTGAGAAAAACGTTAAAATTCCTGCAGAGGTTGTATTTGTGCTCTTCTCTTTTCAAAGCAAAAAATGGAGAAGGCCTGTCAGGCTGTTCTCCCTCTGCCCATTTGTCAGCATTTTGTCTATGCTGCAAGACGGCTGGTACCGGGGGGAGGGGGTCCTTCCATTTGCAGCTAGAAACAAGTCACTGGAAGGAAAGTTTGCTGGTGTTCAGCACTTCTCCTCCCTTTTATTAACGAAGCCATTAAGGTGTTTCTCTCTCCACAACCTGTTTCAGCAAATGCGGGGAGCTGTGAGCGGGAGGGGTCGCTCACTCGCACACCAGGGCCCCGCAGCCGAAGCGCCGGGCAGCGTGTGGAGCCCACGCTCAGCTCCCAGGGGCTCACCCATTGTACACTTCAGCCCAGTCAGCGTTTGCTCGCCAGCTGCCGCCCCGAGCCAGCCGATAACAGGGGGCCGGGCCCTGTCCTCCGTTTCTGGAATAAACCCGCTGCCCCAGCCCGTGCTGGAGCTGATGCTCGGGATGGAAAGTGGCTCCACCGTGCCCTCCCCAGAGTAAAGCTCTTCCGGGGAGCCAAGGTGCCCGTATGTCACCGCGACAGAGAGTTATAAATGGCTTTGGCAGAACAAACGCGCGATGGCTTTGAATCAGCAATCAGCTGAACCCAAAGCCTCCCCAAAGAGCAGGGCATAGCCACGGAACGAGAGGCCTCATTCTATTGCAAATTAAAATGTCACAAAAGGAGAAAATTGAAAGCTATCGGCTTCAGGCTTCAGTTAAATGACGACATCGCGTTGTGTCACAGCCCCTCTCCTAACTGGCACACACACGGGCTACGCAGCTCCTTGGGGGCTGGAGGGACACCTCGCTCCACACTGTCTCTGCATGCACTGTTTTCCCACACACTTCTACGATCGCCTGCTTCTACAGCGAGACCTCGGAGACAGCAGGGTTGGGAAAGTGTGAATGGCAGGAGGTGGGGGGAGGGAAAGGGGACAGGAGCGGCCCGTGCTAACGTCCTTCTGCGTAAGCAAATGTATCCGCTCTTTTTAAGAAATATCATCTTCCTTGACAGCTGCAGCTGAAGCCCTCACCAGCAAAGGCACCATCCAGCACTGTCTGCGTTTCTGTTTGTTATCTGCCTCCCGGGAGACACCTTGTTCTGAGCCAGCCACCACAACCTGCCCCGGCGAGGGATGTAAACCCCGGCACCCAAAATGCGCTCCCCCCAGCACCCCTCCCGCGGTGCGGTACGTCTTGTTTGCTCCCCGTGCCTGCTGGCAGCCAGGCGAGGCAAGAAAACAAAGCGACAGCCGCCGAAAGGCCACCCTGAAGGAAGCGAGTGCAAGTCCTTGCGTGGCCTTTTGGGGTGAGGGACCCCAGCGCCCCCGCCCCTCCCAGGCCCCGCGCAGGCAGCACTCACAGCTCGGTGCATGTTGGACATCGGCGGCAGAGCCCGGCGGATTCCAGAGCAGAGCTAAAAGAGGAGAGCCATCAGACGGCCTTTCTCAGCACTGGTTGCACAGCATACAAGATCATGTTTTGATTACAAAAGCCTCGTCTGGGCTCCCAGCCAAGAGCACTGGCTGCCTAATATACCAAGCACAGACAGGGTTTGGAGTGCCTGTGTCCTCCTCTCCAATCTCACTCTCTTTTTAAAAGAAACACTCCCCCTTTTCCCCCCTCCTGACTCCTTTTAACTTCCTGATGCCGCAAACCCTCGTTCAAAGTGGGAAAAGCCGGCTGAACAATGACGGATGGATCAGGCAAACAGCTTGGCTTCGCTGCGTGGCCATTCACGGGGTCGTGTTGTTTGTTATGCATGGCTGGCTCCACGCCTGGCGGGGCCGGGAAATATCTGGGGTCCTGGATGTCTTGGGAGTGTGAGTGTGTGCACGAGCCTGCATGGGAAAACATGGGTCAGATTCGCCTTTTTCTGTTTAATTTCAGTACTCTCTGGGAATGATTTCCCCACTGTTAAAGTGGGCCTTTCTTTCAGGAAGGAACAGAAGAGGGCTGTGGGGTGGGCATCACCAGCTGGCAGCAGGACTAGCAGGAAGCACACAGCCGAAGCAGAGGGACTCCTGTAAGTCAAAAAAGCTGCCAAAACAACCCTTAGGAGAGTCACAAGTAGCAACGGGGCTTTGAGGGAACAGCATTCAGCTGCTGCATCTTGAGTCACCACATGAACTCTTACCTCACCGTAGGATATCCTGACTTGGAAGGAACCCACAGGATCATCCAGCCCTTCTCCCGGCTCTGCCCAGACACCACAACAATCCCACCCTGTGTGTGTAAGAGCATTGTTCAAACCTTCCTTGAGCTCTGGCAGCTTTGGGGCTGTGCCCACTCCCTGGGAAGCCTGCTCAGTGCCTAATCACCCTCTGGGGGAAAGAACCTTTTCCTGATATCCAGCCTAACCCTCCCATGACATAGCTCCAGTTGTTCCCTCGGCTCGTGCTCCTGGTCACAGAGATCAGAGATCGGAGCTGTGAGGAAGCTGCAGACCCAATGAGGCTCCTCCAGGCTGAACAAACCTCAGCCGTGTGTCCTGGCCATGTGCTACATTCTCCCCCAGCACAGACTGGCTGCCCCCTCCCTCCATCCTGAGGGACACAGATCGAGTGTGAGGCAAACAGGAGATGGAAGCACACCAGGGAATGTTTTATTGCCCAAGGATTGATGCACAGCCCCCCCTTAATGTGGGCCCTGCAGTGTTCATATGTTAAAAAACCAAGCTGGTCCACTGCTGCCCACTCTCCACTCTAAGACCTTTAAGCAGGTCAACTCCTCACAAAATCCAAGAAGACTGACCTGAAACTCGGAGTAGTTGAAGGGAAATCTGCCAAAGACTTCGCAGAACTCAGAATCTGGTCCCTTCTTTGCACATGACTTGGACATCACGGCTAAGGCTCTAAGGAGATGGAAGCACAGCTTAGTTAAAGCTCTTCAAGGGATAGACTGACCTACATAAATTAGTAGCTACTCAATGATGAAAGGAAATTGAAACCATTTCCAAGGCAGTGCTTCTGGATTCAGGCTTGATGAAGGAAATGAAGACTCAGCTGTGGGCAGAAAATTGGGGAAAAAGAGCTTTGCTAGAGCCCAAGCGCTTGTCAAGAGGTTTGTGGTAGACACAGCTGTGCAGGAGATGCAGAGTCGCGTGGAGCTTTACCTTGGCCTGGGAACACAGGGGAACTGGGATGGCACTGCCTTGGTTTTCCAAGCTGGCACACTCACTTTTGAGGGCAGAGTGATATCCCATTTATAGCTGGGCTGGAGGCCACAGGGACAAGGTCAGCCAGGGACTGGGTTGAGTCAGGGAGTCAGTGTTCATGGAAACACTGAAGCCCTCACCAGCATAGGCACCATCCAGCACTGTCTGCGTTTCTGTTTGTTATCTGCCTCCCGGAAGGCACCTTGTCCTGACCAGTCACCACAACCTGCCCCGGTGAGGGATGTAAACCCCGGCACCCAAAATGTGTCCCCCCAGCACCCCTCCTGCAGTGCAGTACAGTTTGTTTGCTCCTTTGCTCTCCGTGCCTGCTGGCAGCCAGGCGAGGCAAGAAAACAAAGCGACAGCCGCCGAAAGGCCACCCTGAAGGAAGCGGGTGCAAGTCCTTGCGTGGCCTTTTGGGGTGAGGGACCCCAGTGCATTATCCTGTGCATTATCCTGTTTGGGTGGTGGTCATGTCTCTTGCCTCAAGGACACTGCACACTATGTTGATGCTGAGGTTCAGGTTAAAACAGAAACCATTACCCCAAACTCCAAGGCTGGGTGCTGTGTGCAGTGCAGGGTGAACACCACGTACTGCTGGGTCCATTGTGCTGCCCATGTCATGCTCAAATTATCAAGGCTTAAGCCAACTGCTCACAAGGAGTTTCTCCAGACTTCTCCAGACCTCACAGCCATGGCATCCTGGCATTCCTCGCAGTGTGACCAAGCTCTTCCAGCAATGAGCAGTGCCATGAACAGGGGTGAAGATCCCTAAAATACCTTTGCCTTTGCTGATGTCGCTGGAGAGCTGCATTTCCCTCCAGGGCAGTCTCAGCTGCTCCTGACCTCAATATGAAGAGCTGACATGTCTCAGCTGTCCTTTACCATGTCTGAGTGGCACAAATGACAAGCATCTACTTCTGCATCATCATCTGAGTTCAATGGGAACCCTCAGTGAACACTGCAGACACAGAAACCCAGGGGCAAAAGGGCCTAGTCAAGGAAGCAGCTTCTGCAGCTGCAGCAGTGGGGCAAAACAGGCTGGTTTGGGGACCTGCCTGTGCCCTTGGGACAGTCACAGGAGAAAACAGAACCCTATGAATGTGCCAAGATTTGTGGGATTAGGAATATGCATGTACATTTAATTATTCCCAGCACTGTGGCCAGAAAGGGCTGCAGTAACACCACAGCTACCCCCAGTAAAAAGCTGTCAAAACCCCTGATTTTCTCTAAAGTGCAGTGTCAATCCCAAAGCTGGCACTGCCTTCCGATGAGGTCTGTGCCTATATCAAGCTATGGGCAATCCTTCTGGACCATCATCCAGGCACCAAGGATTCCAATACCCAGAGGTTTGCTTTTGGAAAGGAGAGGAGCCAGAGAAGGTTCCCAGTCTCCTGCTCCAGTGAGCGGGGTGTGCTGGATGCATGACATTTTGAGAGTCCTGCAGGACTTCAGGACACACTGAATCCTGCTCACAGCAACACTCCCTCCTGGGTGGCTGCAGGACACCAATCCTGCTCTCTCCAGCCATTGGTGGCAGCGCTTCCCACATGCAGCAGCTTGACAGAGTGCTTCAGACAACAAGTGTATCCTGCAACCATGTGCAACAGGAAGGACATCTGGAGAAACCAGCCTCATTACTCACTCAGCAATTTGTACACCACACCTAGAGTTAATCTCTTTATTCTTTAAAATCCCAGAAGACCTTTCATAGGTGGGATGGTCTAATTTTGTGCTCTCTTGTGCTCTGGCTGGTGCCATCTCTGAAACTGCTCAGCGCAGTGGGCACATGAGGTGTACCCAGCTTGGCTCTGTGGTTTCTGCTTCATGGATCTGTCAGCTCTTGCTAACCTTGAGATGCCCCTAAGGATCAGTCTCTGGGGTGGAGAGTAGCTTCCTTCAGGAAAGCCTGGAAGCTGGAGGAATCAAGAGGATATAGGGGGGCTTTTCTGCATTGCCCTGCTGTGGCTGTGTTGCGCAGGGGCTCAGCTGACTGTCCTTAAGCACAGCCTCCAGCTGCCTGCTTGGAGCCCTCGCTCTCCACTTTGGCCAGTTTGCTGGAGATTTTTCTGGGGCCAAGGAAGGAAAGCAGGGCAATGACCTCTCAGTTTTGTGCTTGTGACAGTGAAATAGACGCTTTCTGTAATTGTGTGCTGCAAGGCCTTTCAGTTCTGGCACAAAGAACCATCCCTGATAGGAGTCTGCCATCTCCCTGCTCCAGGACAGCACTCAGCAGCTGGCACAAAGTTTTGCCCAATATTTTATTGGTAAGACTCTGTCTCTCTACCTTACACAAAGACTGAAGGAAAGAATCTAATTCTTCAAAAAATGCAAACTTGCCTGCCCCAAGAAGCATTCCTGGTATCCCTTCATCAGCCCTTCCACCAGCAGGAACTGCTTCAGCTTGAAATCCCCTCTCCTTTTCCTTTTGCACTCTCTGAAATTCCTCCAGAGCCACTTAGTCCCATGCTGCCGCTTTTCCCAAGTGCACTTCACCCAGCCTTATCCTGGCTCCCCTCCATTTTTTGCATGACCGCTATCGAGTCAACAGATGGCACTCGGGAACTGCTGGGAGGATCTGGCAGGCAGCTGCCAAAAGCCCACTGAAGGAACTGAAGTCTGGATGCTGTCGGAGGCTGTTTTCATATCATGTGTCAGGACTGCAGATAAGGCACAGGTCCGAGTGTCAAGGCACAGCTGTGTGCAGCGATGTGCCGCCTGAGGCTCCTGAGCTGAACTAGCAATCCTTCTCCAGGCCTTGGATAGAGGGAGGGATGGGAACACTGTATCAAAGAAGAGTTCCGGGAGGCCTGGAGGCATGCTTCCTACCAAGCACACAATAAGGCAATTCCTCTTGCCTCCCCCAGCTCTGGTCCTTCAAGCAGCTGCACTGCAGGATTAAAAAGGGGGTTGAGGTGTTTCCTCCAGCCAGGAGAAAGGTCAGCATATTCCCTAGACTGGGAAAAGGGACCAGGCAGGAACCTTAAATGGGCTTCAGCTGGAGAGACTCGTGGGGATCAAAGGGCTGCTGAGACATTTGTTTTGAAATTAATCAAAATTAAAACTACCAAAGACAGTTAAAGCATGTAATGGCAGCTTGGTCTTGCTTAAAAGCAGTAAGGACCATGGCTGCCTGTTGGTACTTCCACAGGGATACCAATCATGGCACAGCACAGAAACATCTCAGGATGTGCAGAGCAGCCCTCTTCCCATTTGGAACGAGACATCCCCTCTTTTCCCCTTCCCTGTGCATCATTGCAGCCTGCAGGGTCCTGCCTCAGGTCTTGTGGGTGAGTTCTGTGCATACCCGTGTTTAATGCCACCTTGAAAAACCCATGATCTGGCCAGCTCTCCCAATATTTTCTGCTCCTGAAAACTTGTCATTCCAGTGTAAGACCTTTGAAGTGGTCACAGGCTGAGAAAATGAAAAATTAATCTGTCCCCTTAGTTTTTCTCACTTGCAGACACACTTAGCAGGGACAAATACAGGTTTGCTGACCTTGTTCACTACCCAGCCTTCAGATGTAGGACACAGGACCCAGCCTTGGAAGGGTGTGAGGATGTGGAAAGTGGCCGGGACAGCCAGTCAGGCAGGTTTTTTCATCTTTTATGGAAATGTAGTCCTTGGGGAAAGCATGGAATGCTGCAGACAGCAACTTGTTTGCCCTGTCATCAGCAGGGGCCCAGGGAGGTTCCCCATTCCAGCCCATGGCTTCCGCCCAGATCTAGGAGGACATGGACTGCCCAGTGGCGTGGGCTCACAAGCTGCAAATGAGCAGCCAGGAGCCAGCTTGCTCTTGACGTGGTCACATGCCCTTCATGAACTCTAAGAAGTCACAATTACTCCATATTATGCCTGCTTTGGGGCTACACGAATGGTAGTGACCCACTTTGAGTCTGATGCAAGAAGAAAAAAGTGGCAAATTCGGTGCCTCTCATCCCAGCCAAACTCCATTAAAGCCTAACAAACCATCTCATTTCCCTTTGCCAGCAGAACTCAAAAGCAAGCTCCAGAGACCAACCTCGGCTCCAGGGTTTGAACTGGACTGAAGAATCTCCGCGGGCTCCAGCGGTGCCGCTTCACACGGATGCTGCATGGATTCTGACTGGGCTCAGCAGGAAGACTGGCTTTTCTTGTGCAGAGGGTCAAGGTGTGCAGCTGATTGGGAGCACAAACACAGGAAGGACCAGCCTGCACGAGGCTCAGAGGCGCCTGGGAAGGGAGGAGATGAAAAGGGGAGTCGAGGTGGCAATTAAATATTAAAGGACTAGTTCAACAATAATTAGTACTTGGGTGAAGGGAAGGGGTGGAGGTGCATGTGGTGCCTGAAAAATAGATAGATATTTCCAACAATGTTAGAGTGAATATAAAAGGAAACCTTTACTTGAAAGTTTGCAAGTACACTATATGGCAAAAAATCACACATGGTATAGTAATTCTACAATTTTTATAAGGTTAGCCAATTAGTATACTTATCATATATTGTCCACTTAAAACGTTAGTTGGTTAGGTAGTAATTCCTGGGGTGTCCACTGGAAGCAGTTCAGAGCTTTCTTTTGCCCCATTTTTATTATGTCTGGTCCAGATTCTCGTTGCAAACCAGAACGTCTGTGTAGTCGGCTCTCTTCTTGAAATAAGACTACACAATATTTAGGTTTATAAAGTTACCCTATTGTTCCTAAATGTAGGGAAGAAAGAGAGGAAAACTACTAGAAGCTATAGCCATGCTTTAACAATCTACAAAGCCACAAATATATTAAAAATATAAAAAGCTAAAAATCTTAGGTACCACATGAAGCACTTGCAGACTTGCTGGGCTGTGCCTGGCTGCTGAGAGCTTCATTCAAGTGGCAGAAAACTTCTGAAAGTGCAATAATCCCTGCTCCAACAGGAGGTAATCATAATTCAAGAGGGTGATACCTTTCTCTGGGCAACCATTTTGGGTCCCTAAGTGAGATCCTGAGGCAGATGATTCTCCTTTGGGAATGTGGATATTTTGTTGGCCCTTCTAACTTGATCTCTGCAGAAAGGCTGAGGTGTTGCCCAGGCCTGGGGACACTGTGCAGTCCAAACACATGGGATTAGGATGGGCTACAATACAGGGTTCAGAATTTGGTTTGTAAAAAGAAAAAGTTCCATTTCCTTTCTCCCTAGAATATTTTGTTCCCTTCAGTACCTTCAGAAGGAATTTATTAAAAACACTCTTCCTTTGCCCTGTTGTTATTGAAACCTTTTGATGAGAAAGGTTTGGAACAAACATTTAAAGATGTCTTTTTCTGGAAGCACCAGATGAAATACTTGGAGCGTTTCTGAAGCTCAGTTACTAACCAAAAAAAAACCAGAAGCATTTGAACAAACATGAGAAGTGTGAGCTTTCCACTCCACTCATATATCTGCTGTTGAGCCAAAAGAACTGGTTTTCATCCCCCCAAGGCTCAGATCCTCCTGAAATGAGCTGTTTTGGCCAATTTCCTCGGCAAAATGTCAACTGGGCCATCTCTGGATGACACTGACATGGTGGCACTGGTACCACTGGGACCTTGTTTAGGCTGTGAAGGTATTGTAACAGGCACAGTTAGTTAAGGTGTGCCACGTATCCCAGTGCCTTCTCTGGCCTTCCCCAGGCTCAGATTTTATGTCCCAAATGTCATAGGAAGAATATTTATGTACAAAGGATGAATTAGTCTGGATATCTCAGGATGCTTGGAGGGAACTGGCTCACTGTCAGTCACGCTTGGAAATGGTGTGAACATATGGGCGGCTTCAGAGCGAATGTGGCTGCGCTCCCAGCTCACAGCACTGGGAAAAATGGGACAATATTGCCACAGTGAGACTTCCCCTGCCAAGACAAAGTGGAATTGGGTCTCCGTGGGCCTCCTGCCCCTTCAAACACACTGCAAATTCAGCACATCTCTTATTTGCTTCAGTTTGCAATGTACCAGTGCCCAGAAACATAACTGCCATATGCCTGCAACCTTCTCGGCCCTGGTATTGGTCAACAGCTATTCAGAGGTTTCCAGCACTGCAGGAGCCTTGCAGAAGCCTGAGAAAGAGAGAAGGGCCCTGCATGGATCTCTCCTCTCTGTGCAGCGTGTGGGCCACGCTCCAGCACACATCCTGGGCAGAAATGATGACTGACAATCAAAAACGACCTGTGAGCCTGATTCCTGAGCCCCTTTCAACCTTATGCCTTAAAATGGCGTATACTGGGGAGGATGCTTCTTATCAACACAGGCAACTGCACAGATTTTGGAAGGTGATGGCTCCTCCAAGCCCATCCCAGTACAGGTCACAAACAGCACTGAACAAATAGGCACTAAATCTTATTCTTTTAGGTAGTTATATTCCTAAGAACTCAAAATTTTGTTGCACCTACAAACAAGGAAAAGGCCATAATGGACCAGTAGCAAGGAGGAAAAAGGTGGGCTCTGTGGAGTGCAAACATCTGCAGAGACACACGAACCTTCTGTGCACAATGACACTGCTAGTGCTGTGCTGCTGGGACAGCAGCACCTCGAATTGCCTGTGTAGAGGAGACACAGCAACCGTCTGGGCCTTTCTCTTCAGGCACCCAGCGCTAATGGCTTTGGTGTAAAATGTAAACGTTCAGACAAACAGCTCTGTCTCAGGTCCTGGCACTGAAACCCTGACTAAAGCACTTTGTATCTCTAAATTAACCCCTCCTGAAGTTTCAGGAGGTGAGCAGCTACATTCACCTGTAAAATAAGCTCTGCACAGTGAAGTGAACTGGGCTCAGTTGGCTAATGCAGTGCTGCCCCCGCCAGAGAGCTGTTCTCTGGCTAAGGAAGCAATTTCAGTGGCTGAGACAATGGGAGGTTTATGCAGCAGGAGAGCCAGGACTGCTGCTGTACCCAGGGAAATCTTCCAGCATGGGAGGTGTCTGGCACATTGTCACTGGCTTCGAGCAGCAGAAATACCCTGGCTATTTCATTGCTCCAGTGAGCAGTGACAAACCAGGGTTCATAAGCTGGCTGCAGATCCATGAGCCATTGCACACTGCCTGGAAACCAGCAGTCTGCTGCAATCCGAGGCAGCTGCGCAATGATCCCCAGCCTTGCTTTGGCCACGATGACTTCAAGGGCTTGGGTGTCCATGAAACTCATGACATGAATGTTTTTGCACTGTGCAAAACATCATGGTGGTGTCACCACTTCAGCCTTGAGCATGGTTTCCCTGAGAATAGGGGTAGCATTGCCTGCAGAAAGAGAGGCAGGGATGTATCCCAATCCAAAGAGACTGCTCTGGACCACTTGGCCTCCATCCTGCTGACTTACCCATCGTGGTTTGCCAGGCACTGTGAAAGAAAGAGTTCCTCTGGATGAAGGATGTTCACATCTTAATGGAATTGTCTTGTGGGAAGCATTTATGTTCCTAGTTCCTAAAATAGTTTGGGAACCCCATTTATGTGTCCTTCCTGCTCACCCTTAGGTTGTTTCTGTAAGGAGAGGAAATCTTGGTATCAGCACATGCCTCCCCTAGAATGACAATGAGATCTGCCCCACCAGTTTCAAACTGGCCAAGCACAGGGAGGTCACAGAGTGGCAATATTCCAAATGACACAACACATTAAGGAGAGCATCAGCTTCCGGCTGATGGGAGAGGCAGCTCCTCCTCTGCTGCACTGCAGGGGCAAGAGCCAAGCAGGTTTGAAGTAAGGGCCTCCTGGATTCCTGGATTTGGCCGCCACAGCCAGTCCCCCCAGCCCTGGCAGTGCAGCAGCAGCCCCAGGAGGGACGTGGGCAATGCTGTTGCCTGCCTCAGGCAGTGCTTTGCAGCCAACTGGGAGCACAAGCCCTGCTGTAGCCCCTGGCTAAGGGCAATAAAAAATAATTAATCCGTGTGTTGAATACCTTGCAGCAGTACAGAGGAAACCTGCCAAGCTGTGGGAGTGAGGAAGCGTGATCACCCCCACTTACCAGACAAGGAGTTCACACCTCGGGCTGAGCCAAACTAAAGCTGTAAGATGTGCCTGTCTGTCAGAACCGGTGGGATGTTTGGAATCCAGCTGATTCCCACCATCCTTGCGGCTCCCATGGCTCTATTAATATCATTACTGTTGCAAGAATTTTTATTTAGCCTTGGGAAGAACGAAAAGGAAATATCACCTATGTCCTTGTCACCACATAAATGCTAGCTAATCTTTTCAGGAGATACCAGGTTTCAGTCTTTCCTGCTGGGCCACACCAAATCAAGCTGCTCTGGAGCTGCTCCTCACAGTGGATCTGATCCTACCAGGCAAGTGACATTTCTGTGGCTAAGGCTCAGAACAGCAGGCTTTTCCCCTATGGCCCTGCCCAGAAGAGAGCACCACGCTGGGCCAGCAGTGCTGCCCGAAGCCTGTCCTCAAAACTCCCTCCTGCTGGGTTCAGAGAGGTGTCAGCCTTCGGTGGGAGAGTCACCCACCCTGGCATTAGGAAAAGCTTTTTGTTCTTTAAACTGCCTCGGGCATTTAAGTCATTAAGGCAGGAAGGGCTTACTCTAAGCAGCTAGAGGATTAGTGGAAGTTATAGGATACCCTCCGCTCTAATACTTTCCCTTTTTGCTTCAGCTGTTCTGTATGTGTGAAGCAAAAAGGATGCCATCCTCATGAGAAAGAAGGTCACTGCCACTGTGAGGTCCACAGACGTGGCTATAAGGAAGGAGAAGGTCACAGCCATCCCCACAGCCACACAAAGGATGATGACAAGGCAGAGAAGGTTGCTGTCACTCCCATGGCCATACACACAGCCACAAGAAAGCCCCAAGCCCTTCCTACACGAGTCATTGCCATAGTTATTGGCATGAGAGCAGCTACAGAAGGAGCAGCCACCTTCCACCAGCTCTGTGGGAAGCTAGCCCCATGTACAAGGAGACACGTGTGGCTACCACCCAGCTCAGAGCAATGTCATGGTATGGATAGACAAGGATTGAAGGATCCTGCAAAGAGGCGGACATGCCTGACCTCCTTGTGTTCTCCATGCTTTCAACTCAGTTGTTTCAAACCTGCCATCTGTTTCAAAAAATCATTTACTTATTTAATGCTTCTGAAAACCAACAATTCAAAACGCTGCCCTGCACCTGCCACACAGAGCCAGGAGTGCTTCGGGGAGCATTCCCAGCCTGGGCCAAGCAGGAGCACAACTGCGGGGCTGAGGGAATTTTCGCCCAAAGGATGCCCGGTGCCCCGAGCTCCTGTTCCGCACGTTTAAGCTCAGCCCCATCCCCGACAGCCAGGCTGGCCCGGGGCTCACAGTTCCCCCCGCAGCTCTCCTGACGCCGGCGGCTGCGCCCCCGTGCCCCCCCTCCCGCGCCGGGCCCGCCTCCGCTTCCGCGGCCGCGCAAGCGCCGCGCCGAGCCGGGCAGAGCCCAGCCGGGCAAAGCCGAGCCCAGCCGCGCCGCGCCGAGCCGAGCCCGGCCCAGCCGAGCCCAGCCGAGCCGAGCCGAGCCGAGCCGAGCCGAGCCGAGCCGAGCCGAGCCCAGCCGAGCCGAGCCGAGCCAGGTAGAGCGGCGCCGAATCGGGCAGAGCCGCGCCTCACCGAGTCGAGCCGAGCCGGGCAGAGCCGGGACGTGCCGGGGCGCTACCGCCACCACCGCTCCGGAGTGTTCAGCACCGCGGGCACGGACAGCGCCCGCCGCCGCCGGCCATGGAGGCCGCGCCCGCCTCGCCGCCCCGGGAGCCGCGGCCCGAGGGGACGCGCCGCGGTCGCGACCCCGCCTCGCCCAGGTAGGAGCTGCGGGATCGGGACAGGGGCGCGGAGCCGGTGCCCCGGCGGGTGGGAACTGCCGCCCTGCCGCCACCCCCGGTTCTGTGTGTGGAAGTCACGAGGTTGTCACCGTGTTTTCCTGGAACCAGGGCCCCCCAGTCCCGCCGAGGTGTGTCCCGTCCTCCCACCGGGAGTGCAGACGGAGTGCCTCGCTGCCTGCCCAGCTGCCCACCCGCGATTCGGGCTCTGGCGATGTGGGCTGCCCAGCCGGGGTCCTGGTTGCTCCTGCCCTGGGGCCAGGAACACCATGCATAGCTAGTCGTGCCAGGGGGATTTCCTGGTTTGGCCTCCCGGGCAGGTTTCGATCCTGCAACATGGTGTGCTCTCCCTTCTGCAGCAACGGGAGAGCTATTGTTGGGAAGCTCAGCGTGTTTCAGACAGAGACTTATTTCAGTCCAAAGAGCTCATCCATAAAGCTCCACATCCCTCATCCCCTTGTGCCATATGCTCCCTTACCTGGTGTCTTAAGGCAGGTTAGCAGCCACAATCATCGTTTTCTGAAAACATCATCAAGCCCGTAATCATGGGCAAGGAGCCATCCCACATTCACAAGTACATTGGCATTCGTTAGACCAGGGCAACAGACCTAAGCTCTTCAGATTCTGGTTGACAGAGCACACCCCGAGGTCAGCAGCACACAAATCCTTTCTGAAAGCCCAAAGGTTCCATTTCTGTCTGCTACAGGATATTCACGCTGTGGGAGCCCCACCCGCCCGGGAGCACTGACGGGGCACTCACTGCTCGTCAGACAGCTCTGATGTCCCCGGCCAGAGGCTGCCGTGCCTGTGGGTCTGTCTTCAGCAACTCTCACACAATCCAGCACTGGTTTAGACCTTGCGCATTCAATGGGGGCTAAGCTGTCGCTGGAGCCATTTTCTTTGCTTGTCTGAGTACTCCTTGGCCATTCAGACAGGTCTTGAAATGAACACTGCAGCCTGCAAGAGGTAAGTTACAGAAAGTTAAGGCACCTGACACAGGTGTGTTTTGAACTTCACCCTTGCTGCTCACTCAGTCGTAGCTCTGTGGTCTCCACCCTCTGCCCTAGCCAAGGCTCTTCATCATCAATGCTTGCCGCATGAGCAAAAAACCACAGATGTCAGAAAACTCCACCTTCCTCCTGGCCTCTTTCAGCCTGGGACACCAAGGTGGGGATTTTCTTTTCCTCTCCCTTTCCATTTTGCTCCTTTTTTTTTTTTTTTTTCTTCAAAACAAGGCTTGGCAAACATGATTTTCCCAGTGCAGACAGAGCTGTTCTGGCACTGAAGGCTGGATGGGAACCTTGAGCCCTCCATGTCTGGCTCTATCCCAGCACAAACACCTGTACCCACAGCAGCAGCAGCAGCTGCCTGGCGTGAAGGTAAGGCTGTTTGCACGAGTCAGTGGAAAGGTTTAGAAAACTAAACTTTTCCTGGCAGACTATGTGGGAAGCAGAGTTTTGCAGTCTCATTAATTTTTCAGGATGATTTAACATACTCGGGAGTCTCACTAACAAAAAAACTGTAGGTCTTCTCAAGGGTATGCACGATCCTGCTGCTAGACTGAAAAAGCAAAACAAAAGAACTCTGCAGGAATTGTTCCGTGCACAAGGATTTGCCGCAGCCAGAGGAGGAGATGGATTGCTCAGGAGTGCCTGTCTCTCCCTGTCAGGGAGACAGGGAGCTGGATAACGAGGTGACAGTGAAACGCAATGAACCCTTCCCTAATCCCAGGGAAAGGGCATTCTTATCTCCTTAGAAAATACAAGGAAAAAAGCTCTTTTTCTCAAGAGCTCCACTGCAGTTTTGCTGGTGGTATGTTCAAAGAGAAATTTAAATTCCATTATAAAAGCATATTCTTAAAAAGTCATTTACAGCTCTCCAGGAAAAAGCTATTAGTCTAGATGGAAGCTGACCTACAGCACATGGATTTAATCCAGAAAGAATTCATATTTCTTTTTCATTGGGGAACACTTGTACATATGATATGCAAACAAAACTCTGCTAGAGGAAGGAAAAAAAGGAGAAAGAGAAACAAACTAGCTTTTTTTTTTAATTACTGAAATTTTGTGGCACTTAATGTCTAATTGAGCAAAGGTTCTTGATGAAAAAGGGCTCTGGTTGTAGGCAAGGTACAGACTTCTGCCATTTTTCTCCTTGTTTTTATTCCCCCTTGAGACTCCTCTGGCAAGTTGTAGTTTGAGTCAGGCATCAGACAGCTCCATTCACTCGGTAGGTGTTTCCCATCTTTCATATGCAAAGTGCTTTTCTTGATCCTCTCTTTAGTATGCAAAGAGGGAAATGATCTATTAAAAAAATGCAGTGTTTATAGAAATGGGTTTGGTGACGAGGGTGGAATTAGAGAAACAGAGAAAGGTGCCATTCCTGCAAAAGGCTGAATATTTTTGGCCCATTACCCTCTCAGAACCTCATGTGCTCCCCTGCTGCTGTGGCTTGGGCGGGACAGCAAGACCAGGGAGAGCCAAAAACTGGAGTCGCTTAGGAAAAGGAAGGTGACCGTATGCTACTGTTTCCCTGCCTGCAAAGCTTCCTCCACCCCAGCTGGGCTCTGTGTGCTGCAGAACGAAACCATCCTAAAGGGAATGTGCTGGGAGCAAGAAGCCAACACGGCATGTTTCCAGTAAACCACCCTGCTGGGCTGAGTGAGCAGCTAAAGCCTAAAGCCAGGTTCTGCAGCCATTCTCTGTGGGGCAGAAGGATGCTGGTCTCTGGAAGAGGGAGATAATCCCTGCCAGGGGGGTGGACTGGCAACATACAGCCCTTGGCTCCTGCCACAAGCCCTGTATCCCACCACTGCCCCACATCCCTGCAGACCTGGAATAGCAGAAAACTGTCTCCTCAGAAATCCTGACTCTCTCCTGTTTCCTTGTGGGAAGAAGCTCTAGTCCTTTTGCTGGGTCTCCCACATAATGTGGGGTGTTTGTGCCCTGGTACTCATCTCAGAGAAGCACTGCTGCACTCAGAGTGGCTTGGGCAGGTCCACAATTTGGATTATTATTCTGTCTAGACATCTCAGGGCAAGAGACAGAGAAGCAAACAGTGAGAGCAACACAGCCCACTGGTGTGGGTAACAGGAGCAGTTAACCCTAGTCCATCCCTTCCCTTACACCCCTTCTTTTCTCCTTTCCCAGCATATCTCTGGTCGCATCCAGCTGAGCCTTGAAAAGAATATGGAGGGTGTCAGCTGCCTCTGTAGGCTTTTCTGCAGCCGAGACACCATTTCTGCTCATTTAATCCCAAAGACATCAAATATCTGACACAGCCCAGAGTGGGAATGAATCTTAAAAATAGAAGTCTTTGTTAGTGTCAGTGTGGCAAGCAGAGTCCAGTGTGGTGCTCTGCCCTCTTCTCCTCATGCCTGACAGCAAACAGACATCAAAAATCCCCAGAAACATTTTTCTAACATAGTTCAGGGTCCTGAGGGCCCAGAAAAGTAATAGCGACATGGTTTCAGGCAAAGAAGGAGCAGCCTACGTGTCTGGTGCAGACCTCAGCAGACCAAAGGTTAAGCTCACCAGCACTACAGCTAATTGGGAGAGCAGCAAGTGGAGACTCGAACTCTGCTGAGCTGCCAGCAGTGATTATCCAAACCCATCATTATTTGCAAGATCCAGGTTTCCCTGGAGATTGTGGATAGCCAAGGTCACATTGTCATGGAGTTGGAGAGGGATGAGCATAAGGGAACTCATATCCAGAGGGTGATTGACAGAGCTGTAATTGTTTAGTCTGAGAAAGAGATAATGGAGAGAAGTCACGAGTGAATGATCCAAACTTGACAAAGTTATTCCAGAATCTGAAGTCACTGAGCAGGTCAGGGATTGAGTTAGGAAACGACATGCAAGGGAAGAGCAGAACTTGACAGCATTTCACAGCAAAGATGGTAAACAAAGAGAGTGTGATTTTGTGTGAAATATTAGACTCAGCGTTACCAACGTATGTGCAGAAAACCCGGAGGCAATCTGCGATATCCAAGAGTTTGGCATCTGCTTTCCCCACCAGGAGGTTTTGTAGCCGAGGGGTTTGTGGAGGAAGAATTTGTCATCACATGGTCTCCTGCCTCTCCCTGACCATGTTCAAAGTGTATTTTGTAAAAGCCCTTTTGTTCAGTCCAGTGTCACATACTCACCCTCAGATGAGGCAGACAGGCTAATTAAGTCATGAAAAGCCTCTGGTCCCAGATTACTGTGCAGATACAGTAGTTTAAAGGGATAAGAATTTTGCTTTTCCTTTGAAAAAGAAAAAAAGATATGAAATATAGTACAGGTATAGTCGGAACACCAAAACACAAGATGTCAGTGCAGCGGTGTCTTTATGAATTATTATGCACTGTAGGAGAATATCACCTATTTAAAGTGTGCAGCTAGGGAAAACAATGGGATCAAGGTCGAGGAAAAAGAATAACTTAGAGGCAACAAAAAGGGAGTCAGAAAAGGTCTAGACCTTGTCAAAGCATAGCACTACCATCACCTCAGCTCTCTGATGAAAATTCCCCGCAGTACAAAACTGCAAACCGCAAACAAGTCACTGAGCGCATGGGAAGAGCGGGATGATCTACACTGAAAGCTTGAGAGTGTGGCTGGAGGGACCCTCCAGGTCAGCCGTCCCAAACAACCTCTGCCCCTGCAGCTCACCAGCACTGCAGGGGACATGGTGGTTTAGCATCCTCCCATCAGGCTGCCACTATAATTAGTAGGGAAGTGCAAGGACTAATTGAAGGTGTCATTTTATGTGTTGACTGCCACAGACCCTGATCTTTCCCTGGTCTGTCTGCAGCGCTCCTGCCCCGTGCTGCACCTGAATCCCTCCCTGTGCAGGAACGGCTCTGATGAGCTCTAAGAACCCCAAACAAGATTTCAGATTGCATCTCCTGAGCAGCTTTGCTGGCTCTGCGTTTGTAATCTCATATATGACAAGTGTGGAGTCTCCTGTTGTGAACTACCTTTACACAGAGCTCTAACACAAATCGCACGCTTGAAAGGCCAGGTAATCCTGTCACTAATCCACCTGGGACAGGACAGCTAGGACTTCAAGCCTATTGTTGGTGTTATTTGACAAGTTCTGTGGGTGACTGGGATATCACTGTCACAGTTCAGGAGCCTCTGCTTTGCCAGCTGCTCTCCCTCTTGCTGTATTGAACCAGCTCAAGTCTTACCAGTACCTTGATTGCAGCTTAGTGGCAAATGAGCACTGGAACTGCTGGGGACAACCTTATCTCACTGAGGTGAGATAAGGTGTGTGCACACACCTGTCTGCTGGTTTTCTGGCACCTGCTTCAGCACAGACACTTACTTCTTTCCAGCTACTTTGCATTTGCACATCAATTATGGTTTCTGAAGTCAGGACCCAGGAATGTGCTATCTGTGTCTGTAACTGCTGCAGCTTTCTTTATTTAGCCTTAGAAACTAAATGTAGCATTGGATGGTGCTAAATCAGGCAAGATTTCTCTGTTACTGGTCCCTGGACTAGTACAGTGTGCAGGTGAAGCTACTGTACAGGACTAGTACAGTGTGCAGGTGATGCCTGTGCCATGGGTGTCCTCATCGGCAGTGGTGCAACTGCTACCCCAAACATGACTGCTGTAATAGTTTTAATGAAATAAGCCCATTTTATACAATCATGAAATATAGTTTATCAGTGTTGATAAACTCAGCTGATGTTGGAAAGTACACAGCACAGACTGCCAAGGCAAATATGTCCTGCTTTCTGGAAAAAATAGCCATTTTCAAGCAATACTGAGTTAATAGTATTCTCCAGATTCTTTTGTCTTTAATAATGTCATGCCAGTTAACTTTGGGTGCAATTCCAGAGACATGTAATCACTAAAATTCTGCCCTTTTCCAAAGCTGTGAGAAAAATAAATGAGAAGGACTCTCCAAAATATAAAAAAAAATCCTCTCCCCAACTTTTTACCTTCATTTTTTTCCCACATCACACCAGGTGCCTTAGGCTAAAGTTCATCTCACTGCAGTCTTGCTCCAACACTCATAATTCTTTGATGACTTGAGACACTTTGTGAGTCTGGCTGGCCTGAACTGCTTGTCCTTAATCCTGGATGCCAGGCACTGCAGCAAGACACATAATTCAGCTGAAAGAGACCATGGCACGTGCTCTGAACAAGGACCAGAAACTGCTGGTGTTTGCATCTCTTGGGACAGTAATTCCTAAAGCATTTTTGGGGTCAGAAGGACCTCGGTCTATTCTGTGTGAAGGGATTTTTGGTGTCATACATACTAAGCAATCCCTCAAAGTATTATTCAAACTTTCTCCAAGCTAGCAAAACCTCTCAGGCTCCATAAATCAAGAACTATAGGAATGAAATAATTTACATTCCTTGGAGAGAAGAAAGCCTATCCTGCAGACACCTCACTACTTGGGAACTGGAGTCTGCAAATGTTTTGTCTAAGTAAATTCAGCAGCCAGAGGACAGTCAAGTTTCAAAGGATCTATAGAGATCCCAGTCCATCCCCTTCCTACAAGGTAAGACCAATAAAATTTGTTGCTGTCATCCTTGGGAGATGTGTGTCTAAAAAGTTCCTGAAGAGCCCAGTGAAGCATGCAGGACATGGGATCCATTAAGGAATGTGCAGGCTGGAGGCTGAAGCCTTGTTAGATGTCACAGCCCTCAGGTTCACTGCTCAGCTGTGTCAGTGCCAGGGATGACTCACTCTCCTGCTGACCCAACATGGAGCAGTGCCAATCCTCCTGCAGAGCAATCACACTAATTAATCCTCCCAAGGAGTGCAGATAATTGAGTGGCTTCTTCACATGCAGATTCCTTTGGCTTCTGTTTGTCCTGACCCCTGTAATTTCTCTGGGTCCTGAGTTAGGATCCCCCCTGCCACAGTGAAATATTCCAGAGAATTTTTGGGTGGGATATTACCCAATTTTTCAAACTTTTGGAGCAACACACACAAAGGATGATTACTGGATTCTCCATCACTTGGGATCTCTGAATGAGTCACGGATGTCTTTATAAAAAGCATAATCCAGTTCAGCCCTTAGGCAGACTCCTGGTACAGGATACAGTGGGTGAGGTTTGACATTTGTGTTATGTGGGAGGCCTGTGAGCATCTCCAGTTCTTGGGATGCAACTCCCCAGTGCAGCCTTTCAACCTCTCCCATTTAACCTTCCCCTTCATTTCTCTCATAGGGAAAAACAAAATGCAGGACCTTGTCAGACCTGCCTTGCCATGCCAGAGATTGGGAATGCTGAGCTCAGCTACAGTGGCACTTCCTGGGAAAAAATCTGCCCAGTCCATCACTGCCCCATTCCTGCATCCCCTGGGCTGGGAGAAGACAACCTGCCCTCCTCCAGCCACACACTTGGGCCAGTCTCCACCCAGTCCAACGGCCAGGTGCCATCAAGCTCACAGGACTCACAGCAGCACCACCCATATTACCCCTGCAACCAGGAGGAGTCCCGAGGCAGCTACGGCCTGCCCTCGCTCCCCGGGCACGGCGAGAGGCCCGTGCTGTGTTCCCACCTTTCCAGCGGTGATCTTGTGCCAGCCTCCCACCGCGAGGCCTCGGAAACGCCCTGGAAGCAGTGGTCCCCCGGGCAGCGGCGGCCGGTGCAACATCACGTTGTCACAGTCAGGTAAGAGGCACAGGGAGGGCGGCTCAAGAGCATCTTCCAGACTCCCTGGGGGGAAGTGGGAGGGATGAGCACGGGCTGAGCTGCGATGGACGAAACATGGGTTTGCTCTTCAGCTCGGGGCAGCAGCTGCTCCAAAACACATGGAAGGATCCGGTTTGCTCTCTACCTCTGTGTGGTGTACAGAGAGCTGCCATTCCCATGCCAGGGAGAGGTGGGATTTCCTTCTCAAGGGAGTGGCTGGCTTAAGCCAAGGTCACTCAGTCACTCCTAGGTCATGTTGCTGTGAACAGGCCCATCTTCCTTTACCTCTGTACTTTCTCCCTTTGCACTCCAAGCCACCCAGCTTAGCAGAGTTCTCAGTGGTGGGAACAGAATTCGTTCTTTTCCTGCCCTCACAGAAGCTGCTGCCAGTGCTGGAAGGGAGTGGCAGCAGAGGGTAATAGATGCTGGCTACAGCTGAGCGGTGAGAGATACAAAAGGGGGGAACATTATTTGGCTTTCCAGGTTGGGCAGCAACCAGTGTATGAATTCTTTGTTGTCCATGACAGAATCCATTTGTGTGCAGTGCCTGGGTAACAACAGCCTGAGCTATAACCTCTGCTCCTTCCAGCCAGCACCATCCTTCCTCCCGAGTGTGCCTTTTAGGGTCTACTCTTGGCACAAGAGATCATGATCCCTTCACTGCTGTAGCCGTAGCCACTGAATCCTGATAAAAGATGGCACAGGATTCCTTTCTTGCCTGTGTACAGCATTGCAGTGTTAAGCACAAAGGCCCTTTAGAGTCTCATTTTCCAGCTATTTACACAGGATTTAATTTGCTTGTGTTTGTGTAGAGGAACTGCAGTCAAACGATTTTTTCTGAATCGTTTTCCTGGATCCTTTTTCTGGATCCTTTTTCACTCAAATGCTATCAACAAAATTGCCAACCACGTCCCCTGTAACAGGTTATTTAAGTAGGATGCACAACTAGATTGTAAATCCCTGGCAGAGTGTGCAGCACCAGCAGTCAGAAAAGTGATAACATAATAATGCCAGAATGAGGTTTTTAATCCAAGCAAATCTGCTTGAAGAGCTATTGTGAGGGAATTAGCACAGGATGGGCAGTGTACTGCTGGAGAGAGACCTCGCTTTGATAATCTGGGGAGGCTTTTGCTCTGCTCCTCTCTGTCCCGAATCTACAGAGCATTAGCGTGACGAGCAAAACACAGAACCATTTATTACATGAGCCACCCGGAGTGACTCTGCCATGGGGAGCTCTCCTCCACTGCTTTTCCATTCCTCCCACTCATAACAAGGCTAGGAAGGATGAGCTGCCTCAAGGTCCCCGGTTGGCTGCTGCAAGGAGGGGGGACCATCTGCCCAACACAGATAGTGGAGTGCAGCAGGACCTTCTCCCAGTCTAAGCAGGACTGTAGGAGGGTGAGAGGAGGAGGGAGCGCTGGCTGAGCAGAGCCTGGCACAGCTGTGGAAGGAGGTGGGAGCAGTTTTCTGGAAGCTGTGACCAAGCCAAGGCTGGGCCAGACTGGGGCGTGTTTCAAGGGGACGTTTCAGTGCAGAAAGAGAGAGCAGAACACAAGGTCCTGGAGATACCTGACCCAACAAAATGCAGCTTTTCTGACAGGATGCTGGTGGAAGGCTTGTCCTCAGGGATTAATTAACAAACGTTGGATCGCCTGGGGAAGGCTTCTTTATTTCCCCTCTTAGAGCCCTTCAAGTAGGAGTGACAAATGCTCCTCTGTGAAGAAAATCCAAATAGAATATTTTTAGCAGCTCCACTGGCTTTCTGCTCTTATGGCCTGAAAAGACAGCCTTTGGAGGGACCCAGGAAACAAATGAGTCACCTTTTTGGTGAGCTGAACAAAAGAGAAAATAAAAACTATCTATAGCTGTTGCTACCCCAGCTCATGAGATTTGAAAAAGAGGTTTGCTTTTGTCAAGAAACACTTTAGGAAGTGCAGGAAAAGCACTTAAACCAGATAAGATTTTAATGGATGAGATCTGCAGTGGGATTTCTCTAGGACTGCATTGCTAATGTCCAGTACTCTCTGGAGGGTTTTCTGAGAGGGACAAAAGGAGGAGTGACTACACGGCTTCCCATCCTGTTTGGTCAAAATGGGAGAGGAAAAGGCTCTATTATTCATTAAACTAATTCACACAGTGACAGAACTATGTCAGCACTGGCTCACCTTGGTGCTTACAGTGCTGCAAGGGTTAACCTGCTCAGGGATCAGCCCAGCACTGGGCTTCCCAGGAAAATAATAAACGAACACATCTTTTTTCCTTTCTGTCTGCAGACATGACAAAGCTTTCAGGATGCCAAAAAGGTATGTTTAACAGCAAAAGCTTCCTGTCCTTGTACCCTGTGATCAGTGCTCTCCTGTCCTGCTATTAGGAGAAGCAGAGTGCTACTGCTGGTGACATCCCAGCAGGCCCGGCTCCAGAGGCGAGGTCAGCGCTCCTGGGGCTTTCCACTCCTTGGAAAAATCTCCATTTGCTTGTGAGATCAATTTAACCTGCATTAATGAATAGTAACACTGTCTCAGAAGCTGTTCTTGGGCAGGTGCCTGGCTCTAACCCATACAGTAGCTTTATACATATATATATATAATTCTATATGTGTCTCTGTGTGTGTATATATATATATATATATATATATATATATATATATACACATATATATATATATATATATATGTGTGTGTGTGTGTGTGTGTGTTTGTGTGTGTAAGATTAATCCAGCTTGTCCTGTCAGAGGAGCAATAAGGAAAAGAGCCCATCCATGAAATAAACTCATCTTTTCAAAAGACAGAAAATTTTAAATACATTTGTCAAAATTAAAATAATTTTATTACCTTCTACTTCTGTTTAAAATCTGACTTTTGTAAACTATTGCTTCTGAGTGGTTTGGATAAGCACCTTCTGACATCAGCAACTGCAGCTGATTTTCTTTGTACTTTTTTTTCTGGTAATTGGACATGGAAATGTGCAAAACACCTCCAGAAATTAGGTACTCTAATGAGTAAAGAGCAGTTTTGTTCATTTTTATAGTGAAGACTTTGTCTATGAAAACAAACTTGATAAGGCAATTGTAAATTGAAAAAAAAAAAAAAAAAGGCAAAATAACAAAAAAATCAAAAGTCATGAGAAAAGCTGCTTGAAGTGCTTGTGATGGTTTCTAATTCTGAAATAGCTCTGGTGGAGTCCCAGACAAAAGGGGCAAAAGACCAAGCAAGGAGAAGCATTCCATCTCAGATAAAGTTCATAACTATTTCACTTGCCTTCACAAATATTTGTCAGCTATTTTTGAACAAAGAATTTCTTATATTTGAGAAGTACATCAGAACACAAAAGAACTAGCCTGCCAAACCAGAGCAGGAACACATTCTGCTATCTTCCATTTCAACTGATATTTCTGAGGAAGACAAAAATCTTGACACAGTAAAACTTGCACTGCTAAAAAATGTGGGAGAGTAACTTTCATAGATCATCCTGTATGTGATACAGTTTGTCCCAAAGGAAAAACAGAACTTGGATAGAAAATTTTACACAAGCTCCTTAAGAACAAAAGTAACTGGCAAATAATACTTGGGCCAGAGTGAGCTGCTTCCCTGGAAGGGTTTTGATGTCATCAGAATTTTGTGATACATCATTAAAATGGAATGTATTCCAGTGAATATGTATGAATTTAGAGCAGTGGCTAAATACACTAATTTAGACCAATGACAGTGGCCTTGCTTGGGTCAGTTACCTTCAAGGACTCTTCAGAATTATCCAAAGATTTCTCAGGGTCTGGTTTGGAAATCTGTAGGCTAAACTGCTGCAGCCACCAGCTGACATTGCACAAGGCGGGGGAAATTAAGAGGCTCTTTCTAAATGCAATCTTTGAACTTAAATGTTTAAAGCTTCATTTTGCTTGAGGACACAAGAGTCTGGTTTTTATTATTTCTGATTGAAAAAGCTGGAAAACGCAGAGAGGCAAAATGTAATTACCCAAGTTAATTAGAGCTGCCTGCAAATATCCAGTTAGAGGTGTAATATGTCCATTAATAGCTGCACTAGAGCCTCCAAGCTTCACAGTAAATAACTGTGCAAACCAGAGACCCTGATTTTTTTCTTCCTGTTACTCACAGCTCATTGGCTCAGCAGCAGGTTTTGTGCTCGAGCAGAAGCATCTCACCAGCTGCATTTTTTCTCCTCCTGTTGCCTGCAGTTACTCGCAGCTGATCGCCGAGTGGCCGCTGGCCGTGCTGGTGCTGTGCTCCGTGGCAGCGGCGATCTGCACCGCGGCTGGGCTGCTGGTTGGGAACCTGCCTGACTTTTCAGAACCCCTGATGGTAAGTCCCTGCAGCTGAGGGATAACAGGAATGTAAGGAAAATCCACGGCCAACCAGTGATATCATCTCTCCAAGATGAGCAGAATGTGCCAGTGCTGCACAGCTGCCCCTGACACACAGGGAGAACACAGCCCGTGCTCATCCCTCAGCCGTGCTGTGCCCTCACTCCAGTGTGGAGACACTGCCAACACAAACTGGGATTGCTCCCTGTGCTCCCTTTCCAAGGCTGCAAGGCTGGGATTGCCCACAGTGAATAGCTAGGCTTGGCAGAGACTGGATAGAAGAGCTGGCTTTGGCTCCTACAGTCTGTGCATGAGGCTTTTGGAGAGCATGCCCTGTTCTGAGCACTGTGCACATGGAATGTTTTCCATGAGGAATGCCACATTCCCTAAAATCATCCCTGCCTCCAGTTCATGGAGGAATCTTGAGAAAATAAGAATACACTAGAGTTTGTCCACAAAAAGGAAAATTAGTGTAATTTCTGTAAAGGACTACTACACTTAAAAAGGAGGAGAAATTCTTAGGAGATCAGGGAGAGATAATTGTAGCCATTCTTGATGGGAAAGAAAGAGAGGGGGAAAGGAAAGGGAAAGGGAAAGGGAAAGGGAAAGGGAAAGGGAAAGGGAAAGGGAAAGGGAAAGGGAAAGGGAAAAGGTTCATATTTTTTCTCTTATCTCTGGGATGCAGTATTTCCAGGCAAAGCTCAATTTGTCTATCTCTCCAAGATGCAGTAATAGTCTCATACAGTTTCCACGCATTGGAGGAGGCCTAAGGACAGCTGAGCTGAAGTGAGCTGTGACAAAGCTCTTTTCCTTGGTGCAGGGTTTTGAGCCACGGGACACTGACATTGGCAGGAAGCTCATTGTGTGGAGGAATATCGAGAGCCATACAGGCTACAAGAAGACCCTTTCCCTTTCTCCCTATGCCAAGAAGAAAAGGTATTTGAGCTTGGTTGGGGGATTTGAGGAACATGTTGGTTGTAAAGTCACATGTTCAATATTCCAAAATATCTATGTGAATTCCATGTATCCTATGCTTAAAAGCAACCAAAGCACTGGAGGGCTTGAATTCCATGCACCTGCAATGGATTTAGGCTCCCTATTGCTGTGTCTGGCACCGGAGCCTTGTCAGTGAATGTAACTCCCAGCCCGACACTCTCTTGCTAATAATCATAGTTATTAACAATAATCTGCCCTCTTGCTAGCTATGATGACCTTGGCATTGGCAGAGGACAGAAGGCTGCTCAGGGAGAACAAGCAGCGAGGACACGGAGAATGGTGGAAACCATCTATGGAGCGGATGGATTCTTCTGTGGTCCCCCAGGTGACTGAAATCTTGATGAGGCAGTAAATACTGCACACCCAGAACTCAACTGACAGGACTGTCAGAGCTCAGGACACAGGGAATACTCTGAATTTGCTCTAAGCAAGCAGTGTGCGCAATTCCACCCGTGAGAGCTCTGACAGTGCCTTCCCAGCACTTCATACCTCGGTGGTCACAAAAGGCTGGCTCAGAAATTCTGAAGAGTTGTTTCTCCTTCTTAATTCTTTGCCATATTTCTTGTTTTCCCTTTAGAAATATACCTTGCAAGCACACATTAAAGGACCAATGTTTTCACCATTTACCCATATCAAAAGTGAATACTCTGAAAAAACAGCATTTGCCCCACTTGCTGTCTGCTCCCTCTCCCTTGTCTGCTCCTCTCCCTCTCTGTTCCTTCCTTCTTTTCTTCTTGAAAAATGTACATGACAGTAAAATCTGGAGAGAAAAACAGAAAACTCCAACACCCCCCAAATTTGTCCCAAAATGAGCACTAGTAAGAAGAGGAACAGCATTAAGATATTTTTGTTCTCTTCCCTGCCTTCTATCCACCTCTGAAACAAGTCACACACCAAACCCACAGGTCCTTGGGGGTTTCTGGCTGAGCTCAAGCTCCTTCCTTTTTTCCAGGGATGCAGAGCCAGATGCCAGCAGTCACTAAAGGCAAGCTGACATTTGATTTTGAAAATTCCCTGATGCTGCTGACCAATTTCAAGGGGCAGAGGGGAGGTCACACAAGGCACATGCTCACGACTGTCTTGTGACCTGCTTCCCTCCAGGGAGCCCTCCGGAGCACTCCTACGGACAGAGAAATATATTTATTTTTTCTGTGAAGACAGAGTCTACTCCAAACAGCCTGGCCGATTCATCTTCATTACCTAATCCTTTTATGATTTTTTTTCTTCTTCTTTATTTCAGAAAAGAGCTATTCCCAGCTGGTATTTATGTCCACAACTGCTGGGAGCCTATGGAACTTGCAAGCAATTCAGTCTATGTGTCAAATGGAACAAGACAAGGTCAGTGATGGCAGGAAGAACACAAGTACAGGCTGTCTCTTTTCTGTCTGCTGCAATCTTTGATGTCTTGCTGAGAGGATGCCAGACAAAAAACAGCTATGCAACAGGTTTCACCGGGAGGATTCCAAAACATTTCACCTACTTGGCAATATAGGGATGATCCCACCTGCCAGTTGCAAATTAAACAAGAATAAATGGAGACTGAACAGGAGCTGGTCCAGAAGCCAAAGGCGTCCATCAGAAGCTGCTGAGGATTTTGGGCAGCAGAGCATAATTACAGAAATTGAGCTACCAGCTTGGAGACTAGTGGCAAATTTTGCAAGGGGGAAGTTTAATTGGATGAGCTGTATTTGCTATAGGAGCCAAATTTTCAAATCTGCAGTTATAGAATATAAATAATGGACAGGGTTTAATTTTTGCAAAAGGCTACCAACTTTCCAGAACTTTGGTGTTTGGGATTTGTCCCTGGGAGGATGGTCAGGGATGGGTGATACACCTTGGATAAAGGGGAAAGGGGAAAAAGAGAGGAGAGGAGAGGAGAGGAGAGGAGAGGAGAGGAGAGGAGAGGAGAGGAGAGGAGAGGAGAGGAGAGGAGAGGAGAGGACAGGACAGGACAGGACAGGACAGGACAGGGCAGGAGAATTACTGCAGTGAGTAAGGAACACTGAGGCTGCAAGAGAGGGTCTGACCTGATGCCCCCTCATGTTTTTCAGATACGCTCCCACGTGCATTTTAGAGACCTCTGCCAGCGCACTGAAGCCAACGAATGCTGCCCGAGCTGGTCCCTGGGGAACTACATTGCTGTCCTGTACAACAGGTCTTCGTGTCTGGAGATAACCCAAGGAGACATCTCCCACACCCTGGCCCTGCTCCGTGCCTGTGCTCCAGACTACCACCGAGGTGTCCTCACTCCGTCCTGCATAGGCCCCGAAGCTGCCAGACAGAAACACTCTCAGTGTGCCCAAGTCCCAGAAAAATGTACCCGCTTCAATGCCATCTACCAGCTGCTTCACTTCCTGGTTGACAGGGACTTTCTCAGTCCCCAGACAATGGAGTACCAAGTGCCCTCTCTCAAATACAGCCTGCTTTTCCTGCCTACAAGAAAAGGTGCGTCTATGATGGGCATCTACTTAGACAACCTTGAAACCTGGGATCTGTTTGATAACTACACATCTATCACTGGAATGGACCTGGGCCTTAAACAGAAACTATTCCAGCACTACCTTTTACTCGATACTAAGTATCCAGTCCTGGCAATATTAGCTATTTTTCTAAGCATTTATTTTTATTTACGCTCAGTGTTTATTACCTTGATGGTCCTGCTCGCTGTTGTCAGTTCTTTGATGATCTCCTACTTCTCGTACAAGGTGGCCTTCAGATTCACCTATTTCCCTTTTGTAAACCTGACGGCGGTCATCATTCTCAGCAGCATTTGTGCCAACCACACTTTTGTCTTCTTTGACCTCTGGAACCTCAGCAAGAGCCAGAACCCTTCTGCCGGGCTTGCTCAGTGGGTGAGTCAAACCATGCACCATTTTGCCTATCTCATGCTGGCCTCGTGCTTCACAACTGGTGCTGCCTTCTATGCCAGCTACATCAGCAACATCACGGCCATCCGCTGCTTCGCTGTCTACATGGGCACCTCGGTGCTGGTGAACCTGGTTTTCATGATGACCTGGCTGCCCTCTTCGGCCGTGCTCTACGAGCGCTACATCGCAACGACCTGTGTTTACAAGCCAGAAGCCTACTGGAACAACAGCAGCCACAAGAGAGTCGCTCTCTCCGTCCATTACATCCTCCGGGCTCTCCAGAACACGCTGTCTGAAACCTCCAAGCTGCTCTTTGAAAAGCTTCTGCCTTGTGGGGTCATCAAGTTTCGGTACATCTGGATCTGCTGGTTTGCTGCCTTAGCCATAGGAGGTGCTTACATTTCCTGTTCCAACCCCAAACTCAAACTCCCGACTCTGGAGACATCGTCCGTCCAAGTGTTCAGGCTGAGCCATCCCTTCGAGAGGTACGACTCCGAGTATTGCCACCAGTTCATGTTTGAGAGGCTGGAGCGCGGAGAAGGGCAGCGTATGCCTGTCACCATAGTCTGGGGCATTCTGCCCGTGGATAATGGGGACCATTTCAATCCAAAAAGCAACGGCACCCTAGTGACAGACACCACCTTCACCATCCAAAACCCTGATGCCCAGAAGTGGCTCCTTGAATTCTGCCAAAAAGTGAAGAACAAAACTTTCTATTACCCTGACGCAGAACAGAAATCTACTGTGTGCTTCATGGAGGAGTTCCTCAGGTGGATGAACAGTCGCCAGTGCTCCCAGCGAGACCACAGCTTCAACCTTTGCTGTAACCAGTTCTCCTTCCCTTACAGAAGCGAAGTCTTCCTGCACTGCATCAAAATGATGCTCCTGGAAGAGGGCAGGGAAGGGGCAGAAACGTATGATATGGGCCTCAGGTTTGATGGGGAGGGAAACGTTGCTGCCTTAGTGCTGCAGTTTCAAACTATCTATCATTATACCTTCAACTACAGCAGAGCCAAACAATTCTATGAGGAAATCAGCCTCTGGATAACAGAGGAAATGAAAACTGCCCCTGTGGGGCTTCAGAACGGATGGTTTACCAGTAAACTAGAGCTCTACAACCTCCAGCACAGTCTCAGCACAGAAACCATGGTGGTCATGGGGCTCTCCATAGCCATTTCCTTCGTGGTGCTGCTGCTCACGACCTGGAACGTTCTCCTTAGCGTGTTCTCTGTTACTGCCATTGCAGGCACTGTCCTGGTAACCACTGGCCTTTTGGTCCTCTTGGAGTGGCAGCTCAACGCCGTGGAGTCTCTCTTCATCTCAGCTGCAGTAGGTCTCTCTGTTGACTTCACTGTCAACTACTGCATCTCCTATCACCTGTGCCCCCATTCCGACCGCCTGAGCCGAGTGGCCTTTTCCCTGAAGCAGATGAGCTGTGCCACAGCCATGGCAGCTTCTGCTCTCTTCTCTGCAGGGGTCATTATGTTGCCTGCCACGGTCCTGGCCTACAGGAAGCTGGGGATATTCATCATGATGATCAACTGTATCAGCTGTGGGTTTGCCAGCCTCTTCTTCCAGTCGCTCTGCTGCTTCTTTGGCCCGGAGAAGAACTGCGGGCAGATCCTTTGGCCTTGTGCCCACACCATGAAAGACTACTCTGATGACTCGGGGCCGAACGGAGACTTTGCCTGTGGGGGCAGCGAGAAGCAAAACCGGTTGCGGAAGGTCCAGGAGTCCAACACTGCAAACGAGCAATACGAGCTCCAGCCCTTGTCCAGGAAACTCAGTGACAGTTTTGACAACAGCACGTCCACAAGCAAGCTGTCCAACCGGCCCTCTGTGCTCTCTGAAGACATACAAGTCGAAGACAACAGATGCCCTCGAGCAGGAACGCACCCCTCCCTGGAAAGAGAGAGACAGAGTCTGCAGGACACGCTCGGAGACCAGCAGGTCAGCCTGTGCCAGTGTCCCGCCTTGCAAACTTCCTCTCCTTACAAGCACAGCACCTCAGAAACAGAAATTCACAGGGAGAGACTCTGCCGAGATTGTCGCTGTCGAAAGTACGGTCTGAAAGCATGGGATGGGTCTGGGCTGGACCACATCCAGCCAGCTGGCATGAAAGAAGAAAGGCAGCTCAATAAATCCCAGTGCTCCAGTGACACTGCCCAGCAGCAGTCAGATTATACCTCAGACCACAGCCCTCTCCCTGCTGCTGACATCTACAAAATCCACAGATGCCTTTGTTCTCTTGGCAGCTCTTTTGATATGCTCAACATCTCCAGCGAGACGTCAATCAGCGATTTTGAGCAAGGCCTGAAGCTCGCTGAATCAGCCAGTTCCTGTCCCGATGCCTTAGAGCTGTCTGACTCCTACAGCAACGCAGAGCGAGGTTACCTGAACGGCAAGAGAGATACCCTGCGGCTGGACCTGAGGGAGACTGTCTTTGATGTCTCTCCGGCTGCATCACAGCAGAACAGCTCTTCATGGAAAAATCGGTTCGGGTTGGGGAACGAAGGGCCGGTCGTGCTGCCCAACAGCCAGCCAGACATGCCTGACGTTTGGATCAAACGATCCAGTGCACAAAGTTCTGGTTACAACAGCTGAGACCTCGCAGAGAGCAAAGCTGCTGCCAGGGAAAGGGGAAGCCTGAATGTCCTTAGAGCTGTAAATACCAATTTTTCTCCTCCCACCTCTCCTAGAGCTGAGACTGAGACTATTTCTTAGTATTTCAGCTGTGCAAAACGTGTGTTTTCACAGGAATCAGCAGATCTGATGCCAGTGAGAGGATGTGAGAGCCATCCTGATGGACTACAAGCCCTTTGACTTCCAGTGTGTGGTGCCATGTTCACAGCTGTTCACAGGACTTACCGAGTACACCTGGTTTGTCATTTCCTACAAGGTGATTAGGTTTTGTTTGCTTGAGATAAATAACGAGGCAAAGCTCCCCAGGTATTTAATGACAGAGAAAGAGAGCTCATGTTAAAAAAAAAAAAAAATTAAAAAAATCCCAAAACTGAACTACTGAAAATCTAGGTATCAAGTGAAGTGTATTGTGAATAATAAGACATAAAGTATTTCATTTTCTATTTTATGCAAAGTCCAGATCTACAGACCCCATCAAAATAGCTCAGATATTATAAAAAAGTCCTGTCAAGACTTCTGAGTTGACACAGCCTCTTTCTGACCATGGAAGAGGCTGCAGAATCCAGCCCAAATATATTTCCAGTAACAACTTCTGTTTGTTTTATCTGAAGGAATTCTAATACTGCCAAAGATTTTCAGTGTGAATTTCCCCCTTGAGGGATTAAGTCCTTGTCCCCCCCAGACTCATGTGCCTTGTTGTGTCCTCTTTACACAGTGTTTCCACTCAAGGCATTCCCCTCAAACATGTAACTTTTTAAAATTCACATATCTGGTAAATCTTGAAATTTAGGGTTTTTCCCCCTCTACGAGAAACAAACAGGAAAACAAACATTTATTTGCCCTTATTTGTTGAAAAATAAAACATTCTCTCTACAAGTTGACATACAATAAATGCTTATAACAACTTTTGCTAAAATCTGTGTGGTGCTTCATTGTCACCAAGAGCATTGTACTTATTAATCTTTTAAGTGCGCAATACATTTTCCAAAGGGAAGTATACATCTTTAAAATACTTAATTCTTCTGATATCCACGAGTTATCCCTGTGCTGTGGGGGACAGACAGCAACTCCCTGATACCCATTAGGGACATGGACTTTTACAGCTAATACCAGAGTTTGACATGTCAAACACGTCAGTTGCGTGGTTCTGTATTTTTCATGTTTCAATTTTAGGGTTTTATCCTGAAATTGTCATAGTGAATGTTCAGGTGGGTATTTAGGCAGCCAAAGCCACCCTCAGGCTGGAACTGCAGCATCCTCCTCAAGGAGCTGCTCCCCTTCGCTATCGGGAGAGACTGCCCACCCATTATGAAAACCATGTTAGCAAACTGTCTTTAAGTGGGGAAACATTTCACACAGAAGCCTCTTTTCATCTTGCGGCATTAGAGGACAATTTTAGTACCTTACACACCAGCAGCACCGGCACCCTCACAGCTTTTGACTCCTACGCGTCCTCACAGACGGCCACAAACCCCTTTGATCTTCGGGCCTCGAGTGCCCGAGCCACAGGGTGAGGCAGTGAGAGGCAGTGGGAAGCAGCGAAGGAAGGAAAGAAGGAAAGAACGAAGGAAACGGCACTCCGCCTTCCCCTGAGGGCGGGAGCCTCGCGGGCGGCCGTCGGCCCCGTAATGGCCGCCGACGCTTCCCCTGAGGGAGGGGGCGCGAGGCAGGAGGGGGCGCGAGGCAGAAAACGGCGCGCGGCAGACGCGGCGCGAGCGGGAAGCGGCGCGGGCACCCGCGCGCTCAACCCCCGCCCCGCGCGCTCGCCGCCTGCGCCGCCCCCTCCCGCGCATGCGCGGGCCCGCCCAACCGTCCCTGCGCGGCGCAGTTTGAACCCGTGAGGGGAGCGCGGCCGCCATGGACAGGCGGCTCTCCCGCATCCCCGTGCACACCCGGCTCCACCGCCCCGAGCCGTCCGCAGGTGAGAGCGGGGCACGGACGGGCACCTGGGGGGCACGGCTGGCGGGGTTCAGCCGAGGGGTGCAGCGGAGCGCCGGCGTTAGGGAGCTCCATCGCTGCCTGGCTACGTGGTGGCCGTTCGAAACTCTAATTAGAAGCTTTATTCCACTGTATGGTCTCTCTTTAGGACTTAGGTTAACGCTCAGCCTGCTGTGTGTACCTTCCACCGGCTGAAGGCAGCGGCCCCTTAAAGATGCTTCATTCACAGTCTCTTACTTTTCTAAATCTTTTAATGCTGCTTACAGCACTTTATAGCATTTTAGAAGCGGGATGCACCCAGGATTAGCGTTAAAAACATGGGAGCTGGGCTATATCGGTGGAAATTCCGAAGTGCTCTAATGTCAATGTGCTCATGGGTGTGTCATTTGAAAAATACTTAACTTGAGGGAAAAAAAGCAACTTCCTAAACCCACTGAGTGAACAAAGCTTTATATACTTGAACAGTTGTGATTTAAGAGAAATAAACTCTACATAAAAAGCTAGTGTTCTATATTATTTTAGTAGCTTGTTATTTAGTAGCTATGCTATTATTCGTAGCAAAATGTGGAGGTCTCTTAACAGAGTTTCATGTGGGCTGTTTTTGTTTTGCTTCCAGTATTGAACAACAACCTTGTGGCACGATGTCTGCTTGATGTTGAGATCTTTTTTATTGTGTATTATCATTTCGAACTCTAATTAGGGCTAGCCTGGTAATTGTATTTTAACACTGTCTATCTACATCTGACCTGTTTGTGGCTTATTCTGGACCCTTGGTCCTGGGTAAAACTTGAGGTCTGCTCTTAGTTACTTCTACCTTGAAGTCTCCATTCTAGCCAGATATAACTGCTTTACCTCAAATTAACAGCTTAAGAGGCCTTAAAGGAGGTTGCTTCTAGTCTGTGGTATTTTCACAGCTGTCTTTTTCTCGCAGAATTGCAAATGAATTTTCCTTCAAAGAGAAAATGTGTCAGCAAAACATCAGAGCCAGAGCTCAGCGCGGTTCCCAGTCTTCACTTTGCCTCAAACGTTCCAGCAGACAGTGTCTTCAAGCCTGCAAACCAAGGGTAAATCAAAGCAAAATAAAGCAAAACATTGATGGATTTATTTGGCAGATGTCCTAAATCTGGCTCATTTTGCACATTTTGTCAAACTAACAGGCTTGGTGATCTGCAAGAACATAGTCATCTTCTGGTAATTGTATTTTATCTCTCCTTTAAGGTTGCCTAAGTCTGAGAAGAGAGTGGAACCAGTTTCAAAGAAGACAGTGGCCAGACGGTTTGTGCCTCCCATCTCTGTTGGTTGTCCTTGTGCTGTGGTGCTCTCCTGTTATGAGCTCTCACCCATCTGCAGCTTTCCTGCCAAGTTTGCTAATTAAATCTTTTGGTCAGAAACAAAAGCAAACGCTTTAAAAAGGGCCAAGGGAAATTAGGAGATGTGCAACACCGGTATTTTTGTCCCTGAGTCTTTGCTCTTTAACTCCACAGCCCTCTCAGCAGATACCAACTAGAAGCAGAGCTGAAAAACAAGAATCAGTTGGTGGAAACACTCAAACAACAACTAGCAAGAGGAGAGGTAAGGATAGGAGAGAAAAATAAATAAATCGTTGAGTAATTTCTGTATTCTGATCCATACAGGGTCATGTTAAGGATTGTCTTGCTTGTTTTCTTGTCTTCATCAGAATGTCTTTGTATTCTTCTGCAAGTTGTTTTCCCATCTGCTCAGCTCTGGGGAGGCCAAACTGGGAATATTTTGTCTGGTTCTGGGCTCCTGGCACAAAAGAGATATGGATGTACTGGACAGAGTCCAGGAAAGGGCCACAGAGATGGTTAAGGGACTGGAGGAAAGGCTGAGAGAGCTGGCACTGTTCAGGGACTTCTGTTTCAAACAGATCTGATTTTGTGGAATCAGGTGTAGAGTCAGAATTGGCACTTCATTATTCCCTGGCTCTCAGAGATATCTCTAGGACACGCTTGGTACCGCTTCTGTCATGTACAGGAGGCCCACCTGGTAACATACAGCTGTAAAATCTCACTTTATTTCCCAGTTCTCAATCTGTGGGATGATCATTCCTCTTATCTCACAGCTTGAGTTTCTTAAGAGCCTCTGAGATTTCCTAGGAAATGTTCCCAAAGCTCCTGACACTATCAGCCAGATCACCCTAATCCACATGCTTATTGATCCTCTTGGAGAATTGCATTCAACTTGGGAGGTTGATCAGCTTATCCAATTGCCTGGTAATATCTGGATTGTGTAGGGAATAATGCTGTGGCTTAAGGACCTGAGACACCCTTTTCTTCACAATGTTTACATGCTCCTCAGTGAGTGCATTGTTCACATAAATGACAGGGAGCACAAGAAAAGATAGAGTTGCCTAGAAGGAATTTGTCCATGATCAGATTTTTCTAGTAATTGCTCTGGTGTGTGGATGTAATAAATGTATTAATCCTGTCAAGAAGCAGGAGCAAGGACCTGCAGCAGCCTAATTTTGGTGGTGGTAGAGACAGAAGGCAATGTCTGATTCTTGGTGCCAAGTGCAGTGTTGTGAAGTTGTTAGTGTCAGTATTACTAAGGAGAAGAAAATCTCCTTGGGAACTTGCCTCACGTACAACCTGTGTTAACCAGGGCACTCTCAAGTCAAGGGAGTTAAAGAAGGAGAACGAGAGGTTGGTCCATGAAGTTGAGAAGCTCAAGAAAATTCAGGAGACTTGCATGACAATTTTAGAAAGCAGAAACATCAATCCTGGTAAGGAGTTTGCACTTTGCTTACATCCTGGTACTCCTTTTCCAGAATGTGTGTTTGTTTTTTTTCCTTCTGTTGTGACTATTCATAAGAAATTTGGACTGTGCTTCCATTTTTAGGGAATACTGCTGGAATTAGAGGGTTTAGGGGTTTTGGGGAGTTTTTTGTGGCTTGGGAGAAAGAACTGCTTCCCGTAGTAGGCCCTGGCCTGGATAAACTAACTTAGTATTTCTTGCTGTAGAAAGTCACTTTGAAAAGCTGTTCCTTCTCAGAGTTATGTGTATATTAGAGGTTGACGAACGCACCTCCTGAATTTCTTACAGGTAGCCACATAGAGGAGGAAGAAGAGACGCGTGCTTGCCGGGAAAAGACAACAGTAAGAAAAGCTTGAAATGGCCTTTGAGGGGTCTGTGTGCCCCTGCCCTTCTCTCCTGATGCTGAAACAGCTGAGACTCACATTTATTTGAATAATTTAAAAGTCATTTTCCTTTTGACTCTTCAGATGCTAACTAAGAAGGTCACGGAAGAATTGATGCTATTTTGTCACAGAGTTGCAAAAGAGAAGGAGATGCTTGAGGTAAGACTGGCTCGAGCAGGCAGGGGAGGTTATTTTGCTCCTCCTCTCAATTCTCCTTTCTTCCACATGAGCCAGGTGAAAACCTGCAGTATTCCTCTTTCAATATAAACACACTTGTTAATGAAACTTACTGCCCTTTTAAATAGAGCGATCCACCAGCCAAGTTGTTATTCTGGAAGTCAGAGAGTTTGATTTAAATTGGAAACTGTTGCAGAGCAGTGACCCTGGGTGATCTCTGAGAAGTGTGCGAACACAAGTGGCTTCAACAATTACCTATATACAGACCAAAATGGTCATTAAATTACAGTTCAATTCTCAATAAGAAGCCCAAGAGCTAAAATATAATTGTTATATGAGACTTCCTAACTTTTAGCCATAGATAAATTTACATTTTCCACAAGCAATCAAGGTAAAAGAAGTCCCAGACTTATCTTAGTTTAGGAGGAAGAGCTCAGATGCTTTAAGACTTGGCTTTTCTGTTTCTTACTCTGGTGTTAGTAAAACGAGGTGTGCACTGACTTCTCCACAGACAGCCATGGCCAGGTGGAAATCAGCACAAGAGGAGAGCCAGCATGCCCTGGAGAAGCACTCCTACTTCCAAGCTCAAATTAAGGAATGGAAAGCCGTACTTGAAGCGCTGGGGAAGCTCCTGGCAATGTGAGGCACGAGGATGGACTGGGACTTGTGCTGTTTCACCCCTAGTTCCGTGGTCCCTGTTTGTCAAGCCTAGTTCCTGCGTTTGGCGATCCAAACGCCGAGCTGGTGGCGCAGGGACGGACGAGGGGGCTGAGGCAGCCGCGATGGCCGGTCAGCCTCGTGTCGGGCGTTCGCCGCTCTGCTCCGGTCTCCGCTGTTCGTGGGTTTAGTTCATTAAAGGTGCTCCAAGGACGTGGGCTCAGCCGCGGCGGCGCCGGGAGGCGGGCGGCGGGGCGGGGCGTTCCGGGGCCGGGCCGCGCCTGCGCTCGGGGCTGCGGCGGGGAGCGGCCATGGCGGCGGCGGTGCTGGGGCGCGCGGCGGGCGGGGCGCGGCGCTGGCGGGCGCTGGCGGTGCCGCGGCGCGGCGGCGCGGGGCTGGCGGTGGACGACACGGTGAACGGGCTGAGCGCCGAGCAGCGCCAGGTACGGGCGCGCCGCTCCGCGGCCGGGGGTGTGGCGGAGCGGGCGGGCGCCCATTGGCCGCGGCCGGGGCGGGCCGCCCAATCCCCGCGCGCGCGGCGGGGGCGCGGCGGCCCCGGACACGCGGCCCGCGGGAGCCACCGGCCCGGCCCGGCCCGCGGCCTCGCCACGGAGCGCCGCGCTGCCCCAGGGAACGGCCCCGGGCTCCGCCTCGGGCCTCTCGGATAGGCGGTAATCGTCAGAAACGTGATCGTCCAAGGAGCGCTTGGTGGGATCGCGGCGCGTCCTCCCAAAAGAAGCGTTGCGGCTCTCGCAGCTTGTTCTCCTGCCCAATGGGGCAATTAAAGATTTAGGATGATTCTTGAACTCGTTGCAGGTTACGGCTTTCCTGCACGGGCACAAGCAAGGGCAGCACGTCTCTGTTCTGGTGACTAGTGACAGGAACCAGGGAAGGGCAAGAGGTGGGTCAGGGGAGGTTTAGGCTGGGTATTGGGAAAAGGCTCTTCCTCCAGAGAGCGGTCAGGCACTGAAACAGCTCCCCAGGGAATCATCACAGCCCAAAAGCTACCAGAGCTCAAGGAGCATTTGGACAACGCTCTCAGGCACAGGATGAGATTGTCGGGTTTTCCTGTGCAGGGCTGGAAGTTGGACTTTTTAGCGAAAACCTCTGAAAACGCTGGGAAAAATAATCCTCTTCCACTGTCTTTAGTGTTAGTTAGTAAGTAAGGCATTACTTTATTCTTGACCAAGAGGTGTTTGTGTGGCTGAAAAAGTTCTGACCCCCACACCAACCCAAGACACAAAACTTTTTCACTTACGCATTTTTAGCAAACAAACAAATTCAAGTTTATTGGTTCTAAGTTATATCATTCTCCTTATTCATTAGTATTCTGTCCTCTATTGGTTATTGATTTCTCACTCTTCATGCTAATCTGGCCCACTTTCTTAGCCCTTTTATCATTTTTTCTCAAATTGGGAGTCTCCAGCTTTCTAGGCCTCAGTCGTGTCTGTGTCTTCTGGTTACTCCAACACGTCTTTGAAGGGCCAGAAATTTAAGATCCCAGGTGTCCAATCTTCAGCTTCCTTAGGCTTTGTTTATTGGTGTTTTTTAGGGTTAATTTTAGCAAACTTAAGGTTTCAGTGATTTAATGATCAAAGTATCAATAAGTGTCTGTAAAAAAGAAACTTAACTAATGCTGACTACAAGTGTGCATGCTTACAATTAATTAAAACAGCTAATGAAAAATTAGTTAGGAAAGTTGCATCATTTCCAACAGATGATGATCCTTGTGGATCCCCTCCAGCTTGGAATGTTCTATGATCCTTAGCTGTGCTGTGTTCTTCTGTGTGCAACAGCAGCCAAGTGCTGACCATTCCAGATGTATTCCCTTCTGCCCCAGGGCTTGGAGTGAAGGGCAGTGTGTTCCCAGAGCTGTTCCACACAGGCTCCTGCCAGTGAAACACTGGAGCTACAGCCTCACTTTCCAGATAATTCTGATAGTGCAAGCATATGATGTGCAAAATGAGCTTACTTGTTCTTCTTTCTTGCTACAGAATTATTCCATGCCATGATTGTGTTCATGTTAATGGCCTTGTCAGCTCAAACTGACATTTCTTTGTACTTCTCTATTCAGAAGACGTAAAAGAAGGTGTAAAATATTCATCTTGTTCCTATCTGTCTGATGGAAAAGCTAAAAAGAAAAAAAAAATCAGAAATAATCTTCAGTAATATTAGTGACAAATTAAAGCAATATAACTATTATAAACTGGCTTAGGGTATCAGGGCTGCCTGAGTCCTTCCTCAATCTCTAATTGATTAAGATTTTTTATTATGGTTTTAAGCTTGTCTTAATTTATTCTAAGCTCTTTGCTGAAGTGTAATGCAGTCAGCTTTGTCACAGTGGAAAGATATCTGATGTCTTTTGGGGTTCTTTTTAGGTTTATAAATCTAGCAATGGGGAGAAAGCTTGTTTACTAGTACTGGAATCCAGGATCTGTGTGACTGTGGAAATTTAACATATCTTCTCAGTGGTAAAAAAGGGGATGCTTCGGGTTTGGGGGTCAGAGAAAGACACAGGACTGTGGGCATGTTCTGGTTTAAGAGCTCAGGGTTTCAGTCTCTAAAACTGTTGCTTCATTAGAATTAATGTGTGGGAATAAAGAGCCAAAAAGAAAAAAAAAAACAACAGATTATTAAACTCTACCATAAGATCAAAACCAAGTTTTTAAATGTTCCTGTTAAAAACATGCAAGATATTGTATACATTTTGTTAGTATGCTTATAGTATAGTTATAGACTATAGTATGCTTATAGACTTCTGTAGTATACATGTAAGTGTTCAGAGTATAAAATTTAGGAAAATATTTTGGGTTTTTAACACTTGGATCAATGAACATTCCTGGCTGTATCAAATTTCCCCACTGTAGAAGGTAGTAAGGTAAATAATGTGGTTCTAGTTTGACACACAAACAGGTTTTAATTAGTATCCCTGCTTATTGCAGGCATCTGCGCACAATTAACTGATGCTGTAAGCAGCTATGAGATGGAGTTAGCACATTATCAACTCAGTTCATCAGCTTCCCAAGTTCCCTGCCCAAAAATATGCCTGAAACCCCAGTGCAGGCAGGAGTTCAGGAACATTCTCTCGTGTCAGGGTACAATTAAGGTTAAATGCTGTGAGGGACTAAAGTACATGAGGTCCTTTTTAAAAGATTAAAGAGACGACCCTCTTATGTGGTATTTCAGCCAGGAACCTGAACCATTGATTTCCTTATGGTCTTGTGCTTCTGGGTTTGGGATGCTGGACTACCCCGGTGAGGGAATGTTGGCAGGATCCAGGGGAAGAAGATGACAATATATTGCTGAGATGTAATGGATGTGTTTTTCCTCCCCTCTTTTCCCAGCTTAGACAGACCATGACAAAGTTCTGCCAAGAGCATTTGGCTCCAAAGGCCCAACAGATTGACCAGGAAAATGAATTCAAAGGCATGCGGGCAAGTATTTCATGTGTGGTTCTGAAAGCCTCTCTGGGCTTTGATCTCTGCATTAGTCCAGACAATCCCAAGCCACACCACAGGAACATGTGCATTAACTTTTCAAACTTAAAAGCCACAGAGAAAACCTTTTTTTGATTTCCTGTTTTAGCATTTGTTACCAACTTTCAGCAACCTGGGGCAGAACCCAGCAATAATATTCATAATGAAGATTAATAATGGTCTCGTTTGGGTTCTTATCATGGGATTCCTGCCTGTCTGTTCTGGCTCCTTCCCCAGTGTGTGCTTTGTATACTCCTGGCTCAGTACCTTTTCTGGACATGAATTTCCTCTTCAGATTTGCTGTGAAAACATTGTGTACAAATGCTGAAACTCGCCTTTCTAATAAACCCAACAAATCCTGTGCCACAGGGTGCTTTGATTGATGGAAATGAGAGATCTGACTATTGGTTTTTGTAAGCTTCACAAGACTCAAAAAGCTCTTAACATCTGTCAGCATTTCCTAGAGCTCTGATGTTGACATTTCCAGGGATGTATGTGCAGCTTTGAAGTGAAGTGTATAAATTTAGCCTGGCATTCCAGATGTCATCCAGAGCTATTGTATGATACTTTTTGAAGTCTCTGATAATTATTGCCGGACGCCAAGGCCACGTGAGGAGCACTCACCTATGTGTCCACCACATAGCAGAGGAAAGGAGCAGCAGGGAGATGGCCCCACCAGGACACGTGTGGGCCTCCCTGCTGACAACATCCTTTGCTACTGCATTTTGTCATGGCTGTAGCATTCCCATTTTTTTCATCTTCCCCGAGGAGGCTTCCTTGGCTTTAGTTGCCAGCTCCCGTTTTACCGGAAGAATTTTCAAGTGCCATCTCATAGCTTCATATTTCCAGGGTTTTGGTAATGGATAGTTTATACTGTTACACAAAAATTTTCATTGGAGTGGGCAAAGAGTTAAATCTTAGGAGGTGTCCTTCCAGAATTTAATTTTGGCATGTGAATTTTCACTGAATTCCACAAACCTCTCCCATGTGTAGCATAACTAGTGTCCTTAAATCTGTGTGGTTTCTCAGTTCCGAGGATGGAGCTGCACTGGGGGAGGAACAGGAATTAGGGTTGTATTTGCCTCATTCTCAAGATATCTCACAGATAAATGGATGTGTCCAGTGAGCTACCCGGGGAAATTTGTTATGCTGATGCCCAGACTGCCAGTTTGGGCTGATTATTTGTTCTGTATTTGTAGGACTTTTGGAAGAAACTTGGAGAACTGGGAGTTCTGGGAATCACAGCCCCTGGTAAGTCTCTTCTGATCTTTTGCCTTCTGATGGGTGATTCTTCAAACAAATGAGAGACTACTTAAACTCTCTCTTTCCAGTTCACCACAGCCTTGTCTGTGATGTGGCATCCATTTAGTCCTATCTTTGTGTTTTAAAAAACTCTTTCCCAACTGTTTTTCTTCTTGTCTGACTTTGGATCCTTTTTCATTGTTAGACAAAATGCCTTTCACAATTTAAAAGCACTGCTCAGAAATGGTTTCTCCAGATGTAACATATGTAGCTCAAAGGTATTTGTGCCTTTCTAATATGAAGAATGAGACCTAGAGATAAAAGTATCCCAGAACAAACATCCATCTGTAATGGGAGAAGTTAAAGGGTCTAAAATAATGCCCTGAAAGGCTGTGGTAACTAATGGGGAGTGACCACAGCCAACCAGTCGGAAAAAAATCAGGGGAAATCTTATTCAGCCTTGTGCAGGTTAGTAAAAAGTGTTGTGATGAGTGCTACAGATGAGTGTGATCGTGCTGAATGCACCAAGGCAGGGTAATGAGGAGAAGCCCTTAGTGGAGAAAAGCGGCTGATGGGTCCTTTCTTTCCCCATGGAAAAGTCTGTTTTCTGGATGTGGCTGTGCAAAGGCTCTGCAGAATCCAGCTGAATAGCAATGCGTTGGAATAATGCCTCTGCCTCGCTTTCAGTGCTGAAAGACTCTGCATTTCTGCTTTCTCTCTCTCCTCTTCCCCATTTACTGCTGCTCCTGTTTTTCCTCACTCTTACCTTCTTTCTTCTTTGATGTTGTGCCTGAGGCTTACAGCAGTTTCCCACACTATAAATAAGCCATCCCCTCACGAGTCCTGTCCTTCTTGATTTCCTCAAAGGTTTACCACTCAAACCCTCCTATGCCCAGGATTTTTCACTTTATTTTGGATTGTGGAGTTGCGTGTCTCTTTATTGATGTTGGTTTCGTTGGAGGAGAGTGGGATTTAGGATATAAAGATGGTGTGCCATCTTAGGAGGGTGTACACGATTAAATGGCATGTTTGGGTGCCAGTGCATCAAGTCTATTAAGGGAACATTTTGAATAACAGTGCTGTTTGTTTTCTTCCTAAAACTAAGATAACTGTGGTGTTTATAACTTTCCATTTGTTTTATAAAGTGCAAAGTGAAGAAATGTAAATATGTCGTTTCCATGGAATGTAATACAGGCATATCATATACAAAGAGTAGCTTCGAAAGCACAGCATCATTTGAAATCACAGCATGGTTTGTGTTATATGAGGAGGTGTCTGGCAGGATCATTTTCCTGTTCCTCTTGCAGTGCAAAGCAATCCCGGATTTATGCTGCTCACAGTCACCTCACCTTTCTTGAGGCAAAAGCACCAAACCCAACCATTATATAGGAGTTAATAAAAAACTCTCTTCTTTTGGCATACATGAAAAATTGTTAAGCCCATCTTTTGTGATGCTGATAGCAAACCCCTAAACTTGGGTTTGTGGTAGGGAGAGATTTTAGAGGATACAGGCCCCTGCAGATGAAAGCAGGAGTCAAAATGAGGGACATGGGAGGAAAGGCTGTGTGTGATGCCAGTGGCTGTGGTGTTAATTTGAGGAATTTGGGACAGCAGCCCCTTGGAGCTGTGTCCTTTGGTCACTCTGGGCACAGACAGAGATTTGCTCTTACTTTGTTGCTCTTGCTTGCAGCCTCCACATTGGTGACGAGTAAGTGCTCCCAGCTTAACTCCCCAGCTGCTTCTTGCTGTTCATGTCCTGCTGTAGTGCTTCTCTTAGCAGTACAACCATTTGCTTCCTACCTGGAGAACAAAGCTTTTAGGTTGGGAGGTGACTGTATTTCTGTGTATATAAATGTGTTTAGAGGGACATGTGTGTATGTTTATGTAGGCTGTTGGCTCCTCAAGGCCGTTACGCATTTCTCAGCCTTCTCTTTTAACCTCCCTTCTCTCTCCCTGTTCTACTGTGCGATTTTAATCTTTACTATTAGTTTTAAGCTCAACTCCATGTGCCTAGCTAGGGTCTCAGTGCTGCTCTGTCTCGCTTCATCCTCTCTTGAAATCTATTTGCTTGTCACTGATGAATTACATTTATGGATCATTCTTGTTCTCAGTTGGCCACTCATCAAAATTCTGGTGTCCTGCACATTTGTAGGCTTAGAAAAGTCCTTAGTGTCACATTTTTGAGCAGTTTGAGAATTCCTCACTTGTTTACGGGCAAACATACATGAATTTTACAAACCTTGCCTGTGTTCCTTTGTTCTCACCTTAAGGACGTTGCAACTTGTGATTTAATCTTGGTGATAATACTAAGGTTGATAAGAAGGACTCATAATTACTCAATGTCAGTAGCATGTTCAAAATGTGTCCTTGTGCATGTTCTACATATAAACTATGTTATACGAGTCAATTATGGATTATGCTGAAGACAAAATATCCCTGTGACTTTAAGATGAGGAAAATGAAATTCAGAAAGGATGGGGAAAGCCAGAAGTGCCCAGCTCAATGGATGGCAACAGTCAAACCCAGAAGTGTGGTATTCACACATGCCCTCTGAACGGAGAGAAGCAGAGAAAAGAATGATCAAAACAATTCTGATCTCATTTGCTGCTCCTGTGTTTTTGGACATGTGGAATGTATTGGAAGATTGTTTACCTGAGGTGATTGCTTGATTGGATTCTGGTGATGGTGTTTTGATTCATTGACCAGTTGGATCCACGTGTGTGTGTGTGTGTGTGTGTGTGTGTGTGTGTGGGGACTGTCGGCTGACAGCCACGAGTATTTCAGTAGTTAGAACTATGATACAGTATAGTATGTATCTAATATAGTTGTAATGTAATATAATATAGTTTTAATAAAGCAAATGTTCAGCATTCCAAAGCCATGGAGTCAGATGCCAACCGTTTCCCTTCATCAGGGGTCGCCTGATTTTACAATGCAGAAGCATTCTCCGTGTCTTGGGTTTCACTGGAGACTGAGCCAGCCCTGGGCTCTTGTGCACGTGCTGGGTAACATGAGCTTTTTCCTCTCTTCCCAGCGGAATACGGTGGATCTGCCCTGGGATACCTGGACCACGTGCTGGTGATGGAGGAGATCTCCCGTGCCTCAGCGTCCGTGGGGCTCAGTTACGGGGCCCACTCCAACCTGTGCATCAACCAGCTCGTGCGCAATGGCAACGAGGCCCAGAAGCACAAGTACCTGCCCAAGGTATGTGGCTGGAGGAGGGGCAGCACTGGAAAGCATTTGGGTCCTGGCTGCAAGGATGACATCTTAAGCACCAGCAGATTCCAGTGACCAAACCTTAGGAAATACTGAACATGCCAAACTTGCCTGTCTCTGGCTTGTCAGTTTTTAATCTATTAATCCATAATGACCTCATCCCATGCCCGTGTCCTTGTCTGCAGGCAGCACAGCCCAGCTCTCTGGAGCTGTGTTACTAAGGGAGGCTTTCAGGTGACTCCGGAGAATATTCTTTCAAATTCCCAAATCACTCTGAGATCTCTGAGTGAAAGTCACTGCTTTTCTATTTTACATTCTCCATTTTTCAGTGCCCAAATGCGTGGTTTGGCTGTTAATTAACTACATGTGAAACTTCGTCATCACTTGGGGCATTGATGTTGCAACTTAGAAGTGCATTAATTAGATTTCTGGTTTTAAATGCATATAAAAACAATGAGCACATTGAATCCCAGCTACCGAGATTATCAGTGAAATTATCAGCACAAGAAACTTGATTTAAACAACATGCAAAGTACAGTGTAACTTTCTCAAAGCACTGTGCAGCCTGCAAATGTGTAACTCCGAATTGTCCTGCTTCCTCAGGTGTATTCTCATGCTTCATTCTCTGCCTGTCAATGAGATGTGAAGTCACTTCAGCTCTGACTTGTTTTGGCTCCTGACGGAGCACTTAAATGTGCTTAACTAGATTTGAGCACTTTGTGGGGACTTCTGTAGCAATGCACTGATGGATTGGACTGGTTGAAGATATCTTAAGCATTGAGTCTTCTTTTTCAAAAAAAGTAGAGATCAAAAGGAGGAGAAGATGGATGAAAGCAAACAGGGAAGGGGAAAAAAGGCAAGGAGAAAAGGGCAGGATGAAATAACAGTGAAGCAGAAGCAACAGCTCTGCCAGAGCCTGGTGTGAGCAGGCACAGGAGGAGGGTCCATCTGCTGTTGTGGGGTGAGTGTGGGGGGACTGGGCCATGAGAACATTGCAGAGAACTTTCCCATCCCTTTTCACCCCCTCGTTGGCCTTTTGTGTTCATCAGCTTCTGTTTGTGTAAAAGGGCAGCAGAAAGCCTGGGCAGGAGCTGGGGACAGGCATATGGCTGCCCGCATGGTTCCTTGGCACCTTCCTCATGTGTTGTGCAAGCAGGGCTGTGCTTGTGTAGCTCAGACAGAGCTGAGTCACCCTTCTCACCCCTCTGGGATTTGGTTCTGTTGCTTCATGCAGCACAAGGGAGCTCCTTGCTCGGGCTGTGCTGGGAACAGCAGCTCTCGTTTGAGTTCTTGCAGAGAACAGTGACTGTGGAGGTTCAGTGCAGGAAAACAGGCCAGGGGGCTACAGAGAGACACAAACAATGCTGCTGGTCTTCATCTTTTGCTAATATTTGTCCTTTCTTCCAGCTAATCAGTGGGGAGCACATTGGAGCCTTAGCCATGAGCGAGCCAAACGCTGGCTCTGATGTTGTGTCCATGAAGCTGAAAGCAGACAAGAAAGGTAAAGCCTGTCCTGTGCTGCCCAGGGAGGTGCTGGAGGCCACATCCCTGGAGGTGTTAAAGAACATTTGGCCGTGGCACTCAGGGTTCTGGACTGGTTCACAAGGCGGTGGTGGGCCAAAGGTTGGACTCGATGATCTTGGAGGTCTTTTCCAACCTAAGTGATTCTGGGAAGCCTGTTAGGGAATAAATGGAATGGGAATGCCGGTGTTGCTGTCATGAGCTAAGAGAGTTCATCTCTTAACTTCCAGGAGATTTCTTCGTTTTGAATGGGAACAAATTCTGGATCACCAACGGGCCGGATGCGGATGTTCTCATTGTCTACGCTAAAACTGACATGAACGCTGTCCCGGCCTCCCAAGGCATAACCGCCTTCATCGTGGAGAGGGTAGGGTCAGGCATTCCCTCAGGGTGCTAAAGCAGAATCCTTCATCTGAACTGCCTCATTTGGAAGTCAGCTGGTTTTCCTTCCATAGCTGCCATCCTCTTCCTCAAAGACAAACTACTTTCAGCCTTTCAGGCAGGAAAGGAACATTTAATAAAACAAAATCTGAGATCAGTGAACTTTCTGATGGATGTAACTTCATTATTAGAGCAGTTCAGTTACTGGCAGAGCTTCCAGCCCTTGCTGTAGAGAGCCTGTGTTGGCAGCTGTCCAAATAACTTATTTATTTGCTGTTTATGTGCATTAGAAAATGGGTGCATGGGGTTAATATGTGTGTGTTTCTCTGTCCATTTGCTTTCTCTGCACTTGCACTTAGATCTGGTCTTGTTCTTAGGTCACTTTATCTCCCTCCTGGCACCCTACACATGTTCCTGTGGTCAGGGGAACTTCACAGATCTCTCATGAGATCTTTTTTAGTCTGTTGGAACTGAGACATGGAATGTATTTTTACTGTCTTGACTTTGCAGGGAATGCCAGGTTTCAGGACAGCCCAGAAGCTGGATAAGCTGGGAATGAGAGGGTCTAATACCTGTGAATTGATATTTGAAGACTGCAAGGTCCCCGGTGAGTTGGGTTCAAATCATGGTGGTTTCCTGTGTTCTTGATCAGATAAATTGGATCACTAATTACACACATGTTCAGCCTGTGACCTGGAGGGCTTTGCAGATGCTTATCTCCTCTCTGGCTGCCTCTGAGGGAGCTGATGGAACTGGAAAAGTGCAATCTGCTGGATTGCAGGGAGGGAGCACATCGTTTGTCAGGTCACTGCTCCTTCACCCTCATGGACCTAGTTCTTAACCACTGCTTCTCCAAAGCCTTGCTGAAGCTTCCCAAAAAACTTGTTTCCTCTAGAGCTCCTGTCTTGGATGGAGTTTAGCTACTTTGCCCTAGAGGTTTTGTCGCTGGAGGCTTTCCAACAGGCTTTTGTAACACTTCGGAGTTCCACTGGGGCCAGGGCCTGAAAATGGACATCCTTTCCCCTGTTAGTTAGTACAACAGAGGCCTCTGTAATAGCAGTATGTGTTATTCCAGTGGCAATTTTTGTTGATAGAAAAATTCCAGCCTTTCTAGAGGAAATGGAGAAGATGTCTTCTCATAAAAATCCTGATTGCAGATTGCACATTTGCAGACCAAGGAGCTCTCTTGCTCCCCATATACATCTTCAAAAGCTAAAGTGGAAGAGTTTCAGCTGAAACCTAACATTTCTAACTGTGTTGGATCCCTCCACCCTGAAATCATAAAGGCCAGTGCCCCGGTGCTCGGACCATGTCCCAGGAGTCATCCACAGGGAACAGCACGTTCTCGTGGAAAGAGGATGATGACATGGAGAAGCACATCACTGCAGTGTTGGAAGTTAATGCACTTGGCACCTCTGGCCATTAATGCTCCTTCTGATCTTTGGCTTTGGAAGCTGAAACAGTTTTTTCCAGGAAATTTTTCAGGCTATTCAGTCATTGTTCATAGAATCCCAGGATGGTTTGGGCTGGAAGGAACCTTAAGCTCATCCAGTCCCACCCCCCTGCCGTGAGCATCTTCCACTGGCCCAGGCTGCTCCTCTCCCTAGTGAACACAGGCCCTCAGTGAGCAGCTTGTCTGAGTTTCACACATAAATAAATCACTTTTCCATTGCTCTTTGCAGCTGAAAATGTCTTGGGGACACTGAGCAAAGGAGTCTATGTCCTGATGAGTGGATTGGACCTGGAGAGGCTTGTGCTGTCCGGGGGCCCCCTGGGGTAAGAGTTTGTCATCTTTTGTAGGTTTTAAAGCCAGAAGGGTCCTTGGTGATCGCCAAGCCTGATGGGGATCCCCTGGGGCCTGCAGCTCTTGGTAGGATGGATCCTGGATGGAGAACTGGGTTACTGGGGCAGCAGAAGAAAAGAGGCTGGATCAGATGTGGGAAGGAAGCAAGGTGTGAGGAGATCCCATGGCTGCTGGGTGTCCCAGTCAAAACCAGCACAGCTGCTCAACTGGACTCTCCTGAAGGTCCTCAGGGCTCTCTCAGCAGCCACTGCTCACTCAAATGTGCTCTGCCTCATCCTTGAGCTCTCAGCTCCTCATGCAGTGGTTTTCCAATTTGAAAGCATCTCTGTGGAGCCCCCTGTGAGGGGCAAGGGATGAGAGAAGCAATGCCAGAAAGAATGTTGGCAAGTCTGCCTGCCAGTGTCCACTGACCCTCCAGAGCAGGCTTTGGAAATTATCAGTCTTGATAAAAAAAATTTCAGAGATATAAATCAGCTTCAGTCCCCAGTTGCTGGCTTGTGTATCCCTGTGTTATTACACAGGGAATAACCAGCACATTTGTGTTATCAATTCCTTAGAATCTAACACACTATCCAGAGACTCACACGCTGGTTTGTTCTTCATTTATTCAATCCTTAAGCTCCCCAGTAATTAATGGCACCCCACAGTCCTTTTGTCCTCCTGAGTGGTCTCTCTGGGCTAATCCTCTCGTGGAAATATCAACTTCCACAAAGCAGGAGGAGATTTTTTTCCCCTCCTTGTTCTTACCTGTGCTCTTTTTATGGTATTGCCTGGTATTCCTTGAGCTTGAGGGGCTGTGGAGGTAAGAGGAGCACAAACTCTCCGGGCTGTGGTTGTGAGAAAGCTCTTCAAGTCTCAGTCCCCTGAATTAAAAGGTCAGACCTTCCCACAGAATGTCCCAAATGAGCCCTGGGGAGAAATATGGGACGTTTGGATTTTATTCTTGGCCTTGTTTGAGTGGAGGTGTAGCAAGACAGCAGGATATCACTTCAGCTGTGAGAACCTTTTTTCCTTGGGTTATGTTTCCAAAGTTAAATAATTATTAATTGTTAGATCCACTGTTTCCCTTTTCCCTCTTCTCTTCTTAGGCTCATGCAAGCTGTTCTTGACCATGCAATTCCATACCTGCATGTCAGAGAAGCATTTGGACAGAAAATCGGTCACTTCCAGGTGAGGCAGAAAAGGAGTTGGGACTTTTTGTCCTCTTTTCTCCTTAAAACTGAGAAGACTGAGAGCTTTGTTGAGGCAGGGGCTCTGCATGGAGAAGGTCACCGGCTGTTTATACTGGGGCTGCATGATGTGATAATGAGCAGCCCGAGCTAGTGGAAGGTTCCTGCTCATGGCAAGGAGATGGAATTGGATGAACTTTAAGGTCCCTTCCAACTCAAGGAATTCTGGTATTCTGTGATGTGGGGAGAAGGTGGAAAGACCTCTGAGTCTGCTCCCCTGAGATTGCTGTTGGCGGGTGTGGGACTGTAGCTGATATCTAGGGGGCTGTGACTTAACAGAACCTCCAGCTCCCTCATGTCTGCTGGGTCCACGTCTCCTCCTGTGTCCAGTTTCTCTGAGGTATTTTGGGGAACGGCTGGTTCCCCTGGCTCGTGTTAATTAATGTCCCTTGTCTTTGGGCCGTGCAGCTCATGCAGGGCAAGATGGCGGATATGTACACGCGGCTCATGGCCTGCCGGCAGTACGTCTACAATGTGGCCAAAGCCTGTGACCAGGGCCACTTCAATGCCAAGGTGAGCTCACCTCCTACCTGGGCTGTGTGTCCTGCAGCCATTCCTCCAGTCCCAGAGCCTCAGCCGGGGGGAGCCTCTGTACAATGAGTACCCACAACCCAAAGGGGTTTTTTTTCACACCCAAAGTATATTTTTTCCTTTTTTCACTCGCAAATTAAAAGCAAACCTCCTTTTACAAAGCAAGAGATTTAGCAGCATCAATAGGTGTTTATTGGAAGCCCTGGTTGTTGTAAGGGCTGTAGCAGTTGTTAGAGGTGTTGTCACCTCCACCTGTCACCACGCCTCTGTTAGAGGAGGATGTTGAGTGTTTAACAGTGGGAGCACAGATCTCTGCATCCCAAAGCAAATCATGTTGGCCTCCTGGGGGATTGATGGGCTTTTGTGAGAGAGCCATCTTCTCTGGTGCACTTTTTATTTTTTCCCTTCTTCTGCCTTCATGTGGCCTTTACAGACCTGCTGTGAGTGTTCCATAGTAACAGGGACACTGCTGGAGCTCCCTGGCCCTGTGCTTTGGATTCAAGTAGTTCAGGGTTCTTAGCAGGTGTCTGTCGAGTGATGACAGCATGAGGGCAGCACAGGGACTGGAGATGGGGTGATGACACCTTTCCTGACTGTCCTTTCATGACCGTCCCATAGGACTGCGCCGGGGTGATCCTGTACTCAGCAGAGTGTGCGACGCAGGTGGCCCTGGATGGGATCCAGTGCCTGGGTGAGTCACTGATGGCTGGACAGAGCCAAGCACAGTGCATTTCCCTCTGCTGTCCCACCCTCAGCCCTGAAGTCAAGGACGAGGAGTGACTTGTGGCTTTTTTTGTGTGGCAGGTGGGAACGGTTACATCAATGACTACCCCATGGGGCGCTTCCTGCGCGACGCCAAGCTCTACGAGATCGGGGCGGGCACCAGCGAGGTGCGCAGGCTCGTCATCGGCAGGGCCTTCAACGCCACCTTCAAGTAACACTGCCAGTGCAGAGGCAGCACCGTGACCACCACGAGGCCTTGACCGTGAGGCTGGAGCGCACAACTCAGCTTCTTCCTGCCTGCCATTCCAGCTTCGTCACTTGTGGAGTCCCCTCTGCCTGCTCTGGGAAGAGATGCTGCTGGACTGGGCTTGGACAAAATTAATCAGAGGGTATATGGAAGAAGAAGTGCTTTTTCTCTTTTGTGATCATCCTGATTCATGGTGTTCGTGAGCTGTTGATTCTCAGTTTTGCAAGGCAGATATTCATCCCTCCCACCAGGCAGGCTGGCAAGGGGTATGCAGCCACTGCACAGAGAAAGTGAACCCAAACCCACCAAAATGGACAATGAGGGAACAACTTTGTTCTTACCAAAAAGCCCTGAGTGCCATTAAACAGTTAGAATTTAGCATATTGCCATTGGAAGGTGAACCTTCCTGCTGTGACCTTCCAATGGGATTATACCTTCTCTTTTGGGAACTCCACACCAACCACATTATGGGGTTGCTATCATGAACGCTTAGAGTCATCTGTGCACAAACAGTGTTTTAGGTGCTGATTCCTAAAACCTCCTCGTGTGTTGCTTTGCAGAATTCCTTTCCTGTTTGCAGCTTCCCTATTCTGGCTGCTTCTGGAGTTATTTGGGTGCAGGCCCAAGTCCTTGCTGCGCTGACTGACTGCTCCCACCAGGTCATTCTCTCAGAGTCGTCACCATCCACCACTCTGGGGACAAGTTGACACGTCAGAGCATTGTTGTGACATCTGTGAATGAAGCAGGCAGAAAGAGCTGACTTCTTTGGGGTTTGGTTCCTTCTGAAGGTTGTTGTTTTGGCCAAGCCTGTCCTCACACTCCAACTCTGGGCAGCTGAGCAATGTGTTTGTGAGTGATCTCAGTGCATCTTGTATCCAGCAAATCGGGGCTTATCCAGCTTTTTAAAGGAAATTGCTCAGCATCCTGCCTGCCTTTAAGTGTGAATCACAAATCGAAACGGGCTGCTGGAAATGTGATTGAACAGTAAATTAAACCATTGCCATGTAGGCAGCTCCCAGCAGTTTTAACAAAACTCGCCTTCAACTGTGTGTATTTTTTTTGTTATAGTTGACTCCTGTCTATACCAGGTGACAGTAGACTAACACAGAATTTTAAAATGCCACAGATTGAAGACAGTTCACTGTTCTGAATTGCCAGGTAGGTCACCAAGAGTTATAAAAGTCACAAAAATCCAGAAAGAGCTTCTGAAATCCTGGTGGTAAGACCTTGCTCCAAAGCTTTATATTTATTCAGCCTCAGTGGGTGGCTGTCACTCGGGAAGTGTCCCAGGGTTTAATTTTCAGCCTAAATCTCTGGATAGAGGGTGGACAGAGGTGCTTTGTCAGGAATATTTTGTTGAGCTGCATCTGAAAATGCTGTGGAAGTGAATCTTGAAGTGCACTTCATACAGGAAATACTCAGTGCATTGCTGTCCATGGATGTAAGAATTTAGTTATGTGACCAGACATTTATGTTTTGTCACAAAATGATTCTTGGATCACTGTTAAGATCCATTCCTGCCAGAGCAAATTTCTAGGGAGTGTCAGAGTCCTGACAGGATGGTGTGAGATTCAGATTGTTAAAATTAGGTTTTCTAAGGTGGAAGGAACCCAGAGATTTTTTTAAACCTGTCCTTCAGCATTGGAGAGGTCTGGTTTTAATACACATAATAAATAATGCCTTCACTTTCCAGGCTGACCAGCACCTTGGAGTTGAAGGTAAAATGAATCAATATCTAACAGATCTTGGGGCAGGGGCAGGGACAGATTCATAAATCCTCAGCGGGGTTGTGTTATTCAAACCGCACTCCCTTCCACAGCAGCTGCCTTGGGAAAGGGACGGGAGAGCTTTTTTGGGAAAAAGAGGGTTAATCTTTATACTATACTAATAAAATAAGCTTTTGCTGTGGCCTGTGCTCCTGGGGGGGGTCCCCAGCAGAGGGGAAGTGAAGGCTCTGCTACCCACCAAAGCATATCCAGGCTGGCAGCAGCAACAGCTACGGTTTTGCTTTCCCTGCCTATCCCTCTGTCTTCCCAACCACAGCTTTTCCCCATAATTCTCATTTAAAAGAAATACATTTACAGAGATCGTGCAGGCTGTGCTTTAGCTCCTCTGGAGAGCAGCAGAGCTAACAGGGAAAACACAGGGGGCTGTGCTGCTGGATATCATCCGAATGGTTTCTGCTGTGGATATGTGATGGAAATTGTCCTGGCCTGACAGCCTTTGGCTGGTGGCAGGGCTGGATGTGCTGCCTCTTCCCTGCTTTTCAAGATCCTTGCCCTGTTTGCAGCTGGCTGGCCACGAAGCAGAGAAGGCATGGAGAGCAGTGGGGGGAATTATTCATGAAGATATGCAGTGGGTTGACCCTGGCTGGGTGCCAGGCACCCACCAAAGCTTATCACTGCCCTCCACAGCTGGACAGGGAGAGAAAATATAACAAAGGTTCATGGCTTGAGATAAGGATTGGGAGAGATCCCTCACCCAAAACTGTCAGGCAAAACTGACTCAAATTAGAGATGTTAATTGAATTTAATACTAACAAAATCAGAGCACGATAATGAGGGGTAAAAAAACCCTCAAAAACATCTTCCCTCCTTCCCTTCTCTAACTCCTCCCCCCGCAGCAGCGCAGGGAGACGGAAATGGTGGTTACAGTCAGTTCATCACAAGTTGTTTCTGCTGCCGCTCAGGGAGAGGAGTCCTTCCCATGCTCCAGCTCGGGGTCCCTCCCACGGGAGACAGCTCTCCATGAACTTCTTCAATGTGAGTCCATCCCATGGGCAGCAGCTCTCCACGTACTGCTGCATTGTGGGTCATTCTTCCACAGAAGAATGGGGTCAGTCCTTCAGGCTCAGACTGCTCCAAGGTGGATCCCCCATGGGTTCACAAGTCCTGCTCCAGCATGGGCTCCTCTCTCCGTGGGTCTGCAGGTCCCTGGACAGGCATGGCCTTCCTACAGGTTCACAGCCTCCTCTCAGGCATCCCCCTGCTCCAGTGTGGGTTCTCTGCAGGCTACAGGTGGATCTCTAACACCCATGGCCCTCTGTGGGCTGCAGGGGGACATCCTGCTGCACCATGCTCTGTACCACAGGCTGTAGGGGAATCTCAGCTTGCACCTGGAGCAGCTCCTGCCCCTCCCTCTGCACCACACCTTGCTGTCTGCAGGGCAGTTCCTCTCACATATTCTCACCCTACTCCTCTCTAGACCCTATTCTATCCGCCTAATAAGTTTCTTTTTCTTCTTAAATATGTCATCCCAGAGGTGCCACCACCATTCCTGATTGGCTCAGCCTTGGCCAGCAGCACGTCAATCTTGGAGCTGCCTGGATTGGGCTCTGCTGGACGTGGGGAAACCTCCTGGCAGCTTCTCACGGAAGCCACCCCTGTAGCCCTCTGGCTACCAAAGCCTGGCCATGCAAACCCGGTACAAGGTAACAGAGAGTTTATTTCAGCAGTGTGGGATTTGGAATGAGGTTCAGTTCGTGACAAGAAGAGAGGGTGTAGCCTCAAGCCGCACCAAGGAAGTTCAGGTGGGATATAAAGAAGAATTTCTTTACAGAAAGAGTGGTCAGGCAGTGAAAGGGGCTGTCTAGGTAGGTGGTGGAGTCCCCATCCCTGGAGGTGTCCAAGGAATGACTGGACGTGGCAGTCAGTGCTCTGGGCTGGGTGACAAGGTGGGGGTTTGGCACAGGTTAGACTCGGTGATCAGCTTTTGGTAGAAAAGCTGGGCTCACACTGAGCTGGGGCACTGCCAGTGTTTGATCCAGAAACTCAAGGGAAAAGTGGAAGATACAGTGGGGAAGATGGGCTTGGACATCTCCTGTGTTCTGCCTCATGCTTCCTAGGGCAGAAGGGACCACATCTCCTTCCAGCTTTGGACAGAGTTTGAGTTTAAACAGAGGCTGTGTTTGGGGGGCTGCCCACAGTGTGAGGGACCTCTTTGCTTTATGCACACAGAAGGGACATGGTGTTAAAATCTGTTAGTGAGGTAAAACTGCTGCAGGGTCTGTGGGGCCAACTGGGCTTACAGCCCATTTGCCTGGGGAGCCATGGCCCCGTCATGGGGCTGGGCTGTGGTTAAAGCAAATCTTGCCTTGTCAAGCGAGGTCAAACCACACCAAGAGGTACAGGATGTGGGAGAGGAACTCGTGTTTGCACAGCACCTCAGGCAAGGCAGTGGCTCTCCCCGATCCTCCACAGGGACCTGGCTGCAGTAGTTTACCTCCCAAAAGGGATGTCCTGAGTCCCGCTGGGGCTGCCAGATGGGATTCCCAGCCTACTGCATTGCTGCAGGACCACTGTCTCCCTCTCAGCAGCTCCCCGGAGAGCCCCTCTGTCCCCGGCTCTGTCCCACTGCCTGTCCCTCCTGCTCTCAGGGCAGCGGGGAGTGTGTGTGCTTGTGCATATGTGTGACAGAGGATGTGGTTTCTTGCCTGTGGAGCTGGTCCATGAGCGGAAGGGAGGCTTTGGTAACCTGTGGGAAGGATGATGTTTCCCTCCCATGCTGAGCTTTGAGCAATTTCAGTAAGGGTGACACATAACAAAAGTGTCATCATGTCCTGATTTCACTATACAGAGATATGCTGAAGCCAAGCCCTACGGTGATGCTCCATCCTTGTTCACGAGCCTCCCTCCTGCTCCTGCCTCCCTCCTGCAGCTCAGCACGATGCGTTATTGAAAATCCCTGCGTGTTTAGATTCCCGCTCGCCTCAGCCTCCCCGGCGCTCCGGACAGCACTCGCTGCGGTTCAACGCCGCTGCCGCAGCAGGGACCTGCCGCTGTGTCACCTCCGTGTTGCTCGTGTGGGTGATGATTCGGTTTCTTTCCCAGGCTGGAGTGAGAGCCCACGGAACCACATGTATCCGCCGTCACGGATGCAGGCAGAGAGGACGCGATCCCCGCGTCCTGGCCGCTCTGTCCCTGCGTCCTGGCCGGCAGCTGCCCGCTCCTCCCGCACAGCTGTGCCGGCCACGCTCCCTTCGCAGCGAGGCACCCGCTCCTCCCAGCCACGGCACCGCAGGAAGATTAGAAAGAGATTTCTTTTCAATCTATACAAGAATTCACAACTGTGAAGGGGAGACAAAAACATTCTTGAGCCGAGGGCACAATATTGTGCGAGGGAGGCCCGGGGGGGCTGCGGGATTACTGTAGCGCAGCCCGGGGTCGCCCCGCTTGCACCTGCTGTTTGCTGAAAGGCTGATGCTGAGCAACAAGCAGCTGATGCTGAGGCCCAGTTGTCAGCCTGAATGGGGGGAAAAAAGGCTGGAGCAGCGTGCTCGCCAAAGGGAAATGGCAGGCGGCCCAGTGCCAGCGGGAGGAGGGAGCCGCCAGTGGGGGGACGGCAGCCGGCTCCCCCTCGGCACGTGGAGCTCCGGGCAGACCCGGAGGTGTGGGTCTGCCTGAGGATCTGTCATTCCAAAGGAATCCAGGAGAAAGGGCATGATCCTGAGCCTCTGAAGAGGATGAGGAGGTCGAGAGCATGAGCTCTCCCCAAACCACCCTGCTGGCTCCAGCACTAATCTGCCACAATGGGCAGGAGACGGAGGTCCCCACCAAACCCAAAACTGAAGTAGCACTGCTGCAGAGCAGCCTGCCCTTGGCCACTGCTGTTCCTCAGGCAGGAGGAACGGTCCTTTTCAGGAAGAATTTCTTCATGGAAAGGGTTGTCCAGCATTGTAATGGGCTCCCCATGGAAGCGGTGGAGTCTCCATCCCTATAGGTGTTCAAGGAACAATTGGACCTGGCACTCAGTGCTCTGGTCTGGTTGACAAGGTGGGGATTGGTCACCGGTTGAACTGGATGATCTTGGACATCTTTTCCAGCCTAAATAATTCTAGGATTCTCTGACCCTGCTGTTTCTGCTCACAGCCCCTGCTCTGGTAGGGACAATGACAGATAGATGTGCCCTGCACCACACGAGTCAGAGTGGCACTTGGATCACTCAGCATTGTCACCCGGAGGTGCTGAAGCACCTTGATCTCTCTGGGCTCTGCGGTGAGCACTGAACGACCCTGCTCAGCTCATCCATGGAACATCACTTCTGTCCCCAGCACTGTCCACATGGGCAGGGCACAGAGAGAACAGGGAGTTTCTGAAGGGTGTCTCAGTGGGCTGAGGGGCTCAGCACAAGCACAGCCTCCTCCTGTGTGCGGCTGTCTGGTGGCAGAGCTGGGACTGGCCAGAGGAGGATTTTCCACCCCTCTGCTGCAGCTGCCTCCCGGAAGAGAGGGCAGGAGTGAGCGTATTTTCCTGCAGCTGTTGGCAAGATGAAAATAATCCACGTGCCCTGGGTGTCTGCGGGTTGAAGGGGGCTGTATTGGATCGATGCTCCTCCCGTGAGCCAACCTGTGCCAGGGGCATTAGGAAACAGCCTGTGTCCTCTCTGTGCCTTGTTGCAGAGCTTGGAGCTTCTCCGGAGGGATGGTGTTGGTCTGAAGGAACGGAAGGAGTGGTAGCTGCCTGCTCAGTGCAATGCAGAGGAAAAAAGCAAATGGTTATTTTTGCAGCCCAGCAGAGGTCCTACTGTGATGTAGCACCTGGGCGCTCCTGCTGGCATGAGGAGAGGGAGCTGCAGAGAGGGGATGGCATGGCCCCATCCCTGCCGAGCAGACATGCTCAAGAAATCCCCAGGGATGATTTTTTTTGCTTGGGCATAGCTGCAGCTTCCAGCACGGGGAGCCCCCATGCAGCTCCCCTAGGCCCCACTTCCCGAGGGAGCTGGCATAGTGTCAGTGCTGAACACGCTCACCTGGGGCTGGTGTTCCCATGAGCCGGCGTTTCCAACACGGCTCCATGGAGCTCCCTTGTGGGACCGTGATGGTGTGTGCAACTGGAGGCTGGTAAGGTCTTTCCTGGATCTTTATGGGGACCATCTCCAGCTCTGGGGGCAGCCCTGGCTCTCACATACCTGCGGAGATGGGACATCACTCCCTTTGCAGGGGTCGCTGTGTCCACAGGAGTAGCCACTGTCTGCTGGGGACTTGGCACTGGTTTCTGCATCACAGCAGGCAGGAGCACCCACCCTCCTGTGTACCTACTCAGCTTGTCTTGGAAAACTGGAAGTCTTCCTGCAGCTTCCACAGGCTGATTTTGTTCTTAGAAAACCTCCTTCATCTCTATTTTCTCCACGGCAGCATCTCCCAGGAGTCATAGGTAGGATCGAGCCCTTTTTGCCTGGTGTCCTTTCCACACAGGTCAGAACCTCAGCACCCCTGAGTGCTCCAAAACTGCTGCTGGCAGCATACTGGATCCTCCTTCCTCTGCCACCAGTCCTGGGTCTAGCTGGAGGTGAACATCCTCAGAGGCAGGAATCCTTTGCTTACTGCCTTTTGCTGGATTTGCCTTTGCTCCCAAGCCAGGGTGCACCAGGAGAGAGGCTGTGCTCTGGCTTGGAGCTCATGCCAGGAAGCCACGAGGAGCCACAGACAGGCAGATGATTGAAAAGCCAACACATTCCAGCAGGGCTGGTCTGAATTGGAAAAAAAATCTGGTTTTGGTGAAATGTAAAAAATGCTGCAAGTTCAGGCAGGTCTCACCCCTGGGCTGTGGTTTGTGAGTGCATGGGGAGCACTGAGGCCCCAAAACTTAGGTTCTTGGAAGGGCACAGAGCAGAACCAGCCATAGCCTCCCTTGGGACAAGAGGGCTCATGAATTAGCAAGATCTTGGGATTCCAGGGAATCCTTACCTCCATGGCAGCTATGGGTTTGCCAGGGGAATTTATTCACCCCGCCTGGTGAGCACCTTCCCCAACAGAAGGACTGGGCCATGCTAAGGGGTTAAGTAACCTGCCCGAGGTTGCCAGGGTTGTCTGTAGCAGAGAAGGACAAAAATCCTGTGGGCTCCTGAGTCACCATCGCTTTTGATCCATCTTGTGATTAAAAAATGCAGTTTGGTCTGGGTCTGCATTTTGTGTCCAACCATCAATGGTTACTACACCTTTGTCTGTGGAATTACAATGCATTTTAAAGGCTCAACATATTCCCTTCCCTTCCAGAGCCCCAGGATAACCCAAACAGGCTCATTTCAACTGCAAGTGGACCAAGACCAAAATCAGCCTCATTTTCCTCTCCCTGCCTGATATTGAGGTAGAAAATCTCTTTATTGGGATAAAGAGGTAGAAAAGCCGCAGAACAGCCATAAAGGAAAGGCTGAGCACAGGCTGCATGGAGGCAAGTCACTGCTGCTCAGACCAGTGTCTTTAATTGCTGCATCTCTTCTGCCTGTGCCCAAGGAGCTGATCCCAGGTGACTCCAACAGACAATGTCATTTAAATCAATTATCTCCCTATTTGGAGCCATCCACCCTCTCCCTCCTTCACCATACAGCCACAAGCCCCATAATTTATTCATCCTCGGCTGCACTTAAACATCTGCTCCACTGCCATTTGAGTTTGGCAGAGCATTAGCTTTAAAATTTCATGAAACATAGTGCAGGTGGCAAAATCAGAAATTAAAGATTATAATCACGGCAAAGCTGGGTTTGTGAGCCAGCTCCAGCTCAGGACAAGAGGCGGCAGGAGAACCCCTGGGGATTTAATGCCCCTCAGGTGTTCAAATCACATTTTTATTCCCTTTTCCCAAAGCTTGTGGGGGGGATTTTTACATCACCACTGCTCTTAGGTAGATGTTAAAGTGAGGGAAGCATCTTGTGCTCATTGCTCCTTGGGTTTTGTTGCTCCACTGCTGCTGCCAGAAAATTTTTCTGGCCATCGGTTGTTTTTGTAGGCTGATGTGTCCCCTGAAAGGTGTCTGAAGACATCTTTGCTCACCAAATTTGGATTAGCAAGATTTAATGACATCCTCCACCCCTGCTGTGCTTGTGGGAAGAAAGAACCATGCTGGAACTGTGCCACAGTTCCCTCTCCAGCCCTAGGGATCGGCCACAAAGTAGGGATGAGGTGCTGGAGCAATGTTGGTTTTAAGAAAAAATCAGAAACCTATGTGTCCCCAATCCCTGCTTTCACCACAGAGCCACAACCCTCTAAAACACACTGGTTATCCGCAGTGGTTCCCTGTGTTTATAGCTAATGAAGAGAGATTTGGAAAGAAAATATTTGCTTTAGCAATTCCTCTTTCATCTATTAACCCAGTTTTCATCGTTGCGCAGAGCTGGGTCTGAGGGAAAAGGGACCAGGAGGGAGGGCAGGGGGCTAGCTGGGGAAGTTAGAGGGAATTGAGAGACCTCTGTGCCTCTAGATCTGGCACTGATGATGCTGAGGAGCTTCACCATCCAGCAATTTCTGAGCCATCAGGCATCCTGTCCCACAGAGGAGATCAACTCCTACTCCTCTTCCCAAGTGTTAAGAGGAAGACCAAGGGGATTATTTAGTGTTCAGCTGTACTTTGATGCCTGGGGAGCTTCTGGAGTACAGGAGATTTTAGATCTATTGAAGCACCTGGCAGCTAACCAGGTGATGAAAGAGCCAGCATGCATTTGTCACACAGAGATCACATCAAACCCTTGAATTCCCCTCTTTGCTGAGGAAACTGGATGTGTGGATGAAGACGCTGAAATGAGACACATCCTGACTTTAGGAAGGCCTTAGACCTCGTGTGACATTTTGGGAAGGAAATCAGGCTGTTTGGGCTGGACACAGACCCACAGTGCTGCACAGCTTGCTGGAAAATTCTCTCCCAAAGGCACAGCCGAGCTCCAGCCTTGGCAGGGCTCTGAGGGGCTTCCCTCCACACCAGCCTCCTAGTTGGTCCCCTGTGTTCAATCTCCCTGGATCAAGGATGTTGTTTTAAAGAGAGCAACCAGCCAGCTCTCCAAATCCAGTCCCTGCACAGCAGGAAGGACTTGCCTGCACACCACCAACTCTCAGTGCTGGGTGAGGAGGCACCAGCCTGGGCAGTCCAGGGCTGCACAGGTTCTAATGTGACAGAGAACAGCACAAGGACAGCTGGTACACAGATGATCCACTCGGACCCAAATTTAGGGCAAGACATAGGAGTAAACATGCACTGATGGAATTCTCAGGTTATGCTTTGAAGTCTTAATGATAGAAGGAAGGGAGGAGCCATCTCCAAGGGTTTGGGGCTTCAGTTTTATTGGGTTTATGGAAGGAAAACATGTGGGGGGAAAGAGGGTGACTTTTAACCAGTTTTATCTCCACAGGTTGGGACAAGACTCCCATCAGGACCTGCCTTGTTCCCCATTTTAGCTTTGAAACTTCCTACAGCTCTGGATTCTCACAAGTGCAAACTGAACTTTACACTAAGTAACCTTTTTGAGCAACTTTTCCTTCCATAAACTCGGAAAAGTGCTTTTATGGAGAGGGGTCTGGCTGGAACCTATACCAGCGTTCTGAGAGGACCAGTGCCCCAATTCCCCCTGGTTTTGAGGATAAGGCAGGGCTGGGGCAATCTCTGACCACAGTGATGGAATAAGGAGGATTTATCAGAGTTGCTGCTCTCAGGTGAAGTTTGGGAAGTTCTTACCTCACCAACCCCTCACACCCAAATGCATCCTCAGCACCCCCTGCAGATTTTTGTACTTCAAAAGCCTCCACTAGATCCTGCCTAAGCCCAGGCACGGACTCGAGGCTGCGAGGAGCCCCGGGCGTGGGTTCCTGGGCAGGAGCCTGTTTTGGGGTGTCGCTTGTGAGTAAGGAGCTGGGCGCAGCAGGATGGGACCTGGATGTGAATGGGCAATACTGGGGAAGGCTCTAAATAGGACAATCACAGTGGGACTCTTAGTACCTGAGGACCCCAAGGTACAGATCCAGCACTTCCATGTACCCCCAGTGAGCCAGGCTTGCCCAGGGCCTAACATCCAATTCAGAAACCAGGTCCCTGTGAGCGCGGAGCTGTCACTTTGACGGAGCGACCCGTAACTTCTCTGGCTAATTGTCAAAGCACAGCACTCAATCCAGGGCACTCTTCCCTCGGGAAAGTGGCTTCTCCTACCTGAACTGGCAGGAGAGCAGCCCTAGGAATTGGGAACATTGCATCATTCCCATGGCAACAGCCTGGGAGGCTGCGAATGGAGAATTATGACTTTGTTCCCCGTTCTGGCACGAGGAGAAGCTGGGCTTTACAGGATTAAGCAGATCCCAGCTCAAACATCCAGGGTACCACTGGAGGGAATAATGAATAGTAATAGCAGAATAAATGGGTTTTGATCCAAGGCTCTGTCCAAACAGTATGAACAACCCACTTTGTTTAAGTTTGGTCGGTTTCCAGGCCGAGTGTGAACCCGCCGGGGGTTTCTGAGCTGGGACACGAGCAAGGCTGTGCCACCATTCACTTCATGGACACTTCTGAGGAATAAACTGGTCATTAAACGTGAGGCCAAGAATGATCACTATCATCCAGGGTCTCCTGAATTAAAGTTCACTTTATTCTAGGCTCCTTTTTATCTCAAAAGAGCAGAATCTTCACACTGCAGGAATACTTTGGTAGACTATAAGTCCTCACGTGAGGATCTAATGAGGATATTTGGCTTAATGACTATTTTTGCAAGGGTTGCAGCAGCCAGGACTTTGGGATAAGCCTGTGGCTGAGCCCAGGGCTGTGGCCACCTGGAGCCATGGGGCTCACATCCTCCTCTGCAGCAGCTCCCCATTGTCCAGCACCCTCGTCATCCCTCATCCATCCCATGGGAAGATCCTGCCATTGGACATGTGGATAGGACCTCAACATCAATGGCTGTGGTAGCTCTGCCTGTTTTCCAGCTTTTTTGAGCATGGCTGTTCCTCCCTTGCTATGGTGTCTCTGCACCAGGGTTTTTCTCTGCTCTCCCCACTTGCTTGATGACTGTCAGCCCTGTGCAGCCCTGTGCCTCAAAACCCATCCTGTGTTTCAAAGTCTGGAGGAAATGATGCACAGACCCTTCCTTTCTTCCTTTCCTTTTTCTCTCTCACTGCTATCAAACAAGAGTGAGGAAAGATGTAGGGAAGGAAATTAAGGAGGTGCTGCCACCCAGGGCACAGCATTTTCCCCAGCCAATTGCACATCCTCCAGATCCATCCCCAATCCAGATGACACTCCACAGCAGCTCCAAATCCCTGAGCACTGCCTGATTTACTTCCCATAGGAGACCCCATCACCGGGCAAACCCTCCTTTGCTCCCGTCTCTCCCTTTCTGAGTATTTGTTATTTTAAGCCAACCCCTCAGGGATTCAATTTCTGTGCAGAATGTGGGGATTTAGCCACACAGCCCATGTTAATGCTAATAGGATTATCATTGAATCATGGAATCGTTTAGGTTGGAAAAGACCTTTAAGACCATCGAGTCCAACCGTTCCCCCGGCACTTGCGAGGCCGCCACTAAACCACGTCCCTAAGAGGGAGATTTGCACAGGGGAGCTCCAAACCTTCCCACCGAGTGCCTGATGTATGGCCAACAAGGAATGGAGATGCAGCAGCTTCAGACTGTGAGTGTTGAGCCCAAATTCAACCCCCGACCCCTGGGATGAAGCAGAGGATTAACAGATATGTGTGTATGTGTATTTTCCCCCAACACCGAGATGTTGTTATTGTCCTAATGAAGATTTTGGAGCTTTTCCTGATGTCCCACAAAAAGCCCATGGAGATATCAGTTCCTCCTTGTGCTGATCTTGCCTCCAGCTGCTGAAAGTAAGGAATGAAAAACAATGCTAAAGGCTGAAAACATCTCTGAATGGGACACTGGGTGGGCCTCAGGGTGCTGGACGTCTTTGGGAGCCTGGGGACAAGGAAAACAGTAAAGCATCCAGGAGTGATGTCTCCTTTTCACACAGAAAATTAGGAATGTCCCTGTGTCCCTGTGCTGGCAGGAGTGTGAAGGAGCAGACACATCTCCCCCACTGAGGAATGTCCCTGTCCGCATGTCCGTGTGCTGGCACGAGCTCCCGCCCACCTGAGGGACACAAAAGAGAGATGAAGATTTCCTGCTGATCCAGCTGTTTCTCTGGAAATGCAGATTGGCTGAGCGGTGCCTTTGGGATTTCTTATTAGGTTTTTCCTGTATTAATTCTGTGCAAGGAGTTGTACAAGCAGCCATGGGTTTGTTCCCACTGATTTTTCCAAGCAGACCACAGCTGAAGTGTTTGCCCCAGCCCAACAACCCGCAGAGGGGTGAAGGACCGGTGCTGGTTCTGCCACAGCCCATCCCACAGCACAGATGGTCCCATAATTGCTGCTCGCTTTCCCATCCTGACTTTCTGGGACATGTGTTTTGCATTGCGATCCCCTCAGCCTCCCTGGTTTTGTGAATCACACTTCATAAAAGAATGGCTACCTTGGGAACTCAAGGCAGGACATTTATTCTTCCTGTGCATGCGAGTTTGTCACTCCCTGCCACGGCCCAGCTCATAAAGCAGAGTCTTTGCTTTTAATCCTGATTTTTCAATGTACTGAAGTACACACATTCACCTCTACCCACCGTAACACTCAGGGAAGTTCTTAGCTCTTAGTCCTATGATTCTCTGCTTTAATTCAATCTGGTCTCATTTCCTGACTGTGCTGGTCCCCACTGAGCTATTCTCATTGTCCCTTGTTTTTGCCCTCCATCAATAAATTACAAATATTATATCTATTATATATTCCTTACTAAAGCACTTTAAAGTGTTGATGAGAGGTGAAATAAGAAATAGAACACAGTAATCCCCTTTCATTTGCTGAACTTCCTTGGCACTGCTGCTTCACAGACAATGTCAGACACAAACAGCACAAACTTTTCTAAAACTAAAATAAATTAAAATAAGTGATATATTAAACCTTTGTTGCAGCAACAGCACCAAAAAGCTGCAGATGATTCCCTGAGATGCCAATACAGTAATTTGGATTTTTCCAGGTAGGTAATGAGATCCTGTGTGACAGCTCTGTGCTTGCAGAGCCCTCTCCTGCAGCCTGAATCCCTTCTGGCTTCTTCCGGTGGAAAAAGGGGAATATTTCACCCAGCTAAAAATGAGCAAATGCTGATGTTTAAACAGAAATCTCAGAGGAAGCTGCCTCTGTAACCACAGCTGGTTTGCTGCAGACCTGAACACTCACAGCCAATTTGCTTTTTTGGTGTAATAGAATTCCAAGTCAGTCCATGGAGCTCCACAAGGGATTCATTTGGCCTTTTGCAGTTACTGGGTTAACCCTAGAAGGGAGAAGGAAAGGAGGGGACCATCAAAACCCATCTCTTTGCCAGCAAGTCAGTGCAGCACCAGCACCTTTTCTGTGGAGACATCAGGAGGCATGGGATCACACGGCTGGATTTGGGGATGTTTCTTGGTGGGCATATGCCTGGAAAGGGCAGGATCCCTATGGGATGCAGCTGAGATGCGCTGAATGAAAGACTTTTTAACCCAACCCTGTCACTGCTGCCTGACAGGGGCCACATAAAGACCCAAGGATGGGTTTATCCCCATCTGTGGCCACCAGGCTGTTTGGGAAGGTGGGGCTGGCCATCCTCCCCCTCGCAGATGTGCCTGCAGCCAAGTCCTTCCCTGAGGCCCAGCCAAGGAACCAGTTGGTGCAGGATCCTCCACACTGCTGCTCTTAGTGTGTGAGCTTACTCAGATTAAGGTTGTTGCTCAAGCTTCCATGCCTATTTGCAAGCTGCCAAGGCAAGGGAAGCTCTCCATCGGCTTGTGGCTGTGCAGGAAGCTCAGGTGTTCCCAGGGATGCACTGCCTCCCAACTTGGATTAAAAAGAGGTGCTGCCAGCCTCCTGCCATCATGGACACCAGAGCTCCAGGCTCCCTTTCTCTGTCCTTGCAGCCCTGCTGGGGGAGTTTACCTCTTGGATTTCCTGTGACTTTTAAAAACTCACCACAGTTGTTCCTGAAAGTCAGAGAGCTCTGAGAGTGCGGTGCAAACACCCTTCTCCCAGCCTGACCCACAGTGAGGTGCTTGGGCTCTTTCCCATTCTCCTGTGCGACAGCAGAAGTTTTTACTCCTGAAACTTAAAATCAGAAAATGCAAAGATCCTTTTCTCTGTTTTCCCTGTGTTAACGGTGAAATCCTCTTTTTCCTTCTTTCCCTTTAGTGCTGGCTCAGCTGTGTGTGCCTGTCCCACCCCAGTACCTGGAGGTAAGGTGGGCAATAAAGGATAATCTCTGAATCCCTGCTGGTTCCTGGCCCAGCTCCCCCACAGCCATGGGGGCTTTACAACTCTTTTTACCTCAGCAAGGTGCTGCCACAGCCCAACTTGTGAGTTGGGGACAAAGATTCTTGTTGTGCTACTGTTCAGGCAGTCTATAGCCCTGGATGTTATTATCCCTTTCCCAAAAAAATCAGGCCAGAATTTGGGGTAGGAAGATCTCGTGTTGGGGCTTTGGTGGTTTGTTCTTCCCAGTTAATAAGGGGAGAAAAAGCCCAAACGCTGTGTCTCGGCTGTGTCACTGCCTGACAGAGGCTGCAGCCCGGCAGACACACAGACATATTGTTCTGGAATCAGCAATTAGCTTCCCATTTTTCCCCCTCATCCCTCTGAGAAAGGGACAAGGAAAGGCTCCACTTGAGAATAAATTAGTATCTCAAAAGAGAGGGAGCTCTGCAGATGGCTCCGTTGTGCTTCCCACTCTTGTGCAGCTCTGGAGCACACAGTTCCCCATCCTCAACCTGTCCGTCGTTCAGATGTTCTCCTACTCCAGACACCTGGAGGAGGGAAGGTGGCCTCACCTCCATTTTCCCCAAAAAGCAGCTGTTAAAATGTATTTGTCATCAAACTTCAGCATAAATTTTGCCCAAGTGTTTCCCTCTGGAACACTGTGACACTGTGGATCTGCTGCTTGAGTTGCAGGGGGGTTTCAGAACTTTGGAATTCCCAGATTCTTCACTTTTCTGCTCAAATATCATTCTGTTTAGCTATGGGAGTCTGAGGTGGTAGATTTAGGAAGTCACTTGAACACATCTAACAACTGGAGTTAAGTGTGCTCTGTGTAACACCAACATTTAACTCTGATCTCAGAGTGCTGTGATTCCCCTCCTGTTCCTGTGGCTCACAGCAGAGGGAAAAACTCCAATAAAATATCATTTTTAAGGAACAATTTGACAGCACCATGAGCTGCCTTCTCTTTTCAGGTGGGGAGCAGCTCTGGTCTGAGGAGACAGAACCTTTGGGTATGTGGAGCAGCTCTTGGTGATGCCCAGCTGCATTAAACAGAGCCTGGAAAAGTCTCATCCAAAGGTTCCATTTCCAAAGGGCAGCAGTGAAATGGGGTAATCACAGAATATCCTGAAGTGGAAAGGATGCACAAGGATCATCCAAGTCCAACTCAAAAACAATATCAGAGAGTTTTTAAGGAGAGTAGCCCTACTGCACCTTGAGGGCTTCCAGGGGTGTAGCTGTTAAGTTAATTTATTTTTCCCTGCTCCATCACCAACGACTGGTATTTGTTTCAGGAATCAGTGTCTCCAAATGGCTGAATTTCCTCTCAAGCTTCTCCTGTGTAACATCTGGATCCTGCAATAATCATACCAGTGCTTGATCCTGCTGTTGTTTGCAAGATCCCTGTGGACCACCAGAACAAGGCAGGAAGTATTGCAGGCTCTTAGGTCTCCTGCAGTTTAGCTGAATTTCAAGCAGATCATCAGGGTCTCGCCCTCATTGTGTGTGTATTTATCTCCTGGAGCCCCATGGGTTGCTTGTTCCATGTGTCAGTTCCTTCCCAGCTGTTTCCCAAATTTAAGAGAAATAGGACAAATTTGGTACTGGAACAGGCTCCTTGGGGAAGCAGTCACAGCTACAAGCCTGAGGGAGCTCAAGAAGTGCTTGGACAATGCTCTCAGGCACATGGTGGGATTTTGGGGCTGTCCTGTGCAGGACTAGGAGTGAGGCTCGATTCCTGTGGATCCAGCTCAGGAGATTCCATGATTCTATGGAAAAACCCCATTCTGCAACTGATGGAGAGGCTTCAGTGATGGGGACTGTGGTACTGCTGAAGATACTGAACAAATAACTTCCGTGGCTTGCTGGGTCTGCTTTAGGGCTTTAAACTCATGTTTCCAGGAAAACATGGAGTTTTCCAGATGTTCTCATTGCTGCCATGTCACCTGTTGGTCAGACCATAGAAGCCATGGACACCTGAGTGTCCCAGTGAGGACAGGGTCTGTGGGGAAGCTCTGGGACACCTGAGAACTCCCTGTTGGCCTTATTCCCCCTAAAATGCAGCGGGATATTCCCCTGGTGCTGACTCACAAGGCTGCTCAGATACCACACAGGGGGTGTCCGTGGCCTTTCCAGTGCCCATTTCGGTGCGGGAATGACGGGCGCTCAAACCCGCTCTGCCTTTTGCCTCTCTCCCTGGCAGCTCTCAGCGGAGCTCCCGCCGGACCCCTGGGACATACAACTTTCCCAGAGTTTGGATGCAGGGCTCGGTTTGAGTGCGACTGCCCCCGGGATGCGCCGGGCACACCCGCGAGGTGTGAGGCGCCTCTGAGGGAACCATGGGGGGGGGGGGCCTGACTGGCGCGCGAGGCCGCCTCACGCCCCCGTCCTGTGAGGGAATCGCGGCCACCGGGGGCTACCCCAGAGCTCCGGCGGGGCGCTCATCCCGGCTTTCCCGGTTATCCCGCGCCACCGGCGAGGGGCGGCAGAGCGGGGGGCTCCGTGAGGGGAGTGGGGGGGCGCCGAGGGGGGCTCGGGGCGGGGGCGGGCGCGGCGGCGATTGGCCGGCGGCGGCGGGGAGAGGCGGCCGCGATTGGCCGGCGCGGCGGGGCGAGCGGCGGGCGGCGGGCGGCGATTGGCTGCGGACGAGGAAGCAGGAAGGAGGCCGGAGGCGCTCGCGGCTTGCGGGGAGTTCGCGGCGGCGGCGGCGCCCCCGGTCCCTCCTCCGGTCCCTTCTCCGCCCCCTCCTCCGCCCCTCCCGGCCCCTCCGCCGCCCGCTCCGGCCTCCGCCCGCCCGCTCCGCGACGCCCCGCGGCCAGGGGCGGGCGGCGGCGGTGGCGCCTCGTCCCCATCCCGCAGCCGAGGAGGCGGCGGCGCTGACGCAGCAGCAGCGCGGAGCTCGGGACTCGCGGCGCTCCCGCCGCTGGATTTCTCCCCCCCGGGGCCTGCGGCAGCCTCCCGGTGAGTCCACACGCGGTCCCCGCGGCGCCGGCTCGTTCCTCCGCCCCCGGGAACTCCGCCGGGCCGGGAGCAGGTGCCGCCGCCCCGGGGTTTGGGGGGCGGGGGGTACGCGGGGCCACCGGGAACTTCCCGCGGCGGCGGGGAAGCGCCGGGAGGGCACGGCGGGCTCGGTGGCGGGTGGGCCGGGCCGGGCCGCCGTTAACCCCGCGCGGTCCCCCCGGTGCGAGGCCGGATCGGCCCCGCCGAACCCCCCCGGGCTCCTCCGCCCCTGCCGCTCGGGCAGCACAAAGGCGGCGGGGCCGGGCGGGGGGGCCCGGGGGAGTTGCGGGGCTCGCGGCCCCGGGGGGCTCCTCGCCCCGGGGGCCGCTCGCGTCGGCATCGCCGGATCGGGGGCGATTCCCGGGGAAAGCCGTCGCTGTCCTCGGCCCCTCCGGATCTCGGAGCTGAGCCGGCGCTGCCCGGCCGGGAGTTGGCACAGGACGGGCCGGCCGGGGGTGGGTGTTTTGGGGCTCCCCACGCCCGAACGGGGCGATGAGCCCCTCCCCTGAGGGTTGTGCGGTTGAGCGCGTCGAGTTCCCGATGGTTTGCAGGATGTGATGCCGGGCGGGCTGTGCGCCCCGTGTCCCTGTCAAGCAGGTACCATCGAGCCTCTTTGGGGGACAGCGGAGCAGTTTTCATTTCCATCGTGATTTTTCCCACTCGCCGTGCGCTCCCCGTGGCTCTGGACATCTCTCCTTTCCTGCCGGCTGCTCCGGTGGCCGACGACTTGTTTCCTCTTCTCCTTTTGTGTAGCGGTGGCTCCTAATGGAGGCAGCTCCGCTGGCTCCCTCTTTTCCAGCTGCTTCTATAAGGCGCAGGAGCCAGCACATGTGACTGGGCAGATCTCGGGAAGACTAGCAAGTGCTCCCCGGGCTCCTGCTCGGCAGCCAGCCCCAACACGGGGATACCCACACCCCGATGTCCCTTTCCCTGCCCCGGCACAGGGAGACACAGGAACCCCCTCTCTTTCACGAGAGCACCCATGAAAACTTAAAAAATACGAGCATTTGGGATCTATTCTGTTTGCCTCTCCCCCTCCCCTCTCTCTTGCCACAAAATGCTTATCTGAAAGAGGTTCTGGTTGTGTTTTGTTTTAAAGAATCCAGCTGCCCCTCGTGCTCGCTCTCCATCTGAAGTCATCATTGTCAGGAGCAGGCGAACCTCAAAGCGAGAGGCTTTGCCGGGCTTTTGCTTGCCTGGTTAATTGATCTGTCCATCAGTTTGCCACAATTAGCGAGAGCTTGCTCCACGCTGAGGGGCTCTGTGGTGTTCTGGGGGGCTCGGGGTTTTATTTTAAGGCTTCTGGTCCTCGTGGTTGTGAGAAAGAGTGACACGAGCTGCGTGATAGACTGATGCTTTTGAAATCTTAATGTGATTTAAATACCAGCACGCTGCTGATCGCTTTAACAGAAATATCCTGCTCACATATTCATCCCGGGCCATCCTTCACGTTTGTCATGTCCTGGCTACCTGAATCGTTCCCGAGCTTCAGCTGGAACTGTCTAAATGTTTGCTGGTGATGGGAAATCATGCATTAGTGTGATTTACCAGGATGTTTTGGATTTAAGCATTGATTTCTGTTTGTTTTCCTCATGAAGTCAGTGCAGCATTTCCAACTGCTTTCCAGCTGGAGCAGAGCAGTGAAGTGTAGTGCTACTGATAGGTGTAAAATCAGCTGGAAAACACCAAGCCTGCAGGGAAAAATAATTCCCTGAACTTTGTGCCAGTGGATCCTTTCTGGATGCTTTGTTTGCTGGGGGTTGATGGTGACAGTTGCACAGAACAATAAGATGCAACTTAGAAATGTGGGGTTTGGGGGAAAAACAGTCACACTCTTGTGTCTTAAGAAATGTTATTTTGGAGGCCACTGACGTGTTCTCATCCAACTGAATCATTCACTTAAGTGTCGGTACTGTGTCCTTCTTGCCAGTTCATCTGCATCACCTTTCTGTTTCCACTCTGAAAGCCTCGGTGTTTATTTGCCTTTTTAACCAGTATCAGGGGACAGTTAGGGCTGGAAGGGCCTCTGGAGACCATCCCCACCTAGAGCAGGTGACACAGAAATGTGTCCAGGTGGGTTTGGAATGCCTCCCGAGAGGGACACAGCCTGAGCAGCCTGCTCCTGTGCTCTGCCACACTCAATGGAAAGTCCTTCCTCCTGTTGAGGTGGAACTTGTTGTGTTTTGGGTGATGCAGGTTAATTTTGTTTGCTGTGGTGGTGTTAATCGCTGTTGTGTGACTCGGAGGCTCTGTGGGACACGTGTGCTGGTCCAGTCTGGGGAGATCCGATTTAGGGAGCTCCTGGCCGTGATTTGGGGGGAAATCCACCCTTCAGCAAAAGCTTTTCTAATGCTGCTGCAGCACTAAAAATAAGCCCTTAGCAGCAAATCTGTCCAAAGTAAACAATTGAAAAATAATTAGGAGTGGTAGGCAAAGGCATGCTCGCTGCTTGGCATCATGTTCAGATCACAAGCAAATGAATGAATGATGAGATCTGGCGCTGCAAGAACAGGAAGGTGTGCTCAGATGTGCAAATATCACATCCAAAAGGAGCTGTGTGGGGCTTTTTTTTTGCCCCATCTCCCAGTTGGTTGTCTCCGTTTGGACATCAGGAGGGATTTCTTCCTGTAAAGGGTTGTCAGGCACTGGAAGGGGATGACAGCAGGGAGGTGGTGGAATGCCCATCCCTGCAGGTGTTCAAGGAAGGGCTGGATGTGGCACTCTGGGCTGAGTGACAGGGTGGTGGTTGGTCACAGGTTGGACTTGATGATCTCAGAGTTCTTTTCCAAGCTCATTGGTTCTGGGATCTCAGTTAACCATGGGGATTCAACTCGTGGAAGCAGCGGCAGAACAGCCTCGGCGTCACACCCAACCAGCCGAATGAAGAAGTCATAACTCTCATGTTGATAATAATAAATGTGGCAGTGTTCAGATGACTGGGAAATACAGGGGAAAAAAAAAACCCAACCAAAAATAAGCGGCCCAAAGAAGTCATAAATCTGAAAATAGCTTCAAACACAAGCTGTGAGCTGGCAGGGGCTGGGGTGGCTGGGCTGTGACAGAGAGGGATGTGCTTCGATCCTGGGGGATTGCCCCATCCGAGGACTCCCACCGTCTGGTTTGCTCTCCTGCTTGAACTCACCCTGTGAGTGATGATTTATGTGCCTGTTCCCAGCAGCTCATAGGTGAGCTGGTTATATACCCAGCTGCACATTTGGGCTGTCTTGAGCTGTTCTCTGAGTGTGAAGTCTGGAAGACGTCGCAGTTTTGGATGCAGGCAGTGTTTAAAGGGAAGACCAGGGGATGTTTAGTGGAGGATGCTCAGAAGGAATTGTTCCTTGTGCTTCAGCATGAGGACTGGAGGCTTTGGGTCCTTCAGCCATGATCACAGCTGTCCAGCATGGCAGCTCCTCTTTTATTGAGACCAGAGATGTGGATTTATTGGCAGAAAATATTGAAATTTGTGGCCAGATTGTTGTTCTCAGTGAATGAGTTACCTGTAAGAAGACCATCATAATTTAACTCTCTATGCTTTCACACTTGTACTGGCGCCTGATATCCTTGAAATGGGGAAAATACACTTAAATTTGATACTACTGGTTTTATTTCTTAAAACACTTCTTAAAACACTACAATCTTGAGATTGTATGGGACAATGCCATAACTTTGTCCAGTTGTTGCCCAGATTTGCTATTTTAGCATGGAGCTTTATTATACATAAAGTAGAATAGAGTCACAGTAATATTTCATGTGAATTTAAAAAACCCTTCCATTACAAGAACTAGACACTGGAAAACTTTATCATGCAATAAAGTGAAATGAGGGACTGAAGTTATTAAAAAGAGAAACCAAGGGTATCATTAAGAAAAATAAATATAAATCTGTTTTAAAATCAACTCATTTGGGCCCTGTCAATATTTGTGCCATTGGAGTTTAATTGATCTGTTCCATGTTATTTTTTCTCTGGCCATGTGGGTGAAACCCCTATAAAATCAGAGTATGGAGAGCTGGCAGGATATAAGAAGTGAGGTCAGCTGAGAGAACTGAACCTGAACCGCTTTGTGAAATCTCTGGTCTCTCAAAATTACAATTGTATAATTTCCAAAGAATGATTTGATTTAAATCATAGTGGAAGTCCCTCAGTGGGGATGGCAGTGCTGCTCTGCTTCTGAAGAAAAGCAGCTGAAAATGAGGATGGCTGCCCTGGAGGAGCAGTTGTTTTCCCTTCAATCTGCTACTTATTGATACACATTAAATTTCAGGACATCTTCCATAGAGGGCGGGTGGTTATTAACTCCACGTGGGTCAAAAATAATTCAAGGGACGCTGTTGATTTTGGCCTGATTTGTGAGCGACGCTCACATTTGGCGGTGCTGGGCTCTTGCTGGTTGATGGCGGGGGAAACGCGTGGATGTGTGTTTCCTTGAATGCAACCCGGTGGGAATGAGGGATGTAGCGCCCTGCGAGCCCGGTGGCAGCGGGCAGTCCGTCCCCCCTGGGCTCCGAGCCGTGCCGGTGGCGTGCAGCTCAATCAACACTGTTAAATGGGGAGGGAATGTGTGTCACTCCTCGGGAGCACGCCGTGCTCGGGGCCCTGCCGCTGCGCTTTTCCCACGTGGCACGGCCGGGAATGCCGCTTTTATCGCCTCTCTTAGCAGCTCTTAGATTAGAGGTGCATTTTCGGGAGAGGTGTTTGGCCGGACCCTGTCCGAGGGCTGCTTGGAATCCCTCGGTTTGTCATTCCCCTTCCTTCGCCGTTTAAAATTCCCAGTGCTTTTGGAGACTTGGCAGCGCGGGATTTTGAGGGGTGTTTGCTGTCACACGTGCAGCCAGGCGCCGTGACGGGAGTCTGGTGGCATTGGCAGGGTGTCAGCTCATCCCATGGGATGGCACAGCCGGCACGGGGATGCTGGCTGCAGGGAGGCTTCGGGATCCGTGTGTCTTGTGGCTCCCTGCTTCCCCTGCCAGAGAAGGGGATGCAGCCCAGGTGGGATTTTTCTCCTGCTGTATTCCCTGGGCACTGCCCTGTTGTGGACACAAGTGCTCCAGGAAAAGGCACGTGGAGAGCAGGTGGGATTTGTGTTAAACGTGTGGCGCTCGGGAATAAGATGATGCCTGGGCTCCGAGCTGCCGGGTGCTGCATTCCTCGTGTCCCAGTTCTCCTAAACAAAGGTATGACTAAAGAAAAGGATGATGTTTAGGTTTTCCCCCTTTGTAAGGCACATCACAGGAGCGCTCACTGGCACCCATTGTTCTTCCCGCAGTTTTTGAAGGGCTTTCTCACGCTCAGCTTTGAAACTCTACAGCTCAGCAGCCTTGATTTTTTTTTTTTTTAATGAAAGATCTTGGCTTTTAGAGGCTGCCTGTATCTCAATATTTCAAATTATTTACGAGGCTCTTAGAAATAAAAAGCAGACGTTTCCCTCTCATTGATTGCAATAAAACTGCTTTGCTGGCAGCTGATTTTTCAGTGTCTGAATTATCATCCTTGAAATAAAATCTCAGTGCTAGGGAAGCATCGAGATCCCAGGCATCGCTTCCTACTTACACCGTGCCTGGCCTTCTATTGTTCCTGCCTGTGGCCTGTGGGAAGCAGGGAAAATCGGGAGCTTCAGCCAGCCTTCCCGCAGCACAGCGTTATCCGGTGCTCGTCTTCATTGTGTCTCCGGGTGCCCGCGGAATACCTGGAACGGGCTTAAACCGACAGCGGAGGAGAGAAGCGGGGGGTTCCGGGATGCCAGGGAAGGATGGCTGAGCCGAGTTTCGGAGGCAGGAGGGAGCAGGCGGGTGAGCCGCGGGGAGCGCGGCCGATGCTGCTGGAGCCGGGAGCAGCCTCGCCCTCCCGGGCTCCACATCCTCGCCCTCCCGGGCTCCACATCCTCGCCCTCCCGGGCTCCACATCCTCGCACTCCCGGGCTCCACATCCTCGCACTCCCGGGCTCCACATCCTCGCACTCCCGGGCTCCACATCCTCGCCGGGCGAGTTCGGTGAACTAACGAGCATCCTAACGGGAAACGGATCGGGGCCACGTCCCTGAAATCCCTTCGGGAGCGCTCGCTCTGTTCGGGCACTTGGCAGGTTGAGCGTGTTGTGGCTGGCTCAGGGTTGGGAATTCTGTAAAAAAGAGCAGGATTTGAGGCGGGGTGGAGAGGAGCATCGAGGTCTCTGCTGAGGGAGGATGGAGAGGCGCCAGGGGGGAATGCAGGCAATGAGGATTAAGCTGCAATAATCACATATTGATAAATATGAATGGTTTAGAAGGAGAGAAAGCAGGAAAGTGTAGGCTTGTGGAGGGAACTAGTGGGCAGCAGGAGGTTTATTTTTAATGAATAGAAAACTCGTAGGAAACAGATGCAAGAGGCATGTTTGGGTTTGTTCCTTTGTTCAGCTCAGCCAAAGTCAGTGGAAGGATTCAAGGTTGGAGATGGCTCAGAGTGAGGAGACAGAGCAGCTCTCTCCAAGGTGAGCAGGATAGTAAAGGAAAAGGATTTGGCAGCTATAATCACGTGCAGACAGAGAAAAAAAGAGATTTTATTAAAATCCTGGCTAAATGCCAGGTGTCAGAACAGGTACAGAAATGCTGAGTTGGACAGGTAAACCCCAACCCGGGAATTCCTTAGCTTTCAGCAAATGGCACAAGCAGCAGAAGCAAACCAGGCATTTTGGGGATCTATTCCTTAAAAATTACTTGGTAACCCTGACTCTGTGGCATGTCCCTAATTCCTGGAGGTGGTGATTACCTGGAGATGGCCCCTGCCATAACCAAGCATGTGATGGGCAGAGCTCCTGGTGAGGGGGAGTATGCAATGCCTGCTGGCTGCCCCGCTGTTCCTTCCCAAGAACTCTGTCATGTTGTCCTTCCTGGATGCTGGATTTCATCAGGGATCTCTAGGGATGTAGTTATGTGGGATTTCTACTGTCCTCCTTGTGTTCTGGTTGGAAAGAGGCGAATCCTTTCCAATCCTGTCAGGGTAGACAGTGTGGTTGGGAAGCAATGTTTAGCCAACCTTACAAAAAAAAAAAAGCTATTTTCATTTCTTCAGGGTTCTGTTTCTTCTCATATAGTGGAAGAGGACCCAGGGAATAATTCCCACTTGAGAATAAATTGCCAGCTTTGCTGAAAGTGCAGTCCTGCCATCTCTGGGGCTGTAAAGGAGTGATACAAGCCCTGTCCCTCTCCGTGTCTGTGGGTCAGGATGAGTTACCAGGAATAACTTCAGCCTAGGGATGAAGTTTTGGATGCAAGTGGCTTAATTACAGTGCGAATGGAGCATCGCTGTCTGTGCTCAGCCCACATGTGATCTGCAGCAGTTCTCCTGCCTGAAACCACTAATGAGCTTAAGAACTCCCCTGTTTTCCCAGCGCTTAACAAAAATTAAATCCTTCCCTCCCAACAAAACTGGTCGCGTGCTCAGCCCGCTGCTTTCATCAGGAACAATGGGTGAGCGCTGACCTTCCTGAGATGCCACCTCAGAGCTCGTTACTGAATAATTAGGTGATCCTTCCCCTTCCCACAAAGCTCGGGGGCTGTTTTTTGTATTGATAACGTGACATATCCCAAGGCTTGGCCTTGAATTTCAGGCGCTGGGCTGTTCCAAACTCCATCTGTCCACTAAGTGAATGTCAATCCAATTTAAGCTTGCATATGTTTCCAAGGAAACCATGGGAGGCAGTGGGGAGAAATGGATCATGGAGGGGCAGGGAGGCTAGCGCAGCAGCAGCGCTTTGACTTTTCACTATTTAAATATAATTAAACCCCAGTTCAGTGTAATAACCCTACATAGAGCAGCGTCTGGAGGCCTTGAGGGTCAGATGGTTGATCTTGGCATAGCCTGTGTTATGTGTAAAGCAAACACAGTGAATTTAAAAATAAGAAAGGAAAAGGAAAGTGGCCTCAAGGAAAGTGGCTTCAGGTGCTTCTGTGAGGCCTCAGTCCAGCTCATAGAGCTCTGCACTTATAAAGATCCCAGAATCATTTAGGTTGGAAAAGACCTCCAAGATCATTGAGTTTTATGTGTTGCTGATCACTGACTTGTCAACCAGACCAGAGCACTGAGTGCCATGTCCAGTTATTCCTGAGACATCTCTAGGAATGGTGACTCCACCACTGTCCTGGGCAGCCACTTCCAATGCTTGAAATCATGGATTAGGGTAGTGAGGTCCTAATTTTCTTTCTCTCAGGCTGGAGAGCTCATGCAGCCATATAAAAACCTGTCCACCCTCAGCTGAACAAAGCAAGCTGTGAATAGACCCAAAGGAGTTGTCGTATGTGTATTTAGACCCCCACGAAAATATAAATGGAAAGTGTTTAGATAAATTTAAAACCAGTGTCCTGGTCAAGTTAAAAGGGCCAGGTTGGACGAGTCTTGCAGCAGCCTAGGCTAGTGGAAGTTGTCCCTGCTTGTGGGGGGTGGAATGGGATGATCATTGGGGTTCCTGCCCACCCCAAATCATTCCAGGATAAAACACCTTAACGCTGCACACTGATGTACTTGCGCTTGGAGGGCAGTAACTATGACAGGCCTTGCCTGGGGAGCAGGAAAGTCCGTGAATATTCGGATATTTGCTCCCGATCCCTCAGATAAGCTGCAGGTGCTGTGGCTCCCCAAGGGCTCATCCTTCACCAGAGGTGTGAGAACTTCCAGGCACACCCCAGCTCGAGCAGAGGCACAGAAGGAAAGCTGTGAGGTGACACTGAGCAGGAGGCCCCAGAGGTCATTTGGGATCTGTTCCTTTTGCAGACCCCATGTCAACCACAGCAGAGACCTGACAGAAGTTGTGGCATCCTCTAGGAAGTGTCACTCAGCTCTGCTGGTGCTCCCACGTGTGTGGCAAAGCTGTAAGCAGGGTGGGAAGCAGCAGGGCTGGAGGCTCAAACGTGGACTTTGTGCTTGGTTTCTGTTTAGAAGAAATGAGGGTTCTCCCGCCCCATTTCCAGGAATTCATCTTGGACTGAGAGTTTAAATGCTGCAGAAGGCCAGGGCTATAAGTCTGCCTGGCTTTCTGAAGCAAAGAGTGTTTCTACCTGTTAATACAGCTGTTAAATAAAATGTTTATCTTAGTTATTGAAATGAAAAGTGAGGAGCTAGCTTTGGAGCTCTAAAATGGGATATTATCTGTCATTTTACTTTGAAGAATGCCGCTGCCTTAAAATGTTTTACTGTGACAAATAGCTGGAGCTGAAATTCTGGTGTCTGGGGATATCCTGCGTGGATACATCTCTCCTTGTGCACTGTAACTGCAATCTGAGGCAGAAACTCCTCAGCTCTTAGTTCTTTGCAGCTGTTGTCCAGCATCAGATCCTCTTTGGAACAGATCTCCTGAGATTTGGACTGCCAGCAGCAAAACTGGCCGAGGGGAGATGTGTGCTGGGCACGGGCACTGGGAATCGTCCTTGGGCCAAGCTGTGGCATAGCAGGGGGGTTCTGGCTGCTTGGGGGGGCTTTGCAGCACATTCCTCCTTATCAGCTGTTTACCCTTCCACTCTGGGCACAGCCTGGGAAAGCAGAGCTTGCTGCAGCTTGCTTGGATCTTCCAGCAGCTCCTGGAAGCTTCCTACCAGCTCTCCCGACATTCGACCGGTAGCTGCGAGCGTCTCCCGCTGCCACTTTGGCTCTGCTTCAGCTGGCAGCTCGTGCAGCTCAGGAATCCCTCTGGGATGGCCGCTCCGGTCGCGTTGTCCGCGGTCTGGCTTCACACGTTGTCTCCTTGTGCCCCGCTGCTTGGAGCTCTGAACCGTGTGCATCTTGTACCCTGGTGCTCCTGTGCAGGTGACTGGGATGGGTGAGGGCAGTTTTCCCTTCCCCATCCCTCTGATCCACACATTGAACACCTCAGTGTGCAGTCAGCGTTCTCAAATCCTATCACTGATAATGAAGGGGATAATTCTGATTACTTTTTTGTTTCTCCGCTTGTCCGTGCTAGGAGTTCCTCAAAAGTTTTGCTGTTTTCTTCCCTGTAATGAATATTCTCCTCAAGGCTGGAGGAAGCACGTGGGGGGTGGTTTTGCAGTATCAGAGCATCATTTGGCAGAACAGTACTTGTAGGATTCTTCTCCCTGCTGCTGAGCGCACCTGGGTGTTTTGAAGCCACAGCCTGACTCCAAGGGATCTTCCTGAAAATTAGTTGGAGCACCTGTGGCATTTCCATAAAACTAGGCTGCACTGTTTAAGAGCTTTGTGGCTCCCCAGAGGAAGTTGTAATTAGGCTCCTTTGCCAGAGAGCTGATGGTTTATCCTCTGGGGTTCCCACTGGCTCCATGGTGACCTGCACTGGTGGGAGAATAGAAGCATTCAGCATCCCCCTGGAATTCAACCAAGAGCTCTTGGGACCAAGGCTGTGACTTAGTCATTGCTCTTAACCATTCCTGATGCTCTTGAGTCTATTTTCCTCCTGGCTGTGCAAGGTGCAGTGAAACTCAAGCAATATTTCAGTGTGACGGAGTCTATCAGACCCACCTTCTTGAAGAAGTCTGATCCTAGCCCTGGCTTGGAGAGCTGAGCGTGTTTAATTGCTGCCTTTCCGAACGGCCGAGCGGCATCACGCCCCGATAAATGCGCCTTAATGAGTGCATGTAAACCAGATCACTCCCAGCACGGGCTGCAAACCCTGGCCAGTCTGCTTAAAGGTGGTATTTGTTGCCTCGACTGATCAAACCTGGGGCACAAGCAAAGGTGTGTGTTTAAATACACCTCTAACGATGTGGGTAAGGGATGAAAGAGCTGGGGCAGCTCCTAATGGGAGTTAAACGGGCTCTCGGGGAAGCAGCGTTCCAGCAAGCTGGGCTTCTCCTGGTCTAAAGTGGCTGAATTGCCTGCGTTTGGCTTGTGGTTCCTGGGATTTTAACATGTTACAACATCCAGCTTCTGCTTGAGTTTTCTCTCACCAGATTTCTGATCTGTGCCAGCTGCTGGTTCCTAGAAATGCTCCTCTGGCTGTGCTCGGGACCTTTGGCAGCACTGAGTCCCCTGCTTCCTGGGCTTAAATGATCCAATTGGACCCAAATTTAAATGATTCCTCTGCTAACACCCTAGGAATTAAAGAACTTGTTCTCCTTGGAGATGTCAGCTGCTGCAGCACCATTCAGTTAGACAGGATATTGGGTTAGACAGGATATTGGGAGAAAATTCTTCCCTGTGAGGGTGGAGAGGCCCTGGTACAGATCACCCAGAGAAGCTGTGGCTGCTCCATCCCTGGAAGTGTCCAAGGCCAAGCTGGACAGAGCTTGAAGCAATCTGGGATGGTGGAAGATGTCCCTGCCTGTAGCGGGGTGTGGAACGAGATGATCCTTGGACGGACCTAATACCTGAAACCACTTGAGATGTGAAATTTTAAGTGGAAGTTCTTCCCTTACTTTGTGGGTTGCTGATTTGTAAATACTGTCTCTGGAACTAATGAGAGGGAGGAAAGGGATTAAAGCAGGTCTAGGTAGGCTTGGTAGTTCTGCCTTGGCTAAAACAGTGTCACTAGAAGGTGTGTGAATATGCACCAGTATTTGTGGTGGTGATTGGTCCTGTATTTTGTGAAGGAAAAAAAAAAAAGTGTATTTTTTTTATTCCAGAAGTTCCCAAACCATTCTTTGATTCATGGAATGCCAGAATGTTTTGGGTGGGAATGGACCTTAAAGCTCATTCATTTCCACCCCCTGCCATGGGCAGGGACATCTTCCACCAGCCTGTGCGAGGACCTCACCACCCTCACAGGGAAGAATTAGATTCTCTGATTCTAGTTGAAATCCAGTAAGGGTAGCTCTGGATTTAAGCTCTGCTCAGCATTCAGTGCAGCACTGTGGATTACAAGACATCAGGGAATGAGAGGCTTTGGTTCCAGGAGTTGCAGTGGGAATGCAAGAGTTCTGTAAAGTCTTTCTTTGACTTGAGTTTTGGATGGGGATTGGAACTCTCAAATGGAAAAATGCTCAGCATAACTCATCCTCTGTCACCTTTGTCCTCAGCTGGGAACGTGTGGGGTTAAAGCTGGTGTTTCAAGTGATGATCAGAAAGTGAGAATAAAGAAGTAGAAAGTCTGTTTTCTTTTGAAATGTCTGTTAAACTTTGAATAGAAAGAGGAATCAAAACCTTTTATGAAGGAAATCCCAGAGAGCTGTTTTACTGTATGGACAACTCGCTACCCAGCTGAGGGTGAAGTGGTGTGCTGCTACTTTTTAAACCATATAGAAAACAAAGGTATTTCCAGATGCAAGATGATACTGTCTGAAGTACTTATTCTAGAACTGAAAATAATTCAAGTAGCAGTTTTAGTCTGAAGAGGTAGTTCTGGTCAGTGTTTTTCATCTGGAGATGAGTCAGAACACAAGAATCCTCGAAAATACTACATGATCTTGTTCTTTAACAGAACTTAGTTTTGCCTGCTTGGGTTTAAATCTTCTGTGAATTTAAGTCGAGGTTATAAACATGCATGTCTGTTACATTTTCAAATTCAGGCTGCCTTTTGCACTCCTCAAAGATGATAATTCCTGGAGTCCATACCTGGAACCATAGTGCGAAGGATTTGGACATTGAGGTGGGGCACAGTCAGTTTTGAGGGACACTGAGGTGAGGAAAATAAGATTAAGATTATTTAAAGGAAAAAAAAAATTAAATCAAACATTTAGTTATATGTCACGTTGAATGAATGCTTTGCCCTTCCCTGAATTTCTTGCATTTCTTTTATCTCCCCTAAAGCCAGTTTTGAACTTGTGGAGTAGGAATGTGTTGTCTTTGGATCCTGAGGGTGCCGTGCCGGCAGTTCCCAGTCAGGAGAGAGTGAATGGAGACCTTTGCGGGAGAGATGTACCCGAGGGAGGAGAAGGGAAATCCACATCCAGAGATAGGATGGCAGTGACAGCTCCGTGACATGGAGAGGAGCTGGCAGGGATGCACCTGCCCTTGAAATTCCCACCGGCAGCACAGTTTGCAGCCGCACGTGTGGAGCACAGAATCGCGGCGCAGCTTGAATTATTTAAGCTCAGCAGTTTGAAGGAAGCTCCTAAAGCAGTCGTGGAAGGGTGTGATTATAATATATAGAAGAGCTTTTAATATTTACTATAGAAAAACCTTACACCTTGTTCTTCAAAATAAAGCCTTGGGAATAATTTGTTATTCCATTTTACCCGTGGAACAGGAAGGGTGCCAGAGCTATCTGAGCAAAGTGACATATGATTGATATTTTACCAGACTCAGCCTTCTGCCGCGAAGGAATCGAGTTTGCATTTTGCATATATGAAAAATCAGATGAGCAGGGCTTGTGTGGGTTATTTTTTTAAAAACCTTGATTGGCAAAGCTTGTGCTTTTTCTATAAACACGACTGTAAAAGCTGTCCCGGAATATTTTTGACTTGGTTTTTCAAACTACTTATAGGCATGTTTTAGGGTGTTGTTGGCATAGCTGTCACATGGCAGCTTTGTACAGAACCTATTTAAAGTTGTAACAGGCAATTCTGTGTAAAAGGGTGGTATTTAATAGATCTGGTATTTTATAGAGTCAGAGAATCCTAGAATTATTTGGGTTGGAAGGGTCCTTAAGGATCATCTCGTTCCACACTCTGCTACAGGCAGGGACACCTTCCACCATCCCAGATTGCTTCAAGCTCTGTCCAGCCTGGCCTTGGACACTTCCAGGGATGGAGCAGCCACAGCTTCTCTGGGTGATCTGTACCAGGGCCTCTCCACCTTCAGAGGGAAGAATTTCCTCCCAATATCCTGTCTAACCCTGTGCTCTGTCAGTGGGAAGCCATTCCCCCTTATCCTGGCACTACCTGCTCTTTCAAAAAGTCCCTTTCCTTCTCGCTGCGGATGTTCCCTGGGATATTTCAGGATTGCAATATCTGTGTAAGCTTCAGCCTTCTCTTTTTTCCAAGTGGTCTGGTGTGCACCTCCCATCCTTTCCCGTGTTTCTCTTGCCTAATCTCTGGACTCTGAATGCCTTCATTAAAAGGAAACCGTAGTAACTAGTTCACTGGGGAGTGATGCCTCAAAAGCCAAGTGTCAAAGCATCTCTTTCCATCCAATTGTCAGCCTGGAGACAAGCTCAGCCTCATTTCTACCCCCACATCCTTGTACTTACCTGCAAATGCCAGGGAATTCCTTTGCCCTACCCGGGCTTTCCTTTGCAGCAGCATGCTTAAGGCTGCTTATCCGTGGTTCTTCATGGGTTGCTGCTGCTGCTACAGCTGGGAGGGTCCTGTGGGAAGCACAAGTGATGGATGCTGTTTGGGAATTGCCATATGCTCTATCACACTCTAGAATCCATTAATTCCAAATTTCCTTCTCCTCCTGGTGCATCCCTCCCTAACTTGTTGAAAAGCAAAGAAAATACATCCCCTCTTGAGAGTAGGGAGGTAGTCATGTTATCCATCTCTGAGCAAACTAAGGGCACAGAAACAAGTCCTGGTCTCTGCTTCCAGTTTTTTTCCTGGCTTTGGAGTGGATTTGGAGTTTTGGGGAGGCAAGGATAGCTTTGCCTGTAAGTACAGCGTTTGCATCTCTTCTGCACAGAGTGTGGAACTGTGGCTGTGCCGTTGCCTCTCGAGCTCTGACCCCACTCGAGCCAATTTCAGTGGGATTTGGAAGGCTGTGAAGAGCAGAAGAGGCACCAGAGCTTCCAGAGACACACAGAACAACACTGCTTTATGTTGGGGTCACAAGCAAAAGGCTTGTGACAGCGCTTGGGGTGGAAATCTGCAGTTCTTCAAGGCTGTAGGAAGTGGTTTTGCCAGTGTTGATCACGGGTGTTCAGTGAAGGCATTGCTCTCAGAAACTTGGGGTTTGCTTTAATGCAGGTATGTGCCAGACCCCAAAGCTTTGGGGCTCCATACTTGGTCGGGGTTTGGTGCCTGATGTTGGAGTTGCTGAGGTCACTTATCAGTCCCCACATTAGTTTTTCACTTCATCATTTCCTGCCTATTTTGCCGGGTGGCAGCCTGTCAGTGGCGACGTGACACAGTGTTACAGCTTCTTGCCATGGGTAAAGGGGAAAGGAAAGCCGGTGCCTATGAGAAGGAATGTGCTTTTCCCGGGGTTGTGTTAGTTGCCCAAACAACCTGCCCTGCTGTGGATTTTGAGGAAATATCCTGTGACTCTCCCCCACGCTTGTACATTGATCACATCCACTGGTATTTTCCCACTCTTCCCCTTATTTCCTGCCCTCTTTTCCCACCCCATTGTCACCCCCATTCCCCCCCCACTTTTTCCATTTTCCCCCACTTTTTCACCCCCCCTATTTCTTTTCCCCTTCTTTTTATCCCCCTCTTCTTTTTCCCCCCTCTGCTTTTCCCCTTTTTTTTTCCCCCTTTCCTCTTCCCTGAGAATGCTGCTTGCTGAGGCTGCAGAGAGTGTGAGAACAGCCGGAGAAATGTAATTTTGGCTTCCCCAGACGGAGCACTGCCACTAGGCAAGATCTGAAACCAGATAGCCGAGGCTGAGGCAGACCTTCCCAAGGAATCAGCCGGGGAGCTCCTCGGGGTGTTCCCAGCTGTGGCTCCGGGCTCAGGCCTGCGCCCAGCCGGATTCGCTCCCTGTGCCGCTGCTGTCGGACACATTTGGCACTCGGGGTGTGAAGCCCCGGGCTCTCATTGCAGTTGTCTGTGATTTATCACGGCCACACACGGGCTGCAGAACTCCCAGCCGGGTGGCTGGAGCACACACAGGCTTTCGCAATGGGGGGATAATTACGGGCGTTGGAGCAGGGAGTGAAGCAGAGCCCAGTCTGGGACAGCTCCCAGAGATCCTCTGGGCTGTGCCAGAGTTGCCCCACATCCCTTTTGATGAGCCTTTGGAAGCTGTGGAGGCTGCGTGTCCACATGGCTTTTCAGGAGCTGCTGGCAGTGAATCATAGAATCCTGGGATGGTTTGAATTGGAAGGGATCTTAAAGATCCATCTCCCTGCCATGGCCAGGGACATCTTCCACTATTCCAGGTTGCTCCAAGCCCCATCCAGCCTGGCCTTGGACACTTCCAGGGATCATGGGGCAGCCACAGCTTGTCTGGGCAACCTGTGCCAGTGCCTGAGCACCCTCACGGGGAAGAATTTCTTCCCAGTTTCCCATTTAACCCTGCTCTGGTACAATGGTCAGAGCTATGCTGATGAGTGAGAGAAGCCAGCCCTTGCTGCAGCCTAATGAGCTCTGTATAAACAGTTTCCTCCAGAGCATGTGAATGATGGAGCTTTCAATGGATCTCAGGAGAAAAATCAGGACTGGACCCTGGGAAGACAAATTGTAGCTTCCAACAGCTACAGATTTTCTGAATGTTTGAGAGGGAGGCGATGTTTCCACTCACAGGATGTGCATGGCATTCAAGGAACTCAGCCTGGGATACCTGACGCTGCTGCGATTTATCTGGATTTCCCAAAGCTCCCGCAAGGCTTCTTCCACGCAGCACGTTCCTTAGAGCACTGGGAATTACTCGCCTGCAAAAGCAGCAGGGAGAATGGAGCCAATCCTCCAGATACTCACAGTTATAGGGCTGTTGTCACAGCAGAAGCTGTTCCAATGGAAATGGATAGACAGGATTCGAGTAGATGGGGCTGAGAATCATCGGAGCGGTGCCGTGTGTGGAGAGGAGGATTGGTGTTGTCGTAACTCTTTGTGTGTTATTGAAGTGCCAAATGGATTAGGAGCTTTAAAAGCTTTAATTTCTGTGCTTTTGGCATCGTCTCTTGGAACGCACGCGTCTCCGTAGTGAAGCTCTGGAGAGGAAATGGGGCTTGAAGGGGTAGTCCCAGACTAGTTTCTTCTAATTTCACTTGCAATCAAGTGCTGGAGAGAGAGAGACAGATGCTGCAGCTGCATGATTACAGAACATGCAGCTGTTATCCCACTTGCTTCTTTTCCTGCTAATGAGGCATCAACTCTCTCCTGAGTTTGCTGTTTGGGTAATGGTTTTATTCTAGCACGAAACTAGAAGTGGTTTTATTTTTTCTTGATTCTGGTTTGGGTTCAGCAGCTGGAAAGATGGTTTTTCAGAAGAAGTCTGGTTTGAGGAAGGGATTGCCCAGAGAAGCTGTAGCTGCCCCATCCCTGGAAGTGTTCAAGACCAGGTTGGATGGGATTTGGAGCAACTTGGGCCAGTGGAAGATGTCCCTGGCCACAGCAGGGAGTTGGAATGGGATGAGCTTTAAGGTTCCTTCCAATTCAAACCATTCTGTGATTGTATGATAAGGAGGCAGCAATTTCAACCAGCTTTAAAGTGCTTGGTGGACTCTGGATGCAGCTGGATAGACTGAGCTGCTTTAAACTTTAATTTCCAACACCTCAATGTCTTCTCACCATTGATCCAGTTCCTCAGCCACGAGCAATAAATGGGTGGCTCTGATTTAAGTAGCTTTCAGTTCTTCACATTGTTTCGCACTTTCTTGGAGACTTCTGGGCACAGGCAGCTTTTCTGTGCTTTGTGAAGCAACACAAAGGTGGAGAGAGGATGAAGAGCTCTGCCACTCTCCCTTCCCAGCTGGCAGGAGCACAATACTCGCTGGAAGGAAGCTCGGCAGGACTCTAATTTTGAGGAACGATGCATTTGCCTGTCAGAGGGCTGAGTTTGAGCTGCGTTCAAAAGCTCTGTCTCTGTGTTGTGCTGAGGGAAGAGGAGCGATTGCTGGATCCCAGGTGAGCTGGGAGCAGGAGCATCCCCCTCACAAAGCAATCCATGCAGTGCAGGTGATTGCGGAGGTGTGGAAAAGCCTCTGAGTAGTCCATACTGAGGATAGGTTTTGTTCCATAGGTGCTGGCAGTGAATCATAGAATCCTGGAATGGATTGGGTTGGAAGGGATCTTAAAGCTCAAACAGTTCCACCCCCTGCCATGGGCAGGGACACCTTCCACTATCCAAGGTTGCTCCAAGCCACATCCAACTTAGCCGTGGACCCTGCCAGGGATGGAGCAGCCACAGCTTTTTTGGGCAACCTGTGTCAGGGTCTCACCACCCTCACAGGGAGTTTATTCCTAATATGCCATCTAACCCAGCCCTCTGTCAGGGTGAAGCCATTCCCCCTTATCCTGTCACTCCAGGCCCTTGTTCAAAGCCCCCGTCCAACTTCCCTGTTGGCCCCTTCAGCTCCTGGAATGGACAATTAGGTCACCTCAAAGCTTCTCCAGGCTGAACAATCCCAGTTCTCTTACACCCCCTTCCCTCAGTCTCTCCCAGCCTTTTCCCAGCTTTAGAGCCTCTGTGGCATGGACAGTCACAGCTACAGCACCCAGTTTTTAGCAGTTACCCCAACTCATGTGAGCACAAATCCCCCAGGATGTGTGGTGCTAGGCTGGGTCAGGCTCCTGCCTGTGGACACCTGAGAAGAACAAGGTGCCTGATGCTGGCTTTAAGGCAAACCATGCCTTTTTATTTTGGGATTTTCACCTCTGCCAGAGGCTCAGTCGCTCAGTAGGGACAGTAGAAAATAGGATCAAAGTTGCAAGGAAATCACTGGTCCATATAGCCTGTGAAGAGTTGTCCTCCCCAGGGCATGTTCTGCAGGATACCTTTTCTGCCTCTGCCAAATCCTGCTCTACCTGATCCATTTTTTAAAATTGTAGTCCCCTTCCAAGCTCCAGAGGTTGCATGTGGTCAGTTTAGCCTTTTGTGTAAGAGTAATTCAATTCTGGAGGAATTTCTGTCTGACTTGATCCTCCTAATTCCCAGAGCCTGATTTTCTAATAAGAAAAATGTAGACATATATAAGTGTTTGTTCCCCACCAAGCTCTCTTCCTGGGGCACCGCCATGGGATATACCCTGTTTAACGGGGTGGAGGAACTCAGTCACCCCAAAAACACATTGCCAAGAGGATGACATCTAGAAAAGCACCATGCAAACCCCAGCGGGTTTCAATTCCTGAATTTCCCTTAGTTAATGCATATATAAGTAAGGCAATTAAAACACATTGGGCTTATTTCAAATAGATAATCTAATTATCAGCTTGATTAAACCATATCAAATGAACAGTTCTTGTAATTCGGGAGCTTTGTTCTAATCACTGCCAAAGCAGTAGGAGCTTTAATTAAAAGCCTCAAAAGTGGCAGACCAGTGTCAATTGAGGGGAGTTACAGCCTGAATCCTGATTGCAGGGAAGAGCAAACCCATCCTAGGTGGATGCTGATAAAAAGATCAGCTCTTTGCTGCCAATAAATGGAATTTGACTGTTTTGTAAATACCATTGAATGAAAGTAATTGTCCTTTGCTGCTGTTTCTGGTGCTCAGAGACAAACTTCATTAAATCTATTCCACTATCGCTCATTTACACTGACATTTTTAATGTCTGTAGGTTGGTATCACCCAGCCATATCCTGTCTCAGCCTTGGACCTACAGCTTCTTTATGCTAACATGTGCTCCTTCAGACTGTAGAATTTTTTAATTAAAAATTGGGCGCTGGATAACTCGGGAAGCCCAGGCTTCTTTTTCCTGCCATGAATGTATCTTTGGGGCCTCTCTGCTCTGCCCATTGTGATTTGGTGTTCAATGCCCACAACTTTTATAAAACACAACTACAGGGAATGACAAGAGCAGTGGGCAGCCAGGTTCCAACCTGCACAGAGATTTGCATGTATTTAATTTATTAATCTTGGCAGGTCTCTGCTTAATAGCCCAAGTTTTCTTTTCACCTGAGTAGGTGGACTTTTTGTTTTTCCTTTGCCTAATTGTCTCAGAAAATGAATCTGGAACAGCCTGCCTGTATCAACATGCAGGCAGTCACAGGCCGGGGGTTATTTCTGCTCCGTGCCCTGGACCAGCCTTCAGATTTTGGAGATTTGATGGGAATTTGTGAGGCGTTAGGAACAGTATCAGTGGAAGAGGGAGCTGGGTGGACAGCTCTCTGTCCGGACCCAGCTTTCCCCAGCTGCTGTGGCATTTGCCATCACCCCCTTGCTTTTAATTACTGTCGTGTTCCGTGGCTTAATATTAAACCACATCTAATTGCATCCTGTCTCTTAATTGGCTTAACTGGCCATCACCCAAATAGACTCTGCTGTATAGAAACAAGCTTCCCCAAATATTTCCTAATTGGCAGTTGGTGCTTTGTGAGGAGATGGGACCCTCTCAGCGATATTAATAGATGTTTTCTCCCGTTCGTTCCCAGGATTGGACATTGATCCTATGACGCATGCCCGGAAAAAACAACTTTTCCTTCTGAAACATCCAGCTGGTTCTGCTGGCCAGGCCTCGTCGCCAACAGGCAGCAGGAGGATGGACAGGGCCAACGCAGAGCAGCGGGACGGAGATGCCTCGGAGGCTCCAAAGTGTCCCAGTGGGTTTGTAGGGAATAACAAAAGCAAGAGTTTGCGTGAAGTGCGAAAGACATACCCGCTGCGGAGGCGGCTGCTCCCCTCGGTGAGCAAAAAGACCTGCAAGGTCCTCCTCACCAGGCTGGAGGATGTGGCTGGCTCTCTGTCCAAACAGACCCCGAGCTGTAAAAAAAAGCACCTTACCAGCTGGGTTGAGGGTTTGGGATCTGCTTTGTTCTCGGAACAAGTTCAGCCTGTGGGAGCGGGCAAGAGTGACTCATCCGGGGAGAAGTGCACAGTAACTTATCCCGGGCTGGAGCAGGACTTTGATCCTGCTCCCTCGGAGCCCAGGAAGCGGCGGCTGGCCTCGCTGAACGCCGAGGCGGTGAACAACCTGCTGTTCGAACGGGACGATGGCTTGTTATCCGGCAGGCGCTTCCGCAGGGACTCTGGGAAGGCTGCTGGGGACTGTACCCTCAAGGGCTTGCAGTGCAAAGCCGGTGACAACTGGCCTGCCCTGGAAAAACCGGCTGTGAAAACAGGGAAGGGAAAGAACCGGCATGAGCCCAGTCAGAAATGCAATAGCTGTGAGCATTCGCTGGATGAGGTCTTTGATGATGGGGCAAAGAGGGAGGATGGTGCCGTCTCCTACCATCCCACCCCAAAGAGACTGGCCAGCCTGAACGCCGTGGCCTTCCTGAAGCTGACCCACGAGAAAGACCAACCCCTGAAACAGAGGAGTAAATCGGACGGGGAGGGCAAGTCCGAGAACCACTGTTCGAAATCCACACTTAAGTGGGCCAAAGGCGGACGGAAGAACTGTGTTAAATCCAAGAAGGAAGTGGCTAGCTTAAAAGTGGATGGGCAGCACGGCTGGCAAGGCCAGACCCTGGGCACGTTTGGGAAAGGGGAGCAGCGGGACTCTTCCAGGCTCTATGGGACGACAGAGCCCGTCCCCTACGAGTCGCTGTCTGGCTCCTACGCCAGCACGGAGGGCTTCTACCACAGACTGCCTTTGCTCATGGGAGGACAAGCTTCCATGAAGCCGGAGTATGGAAGACCTGGAGAGAAATCCCCAACCCCCAAACAGGAATTTCATCAGCCTTCCTTTCCCGTGCAGCAGTTCCCTCCCTTGCCTGTGCCCGGGAATCCCGCGGATTGTGCATGTCTCTATGAATCCTCAGATCTGACTCCGTTGAACGGGTTTTATGTTTATTATGGCCAAAGTGGATACAGTGGCTATTCCCCCTGCTCCGTTTATCCCAAGGACGAGCTGTCGCAGGCTGCGACCTGCGAGGGGCTCCTGGTATCTTCCGGTTCCTTGCCATCAGGTGCTCATTTCCAGCCCCTGCACTGGTGCAGCTCTCCGTACTGCTGCGGGGAGGGAGCAGCCGTGAGCAGCTACAGCGTCTGCGGCGTGGTGCAGGTGCCGGAGGGCAGGATCGGCAGCGTGCATGCGGGACGGAACAGCTACCCCTACAAAATGCCTTTTGCAGCAGGTAAGGTGCAAAGTGCGCGCAAATCCCGGCCGGCGTTCCCGGGAGAAGAGGGTGGCTCGGCGCGGTGCCTGCTTGCCCGGAGGCTGGTTCCCTCTGCGAGCAGTTCTCAGCTCCACGGCCGAGCTGCGGCTTGGAAGGGATCCGCCTTCCACCTCCCCTTCCCCCGTTTTTTTGCCCGGAGGGTTTTTCCCACCGAAAGGTCTTGTTGGTGTGGAAAGCGGAGAATCGGTGAAAGGATTTTGGCAGCGAGGAGTTGACTCAGGGTTTGTCACGCTGGAGCTGAGGCTGAGCTTTGATCTGTGTCAAACGAGCAGGGTTCAGTTCCTGCACGCCATGCCGCCGTGCCGCTCTGAGCGCGGGGCCGGGAGCGCACCGGCATGAGTTACTCCTCCCAGCCCAAAACCTCGCTCCGGGGGCTCAGGCATCCTCACAGAGCCTGTGGAGAAGCAGGCATTGCCTCTGCTGTTAGACTGTAGTGGTGCCAGCCGGGGGCTGCAGGCTTTTTGGATTCCATGGATGGATCAGAGCTGGCAGGGCTGCATAGGGAGTTTTGCTGTGGTGGTCTAAGTGCCAGGCACACTGTTAGTTTGGGAATTCTCGAGCCCATCTTTGCTTTCTGTCTGACAATGAAGCACTGGAATGAGGAGCGGTGAGGGGGTATGGAAACGTCATTACCTGCTTGGCTCTCCTCTGTCCCCGCCTGCTTCTCAGACTTCCTGCTTTATCTTGGAGCTTTGCCGCTGCCATTGAAAAATACCTTTTTAAATATTTAAAAGTGGAGTGCTGTGTGGGGGTTATCAGACACCAGTACTGTGTGTAACGCTGGGCTGGACAGTGCTGCAAACGGTCGGTCTGTAGAGGAGGCTGCTCTCCAGCTGCTGGGAGTGCCAGCGTGGGATCTTTCCACTAACCACGTGTTCCAGCCAGGAGCTGGCATGACTTACCCACTGAGAACAGATTTGCAGGTAGGTGGATGGAGTTTTGGTTCAAGCAAGGCTTTGTCATCTTCCTTCGCTGGAGGAAGCTGCTGAAGCTCAGGAGCGTTTGGTTGAAGTGTAATTTCTGTTTTCCCGAAATATCCCCGCTGTCATGGTGCTGCTTCCTACGGCAACAGCCAAGCAGGGCTTACTGGTGGCTGCAGAGCTCTTGAAAGGGGAATGCTCACAAGACAACCAGCTCAGCAGTGTGTTCTTGCCTGACAGTTTCTGTGTAGTGCCCCGAGGTCATACCAGTCTACTTTGTTCCTCAGCTTTTGCATGCTAGTGCCTCTGATTTTGTGCAGCCAGAAGGATGCAGGCAGACACAGACAGAGTATTTTCCAGAGCTCAGCCCTCCCTGTGGATTCAGTGATTTCTCCTGGTGCTGGCAAGGGCAGCAGCAGTTCCAGGAGTGGGTATTTGCTAGTGAGATCTCACCCTGCTACTGAGATCTCCCTTGCTGCGATTTCCTTGCTGGGAGCGACTTGGATTTAAAAACCTGTAACATCAGAATCTTTGACATTTTGGTTTGTGGGTTGAAGAATATAAGGAGGTCTCAGAGAATATTGATGGAGACTCAGGCTTAGGGATTGATTTTTATATAATTATGCACCTCTGAAACATTTTCCTTCCCTAGAGTGGGGCATTTTAGTGAACTGAAGGAGCACTTTGGCTGCAAGCAGCAGGCTCCCATCAGAGAGGGATCCAGCCTGACATGCCGAATGCCGTGTGTTACAGCTGTCCGATTTGGTGTCTTCCAGGTGTTTGTAGGAAAATACCAGCGTCTGTGTGGTACAAATCCAGGGACTGGGCTGTGATCTTGGGCAATGGTTGGGCAGTGTGGGAGCAGAGTGGTGGAAAGGAGCTGGGACAGGCTGTGAGAGCTGCTTTAGTGCCAGTGCTGTTGGAGAGGCTGGAAGTGTGTATGACCAAGGAAGGAGTCCCAGGGGTGCCAGCAAGAGCAGTTCTGCACCAGGGCTCTGGCGTTCAGTAAAGATTTTTGTGAAGCTTTATCCTGCTCTAGCTCAAGCTTAAAAGCTGCTTTTGTAAGCAGAATACCTGAGAGGTGATTCCTTGCTCCATGTGTCCTGTGCCTGCCAGTGCCTGCATCCTAATGTCCAGGCACTCTTGGGGGTTCCTGTGGTGTTTGCTACACGGGGTTGATTTGATTGATTGATTGATTGATGAGGATGATCTGTGGCATCCCTTGCACTCACGGCTCCACAGTGACTTGCCTGCGGCCCTTAGGGAGGGTAAGGTGGGGAGGCAGGAGTCCCAGCAGTTCTTTGGCTGGAGCTGTGTGGCTTTGGGTGGAATTTTCCCTTCAGATTTGCAAGCTCTGCACTGAGGCATCTCCCGGAGCCTGACTGGAGCTGTGCTTTGGTCACCCCAAAAAGCACAGTCTCCTCTTTAGAGAACGGGGTGGTTGATGTATTGGTCCAGGAGCTCTTTTCCCGCTGATGGGGCGTAATTACAACTGGTTCTTCCATTGGCCTGGGTTGAGACTTGTTTGTGACTCCTGAGCAGAACAATGTATTTCTGGGATGCTCTGAGAGGCGGCGTCAGCCAAATTCCAACCTGCTGAGGTTCCTGTGTCTGCTGCAGGGACACAGTTTTGCTGAGGATGCAGCATCTTGTGGTTGTGTTCCACCTTGTTTCATCTTTCTGGACTTAATTTGGAGAATCTTCTCAATTTTCCCTGATTAGTAGAATTTGGCTTTTTGAAAGAAGCTGGCTGCTTTTGGCAGTGTGATTTAATCCTTCTCATTGTTTTGATAAGCCTTTTATTTCTTTTATACATATTGACAGGCAGGAACTGCTTTGGACACTGGCCAGCCTTGTGTGTATTCCTGGCTGGCATTACTTGGGATTCAGATGGGTTTGTTGTGGTGCAGTGTCATCCGCGGAGCGCTGGAACACGCAAGCTCGGGAATGGCTTTGCTTTTACAATCCAGTGACAGTGCAAAATGAAATTACAGCCTGGAGAGTCTTTACAGCTATAATGCAATAAAGGGGATTTCGGGCAAAAGCGGCCGTGGTGTGGGACAGTCCCGGCTGCGGAGTTTCTTTATGTTCCAGATGAGATCCGTGACTCATTTCTTCCCTTCCCTTAGAAGGCTGCAAGTCTCTGGACCAGCTGAACCTCACAATCCCGGTGGCAGGACACCCCGCGTCGCCTGCCCACCCGCTCTCAGGATGTCCTGTGCCCAGCGTGCCGCCAGCCGCAGAGCCCGTTCCTCACCTGCAGACCCCCAACTCTGACCCTCAGACCATGGCCCGGGAATGCCCTCAGAGCTCCAAGCCTCCCAGCGGCTCCAAGTCTGGGCTGCGGAATACTCCGGGCTGCCTGCACGCCTCCAACAGCAAAGCGGCGGGGGGCCATTCCCACCCCAAGCAGCAGCGGATCAGCCGGCGCAGAGCCACCAACGGCTGGATCCCCGTGGGCACGGCCTGCGAGAAGGCTGTCTATGTCGTGGTAGGTGTCTGAGTGCTGGGGCTGGGCGGGGGCAGCTGCCTGTGAACCTCCAGGCGAGAAGGCTTGGGAGTTGTGGGGCCCTCTCCCAGCTGGAGATGGTCGCTAGGTGCTGTCTAGAACCTCCCGGTGACATTCTGATGGGAGCAGAGGCACTGCTGGCTCTGTTCCCTGTGTGTCCTGGTGTTACCTTGCACGGCGTGGTTTGGGAGGGGAGGAGAACCTGCTGCTCCTGTGCTGGCCTCAGCTCAAAGGTGACGAATCCTCCCAGCTCCGGCATGTACGAGGGTGGCACCCGAGGCACGTGGGAGTCCATCCTACTGGGATCATCCTCCAGCTGCTTTCTCCTGGGTAGGGCAAACCTGTCCGAGAAGCTGAGGGTTGTTGTAGCCTCAATTATAAGGGGCACATCTAGAGGCAGCTCTCATAAGGTGGCTCTCACTTAGGGTGTCTGTAGCCCCTCAAGAATCTCCCAGCCTACAGAGGACTGAGACAGTATAGTGGCTCCCAGCTGGAATTTTTCTAGCACCCAAAATCCCCTTTCTTGTAACTTGCATGGTGGCACGTCCAGTTGCTTCTCCAGGGATTTCCTGTCTGTACTTTCCCATTTGTTGCATTCAGGGGCAGAGACTGGTTCCTGTAAGATGGGAGATTTCCTGCCAGAGAATTCAATTAGGTCCAGTCAAGTCCACTTCAATTGTGAGAGAAGGCAATATCCTTCATCTTATTAAAGCATAAGAGCTTGAAATGGGCCCCACGTGGTGTCTGGGAAGGTGGGACAAGGCACTGATGTGCAGTAGATGTCAGGAGGAAGGAAGGCCATGGTCCAGGCAGGATCTGTGCTGCTGCTTGGTGTGGTGGCGCAACCTCAGGCTGCTGCTGAGAGCAGCAGCCAGGGCAGGTTTTGGAGCTCTAGCTTTTGGGAGTGTGTCCAGGTGCCAAGGACTGTGTCAGAATGAAGCCTGTCAAGGCCAGGGACTGGCCTTGTGCATCCATCCCTCAGGCTGTCACACCCCAAAGGAGCAGTGAGGTGTTAATCTCCTTAAGATGCTTCCAATCCTGCCTGGGAGATCTGGCAAGAGGTTAAACCATCCTGCTCAGGCATTCTGAAATGAAACTCATAGCAAAAGCAAACTAAAAATGCCTGGTTCACAGTCCCAAAAGTGATTATTTTGTACTGTCAGAGGGTACAAAGGAATTATTGGCAGTCCTGCTAAGGAAGGCTTTGTGCCACAGCCTCCCTGCCACTCCCTGCCTTGCTTTTGTCAAATATTTCATGTCTTATTGGTTTTTACCATGTTTGTATCAGAGAAACAGCATTCAAAACACACCTAGTTTTTGGTGCCTTTGAATGGGAAGGAAAAGCAGGCCTCCAGGTGGAAAGGTGATTTTCCTGAAGATTGTGATTTTGCGGGCAGAATGGAAGGAGCGAGTGTGCTTTGATTTGACATCAGAGTATTAATGTCAGCAATTAGGGCTTTTGTGAGATGTGCTGTCCCCCCGGTGAGCTGCTCCTCACTGCCAGCACTGTGGAGGAGAGCCGTGAAGTCTCCCTTTGCCCGTTGACTGGGTTGTTTTGGTTCCTGTGTGTGCAGAACGAGCCGGAGCCGGCCGTGCGCAAGAGCTACCAGGCCGTGGAGAGGGACGGGGAGATCATCCGGGTGCGCGACACCGTGCTCCTCAAATCGGGGCCCCGCAAGAAATCCATGCCCTACGTCGCCAAGATCTCTGCACTCTGGGAGGACCCCAAGACAGGTACTGTGCCAGGAGAGTGTGCGTGTGCTCGACAGAGAGAGCTGGAAGCGGGGAAGGAACGGATCTAGGGAGAGCTGCGGGCTGGTTAGGGTACCAGGGTTATGGAGAGGAGATGAGCGCCATGGCTTCCATTTGGATTGTTCCAGGAACTGAAGTGCTCCTTAATCACTTGTCTGGGGCTGATAAATGGAAATCTTCCTGGATATGGAAGCACAGAATATTTGCCAAGTGCCCGTCTTAGCAGCCCTCTCCTGCATTATTTCATTGCTCAAACATCGAGGGAGCTGCTGTTTGCTCCAATCCAACATCTGGTCTGGGAGCTGTTGGAAACAGGGCTCTTCTGCAGCAGCTCTGATGGACCCCAGCAGAGCTGGGGATGGGAGTTGTGGGGACTTGCGGTGAGATCTGGTGTCTGACTGGCAATCCCTGAGCCAAGGATGCTGAGCCAAATGCTTTCAAATAGAGGTTGTGCTTAAAATTGGGGAAAAGAAACCCCAAAAATTCTGTGTAAAAGACATAAATCGAGGTGTGGTGAGGCCCATTGTGGTTGTGTCAGTGCAGCAGCAATTCTGCCCTGAACCTGGGAATCAATGCTGCAAGTTCCCACCTTTGGACGAGCATCTTTTCCAGCTTGTGTGCTGAATAGATTGCTTTTTTGGCAGGTGAAAGCATTTGATTTTTGAATCTTCGGGGAGTTGTTTGTGCCTGACTTCTGTGGGATGTTGTAACCTGAGTAGAAGGAGGCGAAGGTGTAGTAGGAAAGCAACACGACCGACTCCATGCAGCTTCTTGCTGTAACAAAGGGACACCTAGTTCAGCATGAAATATTTATCAGCCACAGCTGCCTCTCCGTGAGCACTGTGGGAATGGAGGGGATGGAGCAGCAGGAGGAAGCCAGGAATGAGTGGGAAAACACTCACAGAAAGCTGAGGCTTGACTTGTTTTAATCTGTGCTGTTGCAGGGGAGCTGATGATGAGCCTCCTGTGGTACTACAGACCAGAGCACACTCAGGGAGGCCGCAACCCCAGCATGCACCAGGTGAGTCTGGATCAGGGCAGGGCATCCCGGGCTCTCCGTGCTCCTGCAGGAGGAGGGCACTGCCCCAGCGTCTCCCTGCATTCCTGGGTGGCCTCAAGCTGAGTACAGCAGAGCGCTCTTGGCTGTCATGCAGCTGTTGCCAGATGTGCTGAGTGGTGGTGTCCTATAGTTGGGCTTTTCCCCCAGATTTATTGTCCTGTGGAGAAAATCTGGGCTCTCAGAAAAGCTGCCGAGTTCCTTATATGGAGGCTCTAACAGAAACTGCTGAGTGTTGGTGATTCTCCCTTTAATCCACATATGAGTAAATTCCACATATTAAGTAAAAAGTAATTTTGACTGTTACCTTAAGAATAAGGAAGAAGTTTATACTGAATCAAGATCAGACACCTTTCCAAAAGCATATTCTAATTCCCAAAGGACTGCAGAGCCTGATGCAAAAGCTCCTGCTGCCATTTTGCAGGAAACTGAAGTGCCTGTGTCATGTGCTGCCTTTTAATAAATCCCTTAATCTGCTTCTTAAACTCCAAAAACGTGTTAGTTTTGTACAGAAGCGTGGATGCATCATCCATGCCCTGCATAGATTTAAGATGAGAACTAAAGTCTGGCTTGAGGATGCTGTGCCAGGATAATGGAGTTGCTTTTTAAAGAAAAAACGTGTGAATCACTGTGACTTCACGCCTTGCTCTGCTTTGCATGGGCTTGTGTTGGGTGACAGAGCGAGCTGGTTTTAACTGGGAGTGAAGAATTCACTGCTGTGTTCAACCCAATTTTAAAAACTTGGTGCTTTCTTTATTTCTATTACTTTTTTAAATAAAAAGGGAGGGAGGGTTTGAGAGCAGCACTCGTGAGCAGCCAGGGAATTGTAACTGCCTCGTTCGCAGGGCACAGGTGAGTTTCTAAACCAAAATGTGGCACTTTATAAATGAAAGGTGAGCGTGTATCCAGTTGTATTTCAGTCCAGGGAAAATGCCAGGAGGAATTTTTGCAAACCCGTTTAAATTACACAGTTCTTCAAACAAGAGAGAGCTTGGGCTGAGGGCTGGGCCAGGCTTGCCAGGGTGACTCAGGTAGTTTTGACTCAAGGAGTAAACCAGAACCCCAAGGTGCAGAAGGCAGGTGTGGCATTCCCAGTGTCCCTGATCAACCCTGTCCCCAGATGTTCAGTCTTTTGTGAGTTTTCCCTTCCAGCAAAGCAGAAATGGAGCCTGCAGGGAATGCTTCCAGACTTGTGCAGGGCATCCACGTTCCCAGAGATCATCTGTGCTGATCTAACTATACCTGAAATTCTTCTCAGTGCCTCTGTCTGGGTTACCCTGTGTATAACCAATCCTGCCTGCTGCAGAGCCAAATTCCCAAAATTACTCTGGGAAAAATTGAAGAGAAGTTTGCCGGTAGAGGTTGTGGCTGATCCTGCTTGGATGTGTTCCAGGCCAGGTTGGATGGGGCTGGAAGCAACCTGGTCTAGTGGAAGGTGTCCCTGCCCATGGCAGATGGTGGAATGGGATAATCCTTAAGGTCCCTACCAACCCAAACCAGAGCAGGATTCTATTCCAGGATTCTGAAAAAAGCTGTTGCTACTTCTTTCACTAAACCAGCCTTTTTAATTAAATTGGGAGAAGGAAGTGATTGGATAAAAAGGGTTTCTTTAAGTTTTTAAGACATAAAGATGGATTAGAGAATCCAGGAGGAAAGGGGAGACCGAGGGGTGCAGCCAGCCACGGCCTTGCTGCTGAAGAGCTTTGTGACATTGGAAATTCATGGGACATTGGAGCACTTGGTCTCACAAAATGTGCTGGGCAGGGTGAGATGGCGGGAGAGTCCTTTGCTCACTGCTGCTGGATAAAACTGTGGTGCACAGAGCACAGGGCAGGTGCCTGGTTTGTGTGGGACACTGGCTCTGAAGAGTGTTCACCGTGGGCGTGCTTTGGTGACTCCACGTGGAGGTGATGGGTGAAGGTGCAGAGCTCCCCATTCCCTCTCTGGGTGGGCGAGGGTGTGGGGCTGGCCGTGCCTCCCGGGGCTCCGGGCCAGCTGGGTGACCTGTCCCCTCCCCTCCTCGCCCAGAACGAGATCTTTGCGTCGCGGCACCAGGACGAGAACAGCGTCGCCTGCATCGAGGAGAAGTGCTACGTGCTGACCTTCGCAGAGTACTGCAGGTAGGTGGAGCTCTGAACCTGCTGCACTTCCCAAACCTCCCCCTGCCTCCAGCCTCTCTCACCCTGCCCGTTCCAGCCAGCCCAGCTGTCCCAGCCCTGCGGGCTGTGGTGTGCCTGCAGCTGGGGTAGTGACACTTGCTCTGCTGCAGGCAGGGGGCTTCTCCTGCTCCAGATCCATTACACGTCTGGATCGTGTAGGATCGTGGAATCTTTTGGGTTGGAAAAGACCCTTAAGAGATCATCGAGTCCAGCTGTTCCCCTAGAGCTGCCAAGGCCACCACTGACCCATGTCCCCAAGTGCCACATCCACACAGCTTTTAAATCCTCCAGGGATGGGGACTCCACCACAGCCTGTTCCAAGGCCTGGCCACCCTTTCCCTGAAGGAATTTTCCCAATATCCAGCCTAAATCTCCCCTGGTGCAACTTGAGGCTGCTTCCTCTCAACCTGTCCCTTGTTCCCTCGGAGCAGAGCCTGACAGCCAGCCTCTGGCTGTTAGGGAGTTGTGGAGAGCCAGAAAGTCCTTTTCTCCAGGCTGAGCCCCCCCAGCTTCCTCAGCTACTCCGGGTGCTCCAAACCCTTCCCCAGCCTCTTTGTGCTCCTCTCAAAGGACTCCCAGATATTGATGCTTGTATGACCACTGCACGTGGTTTCAAGGAAAACAAGAACAGGTTACAGGAAAACATGGAACTTAAGAGCTAAAAACTAAGTGAGCTAGGAAGGGATCCTATATATCCATCCCTTGGAGGACACAGGTGCCAGACTACCCAAAAACCTGCTGATACAAGTGCCAGTGTTCATGCTGGATGCCAGATCCTGGGATTTTGGCAGCAGCACCCCTTGGAGCAGTGACTTGGGCTGTTATAGTTGAGCTCTTGCTGATTGAATTGCAGCTTTGTCAGTCAGAACTTCCCAGCATCCATGTTCCAGCCTGCCATCCTGTGATGGATACACAGAGCTGAAGGAAAATAGGGATTGAACGGGCACAAACCCATCATGCAAACCAGTGCTTTAAATCTCTCAGTTCTGCTGGGTGCCTCTTGTGGTCTGTGCAGCCCTGCCACGGAGGGGATGCCTGAGGCCTCCTCCTCACCCTGCTCCTTGCCCAGGGCTCTGCTCTTGGAGTTTCTAAAAAACAAACTGGCTTACAAACTCTTTAGTAGCTGAATTTTGATCTTTCTTTTGAGAACACTAAAGAACTCCAAACAAACAAAAAATACCCCAACCTAACCCCAAGAATAACAAACCAAACAAAGCCAACCAAACAAAATCCCCCATCCCCAAGCTTTGGATCAAAGCAGTTCCTTTCCATTCTAACACCCCAGTCTTCTGGAACAGCTACTGGCAGGAATTCTTTCATGCTCTTGTGGGTCAGGTCACCTTTGAGAGATGTTCCCTGAAGGCATCCTGAATTCTTTGTTTTCCTAAATATTGGTTCATAAGCATTTATTAGGGGCTAATTAGCAAAAATTAGGCCAGAGCAGTAAAAAACAAGGTTTCAAAACTTTTTTTTTTTTTAATTGCTATCATCTTTGGTGCTGTACAATATTCACCAGTATGGAAATGCAAACTTGTGTTGCTTCCTGCAGGAGTTCTCTTTGAACAAAGCTTTGTCCACATTCCTTCCCTTCCCCTTGTCCTCCAGCAGCTGCAGTTGCGGCTCCCAGCAGGACACAGGCAGCAGGAGAGGGAATGAGTTCATGATCCCCAGCACAGGAAGGACACGGACCTGTTGGAGCGAGTCCAGAGGAGGCCAGCAGGTCGATCAGAGGGATGGAGCACCTCTCCTATGAGGAAAGGCTGAGAAAATAGGGATTGTTCATCCTGAAAAAGTGAAGGCTTTGGAGTGACCTAATTTCCCCTTCCAGTACCTCAAGGGAGCCTACAGGAAAAAGGGAGAAAGGCTGTTTACAAGGGCCTGGAGTGCCAGGACAAGGGGGAACGGCTTCACACTGCCAGAGGTCAGAGATAGATGGGATATTAGGAAAAAGTTCCTCCCCGTGAGGGTGGTGAGGCCCTGGCTCAGAGAAGCTCTGGCTGCCCCATCCCTGGAAGGGTCCAGAACCAGGTTGGATGGGGCTTGGAGCAACCTGGACTAGTGGAAGGTGGAACCTAGTGGAAGGTTCCTGCCCTCGGCAGGGGTGGGACTGGATGAGCCTTTATGTCCGTTCCAACCCAAAGCATTCCAGGATCCTCTGATAACTCTTCCGATGTGATTGCCCCGCAGATTTTGTGCCTTGGCAAAGCGTCGAGTCGAAGGGATCCCGGGCAGGAAAACCATCATGGTTCCTCCCTCGGAGGAGTATTCCACCCCTCTGCACCGCAAGGTGCCCGAGGACACGGACCCCGAGCTGGTTTTCCTCTGTCGTCACGTCTACGACTTCAGGCACGGGCGCATCCTGAAGAACCCGCAGTAGCACAGCCTTGGGTCGGAGCGCGGCGGCAGCGGAGCGCCCACGGCCTGGGACACCTGTGCACTGTCACCCACCTCATGCTGCTGCAGGTGGGAGCGCCCAGCGCTCCGCCCTGGGACTCGGGAGCGTGCGAGGAGCGGAGCCCGTGGAGGGGGAGGCAGCAGTTGAAAGCACAGCACTTCATTAAAAGCATAAATGAAAATATATACGTAAAAAAAATAAATATATGTATATAGATATAGGGATTTGCATAAGTAAATCTATATCTATATATGTATGTAGAGCTGCATCTGTCGGGAGGGTTTGCAGGGGATAAAAGCCAGGAAGCAGTGCAGAGCCGTGGCTGGGGGAACGGCGCGAAGGTGCAGGAGGGATGTGTCAGTGCAGCGTTTGTGGAGTCTGGCTGGGACAGCCGGTGGTTTCTGGGTCCTGAACTGAGCCCAGTTCTTGGCAGAGCACAGGAGAGTCTCCTTGGTCCCGCAGGACAGACTCTGAGGATTCCCACGGTGAGAGCTTCAAAATGCAGCTTTGGGAGCTGCCTGGGTGCAGAGTGGCCTTGTGTCATGCTTGGATAGGTGTTGCTCCAGCAGGGGAAGAGGTGACCCCTGTTCCTCCCTCGTCTTTTCCCTCCCCTCACCTCGCTGCTCTGTGATTCACCACCTAGACTGGGGCTCGGAGCCTGCTCCGTGGTGGAGCAGAGGGAGCTGGCAAGGTGGCAGGTGTCACACTGCAGTGTAGGGTTAGAACTGGTCCTGTCCCAGGTGTCCTGACCGAGCCCACAGGATTTTATGCCCCATTCCCCAGCCCCAGCACTCACGGGCACTCGTTGCTTGGAAGCTTGGAGCTCACAAAGTGGGCACTGCTGGGGGGAACCATGTTTCTTCTTCTCTTCTGAGTGTTGCTCTTCCTCTGATGGCTCAGGGGGCCCTGGATTTTCTCTTTCTTCCCAGTTTGTTTCCTGTAATGTCGTTTACAGACCCTGCTTATCCCCGTGTGTCTGCAGTGGGAAGAAGCCAGAGGGGGAAGTGGCAAACCCTTTTCTTGCGTGTTTTTGGCTTTTTAAAATTCCTTCCCCGTGTGACTGTCCTGATGCTGGGAGTGCTGTTGAAGCCATCAGCAGCCTCTCCCCCTCCAAACTCATCCCGGTGTCCGAGCAAGCTCACCAAAGTGGCTTTGTGGCTCCTGAAAGGACCTGAGCATCGGGAAAGGTTCGCACGGACCACGCGAGCCCCGCAGGTCCTGCCTCTTGCCTTACCTGTACAGATCCCAGACAGACCTTAGATCCCAGACAGATCTTAGCTTATCTCAACGCTAACTTGGAGTTAATCCCAAAGCAAACCAAAGGACAGTGTCACACCCTGGGGAGTCACTGCGCCAGGCTGGGAGCCCAGCCCGAGATTGCACTAACTTACAGCAGAACTGACTCCGTGCCACCCACGTTCCTGCTGGCTGGAGCCACTCACTGAAATGAGGGATCTGCGTTCTCCCAGTCTTCTGGGGCTTCTGAACGTGTGTTCCGTGGTGGAAGCGTCCATTCTGTTTTAATGTCCTATCAGTGGAAGCAGCACTCCCCAGAGTACTCCCTGGGGACACAGGGCTTGTCACCTTGCTCCAGTGGCCGCACACCTGCCTGGCCTGGAGAAAAAGCCCATGGCATCCAGTTCCTTCCATGGAATAGTTCAGGCACGCAGGAGTTCTCCAGAGATTTGCTCTACATACCAAAGAGGGGACCGTGTCCGGAGGCGATGGCTTGAGGGGATGACAAGGTCTGGCGCCCGCCGCAGCGGGCGGGCATCTCCCTGCAGCTGGTGGACGATTCCTGCTGGAAAATTCCTGTTTATTCCCACCTGCGTAGCCCGGGGAGAACACGCAGCTCCAAGAAGGGGGATCCCAGGTGTGCGAGCAAGAATTGTCAGGTGAAGCATCTTCTCTCACTTATACCTCAAGATACTGTGGGTGTCAAAGGGATTGCCCAGATCTCTCCTGAACAATTCGCTTGGCACTGGGGGTCTCTTGGAATGATGTGGTGGGGCTGTGTTGGGTTGGGAAGTGGTGGCACTGTGGGGACACTCGGATGAAGGGCTGCAAGGAGACCTTGGAGATCGCGGTCTCTGATGCTTCTGGGGGAGGATATGAAGTGGTTTTCCCCTGTAGCAGGGAGGGAGGATGCTGGAGAAGTGGAACTGCTCCTGCCTGTGACACGGGGGGAATGGCAGCTTCCTGGCCATGGGGGGAGCGCAGCAGCTGCACCCCGCAGTGAGTGGAAGGTGATGGAAAGCCCTAAATCCACGTGTTTGGTGTCACGGGGACTCCTTTGTCCCTGATCCTGAAGCAGGAGAGCTGCTGTGGCCATTTCTCCCCGGCAGTGCTTTGGACATGGAATGCTGCAAGACCCACCAGCCAGGTGAGCCTGAGCACTGCTGCAGCTGGGCCCGGGTGTGAGACCCAGCCTTGGAACCACAGTAACTCACTGAAATTCCTCCTTCTGCCCCATCTCCCCCTGCTCCCACCTTGTCCTGGCTCCTCTCCAGGTAGCAGGGAAGTTATCCTTGTCCTGGGTCTATAACAGGCTCCGGTCCAGCTCTGGAGAGGACAAACCTGACTCTTCTCATGTTGAATCTGCTTCAGGCCATGAACATTGAGGTTCACGTGGTTGCTGATGCTGTTGTGCAAACAGCATGTAAATGAACTGAAATGTCTTATCCCTAATGAAAAGATTTCCTGCTTTTTTAATCTATTAGATATGGAAATATTTTTTGAAACTGAAAAATGCAGTCGGTAGAATTTAAATTGAAGCGTAATACATGTAAAATATATTTTAGTTGATAATTTTGTAAAATGCACTTTTTTGTGTCTCTTCCCTGGTTTCCCAGATCTGTATTTCATTGTTTACAGATGGAATGAGAACATTCCCTATTCCCTCCTTCTGTGAGAAAGATATATTAGAAGTAATTCTTAAAAAATAAATTTGAAAAATCGTATTGATTTAGAAAACAAACCAGTGCTGGACTGTTCTTCCCATTCCTGCATGAACTTCCCGCCTGGACCTGGTGGTTGCAGGAGTTAGGAGTGCTTGGGAGCAAATGCGGGTGCTCAGGGTTGTGGGATGAGCGATCTGTTGGGTTTTCCATGGAAATAGAGCCAGTGGCAACAGGATAGGCAGGGATTGACTGACTTTTCTCCAGTCTGCTCTTGACAGCCGCTGTCAGTGGAGTATTTGAGTCTCTGGTGTCCAAGCAGGGCAGGTGGTGGTGACAGATCTTGTTTCAGCTAGGCTTTAGGAACCTTGAAGGAAGCATTTGGGAATGTTGCTTTGGAAAAGTGTCTCGCTTGGAACACTGTCTCCACCAGCCTCTCCCATCTCAGTGTCACGGCCCCGTGGCACCAAGTGCCACATGCACCCTGAGGACAGGTCCAATAGCCGAGCCATCTACACAGACATCCCGAATAGCCAGAAGGATTCCAAGCGGGAGAAGAGCAGACAGGAATCAAATAACCTGCTTGAGGAGCAGTGAGGAGCAGGATAATGGGATTGGGAGTACCTGGTGGAAGTGTCTGCAGCCACGTGCAGGTGAGACCTGTTCTGGGGTGCTCCCAGCCAGCAACAGAGCTTGGAGGTGGATGGCTGAAAGCACAGGCACGTGTGGAAGCACTGGCATGCTCATTGCAGGAGCTCCTGCACGCTCATCCTCAGGGGGAGCAGCTCCTGTGGCCCTGGGTGGTGACACAGCCACTCCCACACAGTCCTGAGCCATGGCTCTTCTGGAGCTGTCCCGCAGGCTCCTCTTTGACTTTCAAGTTTTCCATTCCATGTTGAGATGTTCTGCTGCTTCCTGGGGCTGTGGCCTTGCACACCTAGGGAGGGAGGGGATGAGTTCTGGGAACAAAATGGGCAGAAGGAAAGAGTAATGTCTGACATGGAATTAGCTCCTAATTACAGAGAAGGGAGTGAGGGGCACATGTGGCTTGTGGCCTCAATGCACATTAGCTGGGCATGGCAGAACTGCATCCATAGCCCTTGGATAATCCATTAGACCCTGGCTGCATCTTTCCAAAAATTTGCAGCATCTTTCGCTCCCAGGTCACCTTGAGCAGGAGATTCTGAGATGGTCCCATCGGATGAGCTGGGGCTGCTCGGTCCCTGTCCCCCTGCAGCCCTGCTGGCATCACACCTGTTCTTAAATTCCTGATTAAATTTCTTCCTAGGATTAGGGATTTTGCTAGAGGATCCCTGCCTTTTGCTTCCTGCTCCCAGCCTTGTCAGCACAGCTTCTTGCAGGGACCTGCCAGAGCACAGACCTGGAGAAGCAGATCAAGAGAATTCCTGAAAAAAGGAAACCACAGTGATGAAGTGAATTTGTCTGGGAATTTTTCTCCCAAGGGGAGGAAGGAGCTCATCCAGGGACACGTGCATTTGTGAGCTGCTGTGGCATTACTGAGCAAGATATTCCCAACCCCATGGCCTGGGATTTCTGCTGAAGAACCAGTTTGAGATTTCCCAGTTGGATTTAACGTGACCTGGTCACTGGGAGCCATCAGCGATGTGGGTGCCAGAAATGGAACAGAAACCTGCCCCCTGTGCGTGACCCACGGCCAGCTCTGGTGCTTATCCAGGTGTCGATGCTCCCTCAGAGAGGTCCTTTGGAAAGACAACCAAGAAAAAGCTTTTCCATCCCCTCTCTTCCTGCGTGGTGAGCCGTCACCAGAAGGATAATCTGTGGCGGGCTGAAAAGTTGGGATTAATGTCAAACAAAATTGGATTTACTGTTGAAATCTGCTACCCGAGGGAGGCGTGCGGAGCCATATCCGGCTCTCCTGGATCTGACATTCAGCAAAATGCTCTTGTGTCATGACTGATGCTGCCAGGAATGTTCTGCTGCCGCTCTGGCAGAGTCCTTTTGGCCACAGGTTGTCCTTGGAGTCCCCCGTGTGTCAGGAAGGCATGGGCTCACCGGCTGGAAAGCGTGAGGTGTGCGGCCATTGGAATCCCGCCCGGCTCTGGCCAGCTGGGCATCCCCTGGCAGGGTCTGGTGACCAGCAGTGGCTCAGGTACCTGGCAGAGCCAACGTGCTGTGTCCCATTTCCCTCATTTCCACGTGTGGTGTCTGAAGGTGACAGAGCCTTGTGGCAATTGCAGGGAGAAGGAGGCACTTGGGGTGCTGGGAAGGAGCTGATGGGGCTGTGGGCACTTCCAGAGACTTCGGATGAAGTTTCGGCACCAGGATGAGCACGCTGAGAGGGTGAGAGCTGTTGAAAAGTGCATCCTGATCTTTGGGAATTAATCCTTTGAGAGGCACAGCAGTGTCCTGCAGATTCAGGGATGCTGGCATGGCTCTTTGTTCTGCTTTGGAGCAGCTCTTTTTTCCAGGGAAAGTGCCAGCTGGTCTCCTGATGCTGCTGTGGGAGCCTTCCTGGGGTTTCCTCACCTCACTCCCCACATGTCCCAGCCAAGCAGATCCAGAGCAGCATCCAGGACTGGCTGAAGTGTCTTCCCACCTGGAGTGAAAGCCACGAGTTCCTGCTTGCGTTTAACTGGGACTTTAATGCTGCTAATTATAATTGGCTGTAATTGTGCCAAAATCCCTGCAAGCCAAGAGACAGGAGCAGTTGGGACTGTCACATGAACGTGACACAGTGCTCCAGCACCCGCCCAGCTCTGTCCCTGCCCATGGAGGAGCCGTGCAGGGAGTGGGATTTGTCCCATCACCGGTGGCAGGACCACCCCTGGCAGGGTTGGTGCCACACAGGGAAAAGGGATACACATCCCCTTAACCTGGTGGCTCCAGGGACCTGAGCATGGGCAATTCCCTGTTCTGCTGTGCGTATGGGATAAACACTTGGCTCACCGAGCTGGGGGCTTGAGGGGAGAGAATGGATAACTGCTCACTAATCCCTGCATTCCAGCGTTGGCTCTTGCTGCTCCAAATGCTGCAGTGGCAGCACAGGGAGCCCCCAGCTCCGCTGGCACAGGCTCCATCCATGGGAAAGCAGCCGCAGCCTCGCAGAGCCACTCTTGGAATGGCTCCTGCACTGCCTGTGTCGCTCAAAGCTGAATAAAAAGGAGGTTGAGCTTTTCGTGTTCTTCTCCAGCTGCTGCTCCTGCCATGGCTGCATCCCTGTGCCCAAAACTTCTGGGTCCTGGAGCAGCAGTGCGGGGAGCCGTTTTTCTGGGAACATCAAGCTGGACATTCCTGGAGATGCTTTCCTGTGAAAAAGCCTTTGGCAGAAAGGTAATTCCTATCTCACCCTTGGGAAGGGAACTGTGCTGAGGGGTCACATGGGGACTGGCCAGGACTGTACTGCTTCAGCCTCCTGCAAGACCCCAAAATCCAGCTAAATTACCCCTTTATACGTGAATTTTCCTTAAATTCCAAATGCCAGCCTGGAACACATGTTGAGAGCTCTGCAGGGCCACCGGGAGTGGCTGGGAATTGTGAGAGACTGAGGCCAAAAGTAAGAAGAAAAGGAAAACAACGAGCCCAAAAACCAGGGGAACAGAGGAGGAATCAGGTGAGCACTGCCAGGTGTGCTGGGAAAGGCATCCAACCTCTGTCCATGCGTTCCACAGGGGATGGAACTCACCGAGGCAGTGGGAAGCTGCAGCACAGCGCTCAGTGCTGGCCTCAGGGTTGTAATTAACAGTGGGAGATGCTGATCAATAATTGGAGGTGGTACAGAGGGGATACCTGGACTGGGATGAAGGCGAGGGGCTGGCACGGAGCGAGGGGTGTCTCGGAGCGCGGCGTTGCCATAGGGATCCAACAGCTTCTCCGTCAGAGCCTCCGGCGAGAGCAGTTAATCCATTTTTAAGAGGAAAGGATATTTAATAAAGGGAACCATTTAAACTGGATTTACAAGGCACACTGAATGGAGGCCCCATTTATTCCGTGACTTCATATTTAATTTTAATATCTCTATAAACCCCTCCAGAGTGTTCTGCACAAACAAGCCGGAGCCAGAGCAGTTCGACCGCCCAGTGATTCTTAAAAGCAAATCAATTTAACAGGGCTGGAAAAAACCTGCCTCTCCAGGAATATTCTTCCGCTCTCGGAAGGAGCACCGGAATAGCTGTATTAGAAAACAACAAACAAGCTCTTCTGATGGAGAGGGATTTTGGAAGGGATATGGTGCAAAGCGGGGCTGGGAGCCCCCGCAGCGAGCCAGGTTGTTGGGATTTTGCTTTGTTGCTCTGTTTTCTCTGCACTCATAAATAATGTAATTAATAATCATATAGCTTCATCAATAATCCAGTTTTTTTTCTGTAGCCGTGCTCGCTGCTATTCCCGTGCTCCTGCCTCAGCAGGGATGTGGCTGTAAAAGTGACTGTAAAAGTCCCTACAAGAGCTGGGTTAGGGACGATGGCACCTGGCAGCATTTAGCACTCCATAAATGAGAAAAGGACAGGAAGGCAGCCAGATTTCCCATGAGGAAGCATTTTGTGGCTGTTCCCAGAGTGTTTCTGCTTCCCACACTGGGAATGTCGTGGTTTTGGAAGAATCAAGTTCTCTGGGAAGAGCTGGTGAGAAAATTCCCTTCTCCCTCTGCAACAGGTAAACTCTCCTGCTCCTCAGTGCCTGGCTCAGGGCACAGAGCAAATTCCCTGGGTTTCCTTTGTCCCTGGAACATCTCATTTTTATTTCTTTTTAATATGTAGAGATTGTGCTGCACAAAGCTGTCTCTGATTTCTCCTCCATCTTTTGGGTGGTCCCTGAACCCAGATTTAAGGAGCAGAGCAGGTGCCTCTGGCCACTACCTCCCAGTCAGCCTGTGCAGTGATTTGTGCTCTCAGATCACAGAATGTTCCCTCACCTCCACTTAATCCCTTTTCCCTCCTCTTTTTCCTTCCACACAAATGGCCCCCCTAGCAGGAAACAGCATCCCCTGCTGCCCTGGGTCACAGAGATGGATTTCTCAAGGATGAGGATGGATTTCTGGAGTGAGGGTGATTTAGTCATCAGATGTTTCTCCCTGTCCCAGGCTGGGGGATGTTTCTCCCTATCACAGCCAAAGATCCACGAGTGGGATAGGATTCGTAGCACATCAGATAATTAGTCTATAAAAAAGGAATTACATGGCATGTTAACGAGCACGATTGAGTTTTGTTCTCGCCTCCCTGCGAGATGAAGACTTAGACTCCCCGTGGGAATTGATTTCCTCAGGGGACCTCCCTGTCTCAGGAGTATGATGTCCCAAAAGCAGCCCCATGGGTACATGTGGGTCTGGAAACTGGGATCCAAGCAGGCAGCAGTCCCCCATTTCCAGGGGCAGACCCCTTGCTCCCAACCCTTTTTTTTCCCAATATTTGAGCAAATTTTCTTGTAATTTAACTTTCCCAATTAGTTTTCTTCTAAAATCTGGAAATAATGCAACTTTTTTTTTTTTTAATTGATAGAGTGGGAAAAAAAAGTTTTGATCCCTCTTTAACAGAAAGCCTCAGTGGTTTGGTCCAGAGCAAGAGGAGGCACAAGTGGACTGATTTATCTCATTCTTCCTGATGTTTATTTTAAATTAATCCTGTTGGGACAGATGTCAGGCCAGAATTCTTGCTGGAGTCACTTATGTTCTTTGATCTAATTAACAATGGCTCGTGTTTTATAATAACTCATTTTTCTAATAATTAATTTTTCATGAGTGATGGGATTCCCTTACTCTTTGCTTTCCCCTAGATCCTGAGTTTCCTCCCTCATTTTTCTTCCTTTCAGTGCTCATTTTCCAAACCACCTTGATGCTGATGCATTTCAGGCTTGAAAACTCTGGGAATAACTTTCCAAAAGTGCTGCATTTAGAGAAAATTTCAGATTAATTGTACATATTTATTCATTAAAAGCACCAGTAGGATCCTGCTGTGCACACACAGGGAATTTGACATGGAAAAACAAATGGATCATGTACATAAGTGTGTGTCAGTAATAATAAAATAGGAATGATGCTGCTGTGATTCACTGACCCAGGATTTCCGGCTGGAATTAACAGTGGGCTTGACGATAAACCCTCACACTTTCCTTGGGAAGTGCCCCTGGAATACTCAGGAAAATGCTTTTAGGGATTACACAGCAATTTCAATAACATGCTGCCTAGGATGGCCTGCAGGCACAAAACCTCCCGTTCCTATAAAATCCAGGTTACAAATAGAAAACCTTAGCAAGAAGAATAGGGAAAAGACCAAAATGTTGAGAAGCTTTCCACAGTACCACAACTGAAGATTGCACCTGATGATCTTGGAGGTCTTTTCCAAATTCTGGGATTCTGCGAGTCAGCCAGCCTGGGCTCCACACAGACGGCACCATTCCTCCGATGTCTGACTGTCCCCTCCAGGATAAATTTGTCCATGTTTCCAGCCAGATCACCCCCTTTCGCTCAGCTTATCCCCACAACTTCTCAGCACCCATCCACCGTCAGTCTCCAATATCCCAGTCAAATACTTTCCCTGGGGCAAAGCACGTCCTTCACAGGCCATTATCACTCCTAGCACATGGAAGGATGTTACAAACCTAAACGGGATTCAGTCAAACGGGTCCTTATCGGTCCCATTGCCTTGGGAGCAATGATTGCTGGTGTCAGGGATGAGATGCTGCAGGTTTTGGAGGTGCTGGAGCAGATTCGGTCCTCGTCCTGCTGCCCGTGGAAACACAGAAGCATTAATTGCCTACAAATTCCAGCAGGAACTTCACACACACAGAGTCACGACTTCATTACAGCCCCGCAGGAGCCACCTGGGAGCCTCGGGAAACTCCGTGTAAAGAGCAGCAGATAGACCTGGAATGAGTTAAGAGACTTGGAGACTCTCCTGCGACCCAGGTTTGGGAGCTGTGTTGGATTTCATGCGTGTTCGTACTGAGCGCTGGTGGTAAAACCCCGGCTGGCTGCGACTGCGAGGATGTGTGCGCGGGCATCCAGCAGCCCTGGGCTCAGAGGGATCAGCGGGATCACAGATGGGTCAGCGGGAGGATAAAGGGTGCAACAGGGGAGCTGTGGTTGTTACTGGCTTAAAATTGGATACGCTCAGCCTGGCGGTGGGCTCTGCGCGTCAACCTGATTTTTGGAGGGGAAAGATCCGGGGGCGGCAGAAGAACCGGGCGAGCTCTGCCCGAGCCGCTGTCCCCGCTGCGGTGGCGCCTGCGGTATTCCTGCCCTCGCTGCGACCTCCGGGCCAGCTGGAGCGTGTGGCAGCCCCGGGGATGCGGCTCCGAGCAGGGTCTGCCCGCCCTGCTGGCTGCTCCGGCCATCCCGGCCAGCGGCCTGCGCTCCGGCTGGCTCCCTGCCTCCTCACCCCAGGTCCCAAGGGGAAGAGCTGTCACGGCTGGCTCCCCTGGCGCTCAGGAGCTGCGGTGGCTCCCTTGGGAAGCGATTCTGCAGAGCCCAGCGGAGCAGGGAAAGCAGAACGGAGCCCGGCGTGAGGAACTGAGCGAGGATGAGAGCTCGGAGTTAAGGCACTGAGCTCAGAGCAAGGTCTTTGCAAGTGCAGCCAAGTGCATATCAATGAATTTATAACCAGGTCCGTCAGCACAAAGTTTTCCTTGAAAACAGTGATTTTTGTGTTCGACCATCTCCTTGGAGTTACTCAGTGTATTCATCCAGAGCGTTTGGCTTTGTTTAAAAAGGCTTTTTCCCCAGAGATAAGAAACTCTGCCTCGGTAGTGAGCTGATTGTGGAGTGGCTTCTGTGCTTATCCCCTTGGATAAGAGGCTTTATTATACCAAATTACGGGATAATCTCTGGACACGCAGCCACGGCATCGGATCTCTCCTCCTTTGCTTGTTTTACTTTTTGATCCAGAGCTGCTCAAACCAATCCAGGGGGTCTCCTCTGATAGGAATCACCGTCCTGTTTCTTCTCTGGGAAGCTGGCATCGGCCCAAACTGATGTTTTTCTAATAAACCTTCTTTCTCTTGCTCAGCTTTTCCAGAGGCCTCATCCGTTTGTCCTTTTTGCAGTTCTTCAGACCAAAATAAATATCTGCTCTCACCCCAAAGGCCAGCAGAGCCTTGGCAGGGCATTTGTGATGACATCAGCGTCCAGCCTGACTCCGAGCTGGAAGGACAGGGGTGTCCCTCAGTGTTTCTCTCCAGCCCCTCTGGGAACTGGCCTTCTCCTTGTCACACTGATACACATTCCTGATTTCTGACAGCCAAGGTGAGTTCTACGGCCTTCCTTAAACTTGTGTGTGCATAAATGCTGCTGGAAGACTGGCTCAGTGTAATGTGGTTGATATTAAAATGTAATATAATAATAATAATAATAATAATAATAATAATAATAATAATAATAATAATAATAATAAATTTCAATGTTGTTTTTCTGCTCCTGTGAGTAAACAGTGAGGAGAAGGCTGAGATTTACTGCCCCAGTTACCCAGCATGGAGGCTGTGGTGCTCTTAAGGTGAGTATTGGGGTTTGGAGGCATTTTGAAGAGGGCTGGGGAGTACAAAAATCTTTTTATACCTGTAAGTGGGAATTTTAGGGATGAGGCTGCTGCTCCAGCCCCTTGGAGCAGATCACACAGAGGCCTGGCAGAGCATTTCCCTGGGAAGGGCTGTGTGGGTTTCCCTTCTCCCACAGAATAGAGAACCAAACCCTTCCATCATTGCGGTGTGTTGTATAAACTTGTAGGCAAACCACAGCAGCCTGAAGTTGGGTTTCCTCAGTGACATTTTATTTGCTAAATGTGCTTTTTCTGAAGGGATGGATCTGTCTGGGAAATGTATTCCCATAGTTTTGCACATTCTGAATGTGAGGCAGCTTTTAACTGCTTTGGAAATCAAATTACTGCTCACTCTGGGTGTTAATTAGGCACACTGAGTGTAACCACAATTCATTTTCCCTGGTGACACAGGGTTTAGCCCCGCAAACCAGCCCCTGAACCCTGTATTTGCTTGGCCATGCTGTTCCTGTAGAAACTCTGCATCCCACTCCATGCCTTTGCTCTTAAGACCAGTCCTTAAATCCAAGTTCCCTTTGGAAAATAGCCCCTCTGACCTCGTGGGCAGTTTCCTGTTTCTCTGCATTTCCAGACCCAGTGGGCTATCCTGTATGACTGCTCCTGACCTAGAGATATTAATGGGGAATAGGAACAAAAAGGAATGAGCAGTGCCAGACTAACACGCCTTCGAAGCAATAAAAATTCCCCTTGGCTGCTTTGGAGTTTGCTGCAATCAGGCTTTTTCCCCAGGAGGAGGGATTGATTTTTGTCTCAGTGACACGGATTATATATGTTGGCACGACTTCAGTTTGGGCTGGTGTTGAGATCAGATCAGGGCCTGCCCTCTGAAATGAGAGCAGGAATCTGATAACACCTCGTGCGTGCAGCTTTGCTGGTGGCAGGGTCGGATATCGGTCTCTTCCCAGAGCTAATGCTGTATTTACATCCAAATAAAACTGGGAAATGTGCAATAATCTAGCTGCAGGCTCTCACGCTGCGCTCCAAGTGCTTTGTCTGCCTTGGCTGACAAAATGCTCTTGGCTCCTGATCAAAGGAAAGTAAGTGGAAGCTGGTTTTCTCTTGATGTTAAGAAAGCTCCTGACAGAGAGTCCCTGCAAGGCTGGTTAAGAGCCCGGGCCCCGTGGTAGGCTAGGAGAACTCATTGAAGGAAAATTCGGAGAACAATGGCAGTGTGGAACGGCTTGGGGAAGGGCTGTGTGAGGGAATGGCATCCTGATGGCTGGGTTAGTGCCGCAGGCATCCAGGGGATGGCCCGAGGCAGCAGGCGAGCGCTGGGGTCCCGCACAGAGGGGCTCTGCGGGAATGCCTGCCGAGCGCTGGGCAATCCCTGCCCCTGGCTCTCGGTGGCCGCACAGCCTCCTCGGCTCAGCACACAGCCAGTGCCTTCCCCTTCTCCAGGTGCTGAACCTGTGCAGGAATGGCAGAGTTCTAGAATCACACAAAGCGGAGCACCATGCCTAATTATGACAGTTCGGCCGGGTATTGTAAAACCCATCCATCATCACGGCACAAGGCCACGGAAGCACTGGGATGTGAACCGTGCTGCCAGCAGCGCCCGGCACCTCGGAGCAAACCTGGTGATGATCAGTTTGAAATGACCCTTCAATGTATTCTGGGATGAGAGCAGTGTGAAGTGTTGCTCGGGCCTGACTGACATCCCGACACGCCGAGGTGCTGGTGGATGGAAGGCTCTGGACTCGCTCCAGAGGGATGATCAGTGGGAATAAGTGCTCTGAGGGAGCTGGGGGCTCAGCCTGGAGAAGAGCAGGCTGAGGGGGACGTTCTCGCTCTCTACAACTCCCTGACAGAAAGGTGCAGCCAAGTGGGGGTCAGGCTCTGCTCACAGGGAACAAGGGACAGTAGAGGAAATGACCTCAAGTTGCACCAAGACAGGGTCCGGTTGGACATCAGGAGGAATTATATCGTGTAAAGGGATGTCAGGTGCTGCAAGGGGCTGCCCAGGTGGGTGGTGGAGTCCCCAGACCTGCAGGTGTTCAAGGAATGACTGGCCGTGGCACTCGGTACTCTGGGCTGGGTGAGAATCAGTCACAGGTTGGACTCAGTGGTCTGGAGAGTCTTTTCCAACTTGATGATTCAGTGATTCCGTGATCAGAGGGCTGGAGCAGCTTTGCTCTGGAGACAGGCTGGGAGAGCAGGGCATGTTCAGCCTGGAGAAAACTCCAGTGACTTTAGAGCCTTTTCCAGTGCCTAAAGGGATCCAGGAGAGTGGGGGAGGGACCTGGGACAAGAGGTGGAGGGACAAGACAAGGGGGAACGGCTTCCTACTAACACAGGGCAGAGTTAGGTGGGAGACTGGGAAGAAGTTCTTCCCTGGGAGGATGAGGAGGCCGTGGCACAGCTTGCTCAGAGGAGCTGTGGCTGCCCCTGGATGCCTGGAAGTGTCCACGGCCAGCTTGGATGGGGCTTGGAGCAACCTGGGCGGGTGCAAAGTGTCGCTGCCCAGGGCACGGGGTGTCACCGGACGGGCCCTGAGGTCCCCGGTTATCCCGTGGCTCCGCCGTCCCCGCCGCAGGGCCCCGGCCGGGGCGGGCTCAGTGCGGGGCGGTGCCGCCGCCTCTTCCGCCCCGCGCCGTCACCGCGCCCGCCCCGCCCCGCCGAGCCCGGACCTCCCCGCAGCCCCGGCCGAGCCGGCCCGGCCCGGGAGCCGCCGGCCATGCAGCCCCGCGCCGCCGAGCCCCGCCGGGCCGTCCCGCCGGGCCGCAGCCGGGCGCGCTCCCGGGGCGCGGCGGGCGCGGCGCTCCTGCCCTCCATGCTGATGTTCGGCGTCATCCTGGCCTCCAGCGGGCTCCTGCTCATGATCGAGCGCGGCATCCTCGCCCAGGTCGGGCCGCCGCCGCCGCACCCGCCCGCGGGGCCGTCCCGGCGGGACGGGCGGGACTCGCCGGCGGAGCTGGAGCTGGAGGTGCTGCGGGACACGCGGAACCGCACGATCCGCGCCCTGTGCGGGCAGCGCTCGGTGCCCCGCAGCGTCTGGGAGCTGCCGCCCGGGCAGCGCCGCACGGTGCTCCGGCACCTCCTGGTCAGCGACAAGTACCGCTTCCTCTACTGCTACGTGCCCAAGGTGGCCTGCTCCAACTGGAAGCGCATCCTGAAGGTGCTGGACGGGGCTCTGGAGAGCGTGGATGTGCGGGGGAAGATGGACCACAAGAGCGACCTGGTGTTCCTGGGCGACATGAAGCCGGAGGAGATCAGCTACCGCCTGAAGCACTACTACAAGTTCATCTTCGTGCGGAACCCGATGGAGAGGCTGCTCTCGGCCTACCGGAATAAATTTGGGGAGATCAAGGAGTACCAGCAGAAGTACGGTGTGGAGATCGTCCGGCGGTACCGAAAGAACAAGGGGAACTCGGCCGGCGATGATGTGTCCTTCTCCGAGTTCCTGCAGTACCTGCTGGATGAGGACGTGGAGCACATGAACGAGCACTGGATGCCCATCTACAACCTGTGCCAGCCCTGCGCCGTCAGGTACGACTTCATCGGCTCCTACGAGCGCCTGCACGCCGACGCCAGCCACGTGCTGGAGCACATCCAGGCGCCTTCCTTCGTCCGCTTCCCTGAGCGCCAGGCCTGGTACAAGCCCGTCACGGCCCAGACGCTGCACTACTACCTGTGCAACACCCAGCGCCGGCTGATCAGAGAGCTCCTCCCCAAATACATCCTGGACTTCTCCCTCTTTGCCTACCCCCTGCCCAACATCACCAGCAAGTTCTGCAGGCAGTGAGCAGTTCCTGTCGAGAGACAGTGGGAATTCTGCCTTGGCTACAAGGATTTGCTCGCACAGCCCTCGCTGCTGTGTGAAGCACGCTCCTCTATGCATTATTTCCTAATTTTATGCTTTGCAAGCACTGTTTATATGAAATATTCTCTGCTGCCTTCACTACTTAGGATCCTTTTTGCACCTCTCTGACTTTCCCGTGTACACTTTTCCGTGTACAGACGCCACTGGCTCGAGCACAGTAGCTTTTGTATCTCTATTTTGCTCTAAATCCTTTTTTTATGTCACAACGTGGAGAACTCCTGTAAGGAATCTGAGAAATTTATATATTTTAAGTATTTTTGTTCCTTTTGTGGGTTTTGTACTAAGCGTTGGTTGAATTGAGATCATAACATGGCAGTTGATGCACTAAAAGTTAGCGTTGTTAAACCAGTCCTGGGTGGGTTTTGGGTGTAAGTAGAAAAAAAAAGGTAAACTAGGCCCCATTTATCCATTATTTTTAAATTGTAGATGGTACTTAAATGAGGCTGGTAATTTTTTCTGTATCAGTAGCGCCTCTGGTTTTTATTTTTATTATTATTATTATTTACCATTGAAATATAACTAGGGATAGGATAATACCCCATTTTGAAGTGATTTTGGGAGTACAACTATTTACCCAACATTGTGTATCAGATGCAATATCCATCCCATTCTGCTCTTTTCTCTGAATTGAAGCAATACAGACTCGGGATAAGATCAAAGCCCCTCTTGGTCCTTAGGATGGAAAACAAATCCCATAGGCCACGTGCCAGCTTTCAGCCTCATGGGTCCCCGCATGGAAACCACTGTGGAAAAACCCTTTCTCCAGCCATGTTTGAAAAAATGGCAATTTGTGGATTGATTTTTCCTCCTTTAATAGCTGTGCACACTCTTTTTATAGCTCTTGTATTTAATTATGGCTCTGAAATCATAAAAGTTTGGGAGATAAGGCAGGATGTTGTTCCTGGGAGGCTGTGTCCTCATTTCTAATAAAGTTTTTCTATGAATTAGCCTGTTAGTGCTTTTCCTTGGGATTGTTTGTGTCCTTGGGGAGGCCTCTGCCCCTCATGCTGAGCCACAACACAAAGGTGGGATGAACTGGTTGTTCCTGTCGTGATTAATTAATGTTTTAATTGCCAGAGCAGCACCAACACATGGAAAAGGGACACACTGGAGGCTAACGCATAACAGGACCCAGGGAAATGGGATGAAAAGCAGCAAAATGGCCTCCTAATCGCTGTGGAGTTAGTACAAAGTGATTGTGGAGCTGGCAACTTCCTGGGATTCCTCTCTTAATTTTCTTTCCCCATTTTTAAGGTGTTTTCTTCGGGATTTTAACATTTTCTGAAAGAAGGGCATGGAGCTGCATCCAAGCCCACTGTTGGGGTAAGTGGCCAAGGACAGGGGGGGCTGAGGGATTTTCACCTTTGCTGAGGGGGTCGTGGCTGGGTATGAGGGCAATGACTGGAACATTCATGGATTTGAGCTCCTGGCCGTGTCCTGAATCTGTGGGCACTGATCCCTGGCCAAAAATGGGTCAGAAATTGGCTTTACCCTCTTTGTGCCCACTCTGAAATGGGCAGCATTCCTGTCTGTCCCCAGGGGTTTTGGTGCCCAGCGCTGGAAGAACTGAGGATCTGTCCTCCCAGATCCAGCTGGGAATTGGGTTTTGGTTTGCAAAACAGATGCTGCTGAGGGGGGGTGGGCTGAGCTGTAATTAAACCTGACCTCCAGGTCTCCCCAACTAGGAATAAGTTGGTGAGGCTTTGCTATCTTTGCTTCTGGGAACATTTCCTGCTCGTTTGGTAATTTGGTTTTTAATTAAATGTTTATTTCTCAGTAGTTTTAAAGGTTTATGCCGCTTGTTTGTTTATCTGCTGCAGCTTCTGTTCTCTATATTAAATTTCTGTCTCTTGTCCCCTTAATCTAATTTACCGTGCACGGGATTTTGCTTTCCTCAGACTCTCTCTATCCTTTCCTGAGCATCCATGATCACCCTTTTCTCTTTAAATAAAGCAAACAGGCTCCCACCTCCTTGTACCTTCCCGGGAGGAGGATTTTAATTCAGGTAGAGCCTTGTAGCTGGGAAGAAGTTTGTCTGCAGGTCAGCAAAAAAGAGAAATATATCAGGTTTCCATTATTTGGGCTTCATTTTATCTGCGACCAATGGTGCAATTATCCGTGGCAGCTTTGTGCAAGAAGAGTGAAAAAAAAGTCAGCTCCCTCTGCAGCTGTATCGTTTCTTTCCTTTGTCAGGTGTTTCTCCAGGGTGGAATAAATCAGGAGGAGATTCCAGAGCTGACAGCAGGCACTGGAGGTGAGAGGTGCCGAGCAGGATTCAGCCATCCCCTGGAGCACCAGGAAAGTGGTGACGGCTGCAGGAGCAGGGAGGAAAACAGGAAGTTATGAACTGGTTTGGATCTGCTCCAGGCTGGCAGCTCCTTTTCCCACCTTTCCGTCCCTACACGTGCAGTTATCCCGCAGAATCAAAAGGGAATCTTTCCTCTTTTGAATTCTATTTTGTTCATTCTCAGTTCTGCACTGAATGCCTCAAACTTCCCTGAGGTAACAACCCGAGGTTCTAGCATTGGGGTTAGTCCCTCTTTTTCCTCACTTGCTTATTCCAGTTTTGTGCTGGTAAATCTCATCCCTGACCCCACTGTTCTCCCTGTAGAGCCCTGTCCAGGGATGTGGAGACAGCCCAGCAGTTTAATTCCACCTCATGACACAGAAACCTTCTGATTCCCTCTGAAGTACCACAATGTTACTGTATTTTGTCCTTAGCCATTTCTTCTCCTGCTCAGTTTTTGGAATTTGGAGCTGGTTTGGTGTTCCCCAGCGCACCAGGGAGCGAGACAGGTTAGGAACCTTCGCTGTTCCAAAAATCTCACTTCACGTGTCATCTTCTTTACTACTTCCAACATTACACCTGCAAAGCCTCGTTCCACCTTTTCCAAGCCCCAAGCTGTTGGCTTTTGGCGACATGAAAGGGGTTTGGAACATGTTCCCTCTGGTCCCCATGCTCAGCTCAGGGTGTACATCAGGTTTCTCCTCTTTCCTGTGGCTCTTGTGTGGATTTTGCAGGAATAACCGACTTCCTGGCCAGGCACTGGGGCTGAAATAAACACATTAAGGCTGCCAGTCACCAAGCTGGCTGGGAGCCATGACCCCGGATCTAGCGGGAACAAAGCTTTGGGAATGGCGGCGGGAGCGAACGGTGCCAGGGACGGCTGCTCCGACGCCTGCAGACAGCATCACTCCAGCCTGGCCTCTGCTCCTCTTGGCTCCCAGCCTCCCTCCTGATGGACGAGGGTCACCACGGGCTGTGGACCTTGCTTGGAGCGCGAACATCCTTGGGACGTTCCTTCCCTCGCAGGCTGGAATTTGAAAGAGCCGAAGGAAAGCGTCTCCAATGGATCTGTTGTGTGTCGAGATATTTTGATAGTCATAGAACCCCGGGATGGTTTGGGTTGGAAGGGACCTTAAAGATCGTCAAGTTCCAGCCCCCTTCCATGGGTGGGTTTGAGAGGGGGGTCAGGCACATCCCTGGATGAGGCTCTTTGCCGCTGTAAAGCAAGGAAATGAGGAAGGCTGGGATGAAAAAAGCGCCGTGCCCAAGCCTGCCCCCGCCTCGCACCCCTCGGCTTTTATCGCATCTATTTTGCATGTGAATGAGAACTTTCCCACTTCCTTCTGGGGCTTGAATTGGCAAACGGGGAGTTGTTAAAAAATCTCTAGTCTTCAGCCCCGACAAAGGATGGTTGCCATGGAAATAATGGAAGTTGCATCGTGAGCAAAATATGTCCAGGCCCGGCGCCAGCGGGAGGGAGGAGGGAACACCTTGTGGGTCAGGAACCTTCTGCCAGGGCCCATGTGCCTCCACGTGGTGTGCCTTGTCCTTGGCAGGCTGTGCTTCGGGTTAAAAGAGGAGAAATCAGAAGTGTCGCTTGTAGAACTTCACCTGCTCTTCCTACAGCGCTGGTGCCACCAAATCCGGCAGAGCTGCCCCACATTCAGGATCCCAAAGGAACCGAAGCTGGAATCCCATCTCAGGTAACAGGCAGGAGTCTCCTGTCTCGGTTATATCCAACCTCTTCTTGGTGTCCAGGAATCTTCCAGGTCTGTTTTCCGCTTGCCTATACAGACAGACAAGGTGGCTTCCTTTTCTTCTGGAGAAAAAAACACCTTTGGATTTTAAACTCTCCAAAAGCCTTTTCTTTGCAGACCCACAATTATAACCTGCGTTTTCTGTTGCTTTCAGCAAATCTTAAGGTGATTTCGAGCCACGAAGCTTGAGGAATTTGCTTTATACCTCTCCAAAGTGCTAATGGGAGCCACAGAATCCTTGCTGAGCTATGAAAGGGACTAAAATAAATCTCCATCAGGATTTATCCATGAGCTGCAGAGCTCTTTGGTAAGGCCAGGAATCAGTGAGGATACTGCACCTTTCAGTGGCTCTGGTGAGTGGTATTTGCTGGTGGGAGCTTGGAATTGGGAACAACAGGGCGCTTTGGGGCCTGAGCACATCCTTCTGCTCTCCTGAAAGCACTGGGGGCTTGGGAAGAAGCTCAAAGCAACCAGCAAAATCCTGTTTATTGCTGTTGGGAAGCATCAGGTGAGGAGGAAAACAGGGATGTAGGAACCAGCAGCAACACATAGGTGCCAGAGGAATCCCCTGCTGAAGCTGCCGCTCTTTGAAGGAATTTTAAGGTGCTGGAGTGAGGAGTAAAGGATAAAGAGCGTGGCTGGCTGTAGGCTCAGATCCCTGCCACCGGCAGAGCAGAATTCAGAAGATTCAGGCTCATTTCTAACCTGGGAAAGGGCCAAGCAGGGGGAAGCAGCAAAGGCTTGAGATTTAAAATGTGAAAACATAGTAAATGCATATAAATATCTGGATCCCCTTGCTACTTTTTCTTCCCACCCCTCAATCCCACCTCCTGATCACTGGCAAGTCCAAGTGGATGTTAAGCTGATGAGAGCCCAGTGAGCCTGACCTTTGGAGAGACTCCCAGAATGATTTTGGTGGCAACAGACCTTAAAAATCATCTAGTCCCTCCTCCTGCCACGGGCAGGGACGCCTTCCACTACACCAGGTTGCTCCAAGCCCCATCCAGAATCAAGGTGTTCTGTGGGAGGCTTTTGGGGGCTGGGGTCTTTGAAGGAAGCAGCAGCTGGGGATGAGGAGCTGGGGACACTTGGGGTGGCCGTGAAGCCATCTGGTTAGTGGCAGAGCCCTGGCAGCAGGGCAGGGCTGGGGGGTCTGTCCTGCTGGGTGCTCACAAAGAGCCTCCTGGAGCCAGGGCTGCAGGATGGCAGCAAATCCCTGGCGCTGCCAGGACGATGCTGCAGAGACCCCGAGGCTGGGAGCACCGCAGCCAGAGCCTGCCCTGGAGCAGCTCTGCAGGAATCCACCCTCCGCTCGCTGGCTTCACACAATTCCCTATTAAAAATCCCATTAACCGAGTCTTGCAATAGCAAGGGAGAGCCCTGCAGCGTTGCAGCGGATCTTTGAAGCCTTGTAAGTGGTAAGTGTCCTCCGGGGCGGGCCGGGGCAGCTGCCTTGGTGGGGACACGGTTCCATCCTGGCCTGTCACATCCCTCCCTTCCCTGCTCCAGCCTGGGATGCTCCTGCACACCCCATCCCTGCCACCCCTCTGATCTTCCAGGGCTCAGCTCCGCCTGTTTGAGCGGTGTTTAACACGGCCCTGGCCCTGCCCGTGGCTCCCAGTTCCAAACCTGCCCCCTTAGAGCATTCATTGTCTATCCGGGGGGGCTCTGCCAGCTGCTCCCTCCCATCCCCACGCGGCCCCGGAGGGCTCGGCAGGATTGCCCATCCCACAGGGACTGCTGGCAGGAAGCAATCTGCCAGACAACATGTTTAGAGGAGACTGATGTCTCGGAGCCACCGAACCATTTAATTGCCAATAAACACAGCCCACATGTAAATAATTATGGAGAGCCAGGAACTGTGTCGTCTTCCGTGGAAGGAGGGAGCTGTCAGCCTGGAAACACCCCGTGGCAAGGGGAGAAATTAAGATTTCTTGTTAATGCAGGAGGATGAGCATCAGTAAGCCTGCCTGGATATTTCCAGGTGTTGCTTCGGGCTCAGGGTGGCCCAGGAGGTTCCTGATGAACTGCGAGGGACCAGGCTGTGCCTTGGGGTGAGTTTGAGGGTAAATCTTGAAAATTCCTCCATTTGCTTCACCAGGCTCTCGTTGCAACCCAGTGGGATTATTGCAATATCTTTTTTTTGCCACATTTTTGGGATAAAGAGCTGTGAGGATCCTGGTTCAGAACTTTGGAGCTTTATCAACACCCTGCACATTCTCAGCAATGCAGACTTTCCCTTCAGAGCCCTGGTAAAATCTTCAGGGACCCTTTGCTCCCCTGCCAGGACATCCCATCCCATCCCATCCCATCCCATCCCATCCCATCCCATCCCATCCCATCCCATCCCATCCCATCCCATCCCATCCCATCCCATCCCATCCCATCCCATCCCATCCCATCCCATCCCATCCCAGCCCCTGCCTTGAGCCAGGACACCTTCCTCTAGCCCAGGTTGCCCCAAGGCCTGTCCAGCCTGGCCTTGGACACTTCAGGGATGGAGCAGCCACAGCTTCTCTGGGTGATCTGTGCCAGGGCCTCTCCACCCTCACAGGGAAGAATTTCTTCCCAATCTCCCATGCTGCCCTCTGGCAGTGGGAAGCCATTCCCCCGTGTCACTCCAGGCCCACGTCCAAAATCCCTCTGCAGCTCTCCCGGAGCCCCTTTAGGCACAGGAAAGGGCTCCAAAGTTTCCCTGGAGCCTGAGGCATCCCCATCCTTCACCCCCCGAGGTTGCCCTGGTTCCATTCCTGGAGCGGGAGGGTGTCACCGTGCAGAGCCCCCCACTGTCACCGCAGGAGAAGCTGCCTCGATCCAGTCATTTGGCTTTTCCCAGGGGTGTTGATGGTTCCTATGGCAACCAGGAGCCGCTGTGCAGCGCTCACCTCATCGCGGAATCAGCGCCGGGACGTGGGCTGGGGACACCCCCTGCATGGGGGGATCAGGCTGCAGCATCACCCCAAGCTCTCTGCTGCCTGGGGCTGTGGGATGACTCCATCCATCCCTGCTGCAGGAAATGTCCGTGTCTCCCTCATTGCTCCTGAAATCGGATATTAACCGGTGTTGGGGTGTTGGGGTGTCTCCCAGGCCTGCTCCGTCTTTGGCACGCTGGAGAGTGCCAGGCAGTGCCACCAAGCCAGGGATGTGTCTGTAGGTTTTTGGGGACTTGGCACAAAGCACCGCGTCCCTCATCATCACCTTGGGGAGCAGTGTTGAACTAAGTCTGGTAAATGCCAGATTTGTCCCCAAGCTGGGGCACGGTGACCGTGGCGTGTGACTAAGGAGATTCTTGGCATCTGCAGCGGGAGCGGGATGACGGATGAAATAGATGAACGAGGAGTAAACTGGGGTTTAGGAAATCTTGGTTAATTTGCTGCAGCGAGAGCTCACTACGCTCACAGAAATTAAAGCATGAGCGCTCGCAGCGACGGCGGAGGAGGAGGAGGAGGAGCAGGGGGAATACAGGATGAGTCGGAAGTGGCTACATCCATGAATTACTTGTGGTGCTTTCAATAATTCAGCAATGCTGGGAGCTCCAGCAGTTCACAGAGAGGTGATGTCCATGGGAAGGTGCTCAGTCTGCCCGAGCCAGTGGGATCCAGCCCCAGGAGTCCAAGGCTGGGTTGGAAGGGGTTTGGAGTGACCTGGGCTGCTGGAAGGTGTCCCTGCCCACGGCAGGGGGTGGAACTGGGTGGGATTTAAGGTCCCTTCCATCCCAAACCAGAACCAATTCCGGGTCATTATTGTGAGCCTGAGCTGTATCAGCTGTGCTTTTAGCCAAGAGAAGTGAAAACAAGTCTGATTTGCTCATGCACAAGTCAGAAACCTGCCTCTTTAACCAGAGCCAAGATCTGGGAAGAGAGTTGGCTGTGGTTTGTACTGCCCTTGGAATCTGCTCAGAGAAATGCAGAAGATATTTGCAAGCCCTGTCAAGGAAATCAGAAGCAGTGGCTTGAGTCAGAATGTTATTCACAATAGACCAGGAAATAATGATAATGGTAATAATAATAATAATAATAATAATAATAATAATAATAATAATAAATGAATCAGCAATTTCTATGCCTTTTCCAGATCCACAAACAAAATTTGCCAAATGATCCTGGCTTAGTGGAAGTGGAAGAGCTTTTCTGTTCTGGATTTTTGTCATTACTGGTGACATCCAGACAGAACAAACACAGTGAGAGGGGGTCTAAAAGTCAATGGAAAATTACCAGGCTAATTTTGTTTGCTGTGCCTGATTTGGAGACAGAGGAGGAAATTTCTAGGAGTACACACGAAAACAGTGTTGATCCTTTGTGTGCCTTTAGAGCTGATCCTCATCTCAATTCATTCTGCAGTGCAGGACAAAGGGCCTCATCATCTGCAGCCCTGGCACAAACCTGGATGGGCACCAAATAATTGGAATAATACCTTGCTTGTAGGTAAGCTCTTTCAAATAATCATCTATTGAGTGCTTTTGAGAGACCATCACTGGAATAAATTATATTTATTATCTGCCCCAATTATATTATCTGCCCCTTCAAGCTGTAAACACCTGAACAGGCTGACCAGTATTTTCCCTTCCTGGGCTGTGTCCTGGCAGATGGGAGGGCTACAGGCACCAAATCTTGGTAGAGGAGGGTCACAGAATGGAATTGTTTAGGTTGGAAAAGATCTTCAAGATCATCGAGTCCAACTGTTATCAACCGTATTTCAACCAACAAGAGAGTTTGTGAGGAAGAAAGAGCTTCGGGGAGAATATTGTGCAAAGCTCTTAATAATTGAGGATGATTTAACAAAAATATCCCCTTTATACGCCCTGGTTCCTGGGAGAAAAGCTTCGAGCAGCTTCCTGAGGAAAGCTCTGCAGAATCAGCCTTCAAACATGTTTTTCTCCCTCATTTATCTGATTAATTTACTTTCATTAAGAAAACCAACCATGTTCTCCTTTATATACCCAGTTTCTGTGAATCACAGACTGCAGCTCCGGGATTTCTGTGCTTATTCTCAGAAGTCACTCAGCTTTTACCTCACTCTCCCCAAATAGTGTTTTCCCTTTTCCTGCAGGTAATTTGGGGAATCAGCAAAACATCTAAACAGGGCGACCTGAGGGGAGGGGTTTTCTTTCCTAGTGCTCAAGAGCTGCAAATTCTAGTCTAGTCTGGAATCATGGAAGAGGAAACCTCATCCTCTTTGAGGATCAGTTCTCCGGGATGGATTTATGGATTTTAAATGGTCCTGCAGATAAATGCAGTGATGGGAATGAGTGGGTGGTGGAGTTGGGGGGAAAAAAAGGCAAGAAGAGTAATTTAGGGAAACTTCAGGGTTTTGATTAAGAGTGAAGTAATAGAGATTGTGATGGGATGAAATGAAGAGAGAAGGAATCAACACCAGCAGTGCCAGGACAAGGGGAAATGGCTTCAGTCAGACACAGGGCATGGTTAAATGGGATACTGGGAAGAAATTCTTGGCTCCAAGGATGGTGAGGCCCTGGCACAGGTTGCTCAGAGAAGCTGTGGCTGCTGCATCCCTGGAAGTGTCCAAGGCCAGGCTGTATGGGGCTTGGAGCAACCTGGTCCAGCACTAATCCCAGCCTGACCTCCAAGGACTGGGACACAACTAACCACATCCAAGCTGGCGTCTTCCTGGGATGTGGCTGAGCTGCAGTCAAGGGTTTCTGGGTTTGGTGGGATTCACATCAACACACACACACAGCCCAAGCTCTTGAAGCCTTTATTACAGGAAGGACAAACAGGGACCTCCTGCCTTGCTTGGCTCCTCTGGGATGAGCAGCCCAGGCCCAGGGGAGCTGCAGGAAGCCAAGGAGGGAGCTGCTCTGTGGGAACACAACAGAGGTCACTGGCACTACCTTGGGTGGGTGTCTGTCTCTGCTGGTCACCCCACAGAAGATCATGAGTCCTTCTGGGGCCACCATGAGGGCCTCAGCAGGAAGGTGAGTGAGTTTGTGGGTGGGTGTAAGGGGAGTGGAGTAGGGATCCCAGTGGATTGGGGTCCAGCCAGCTGTGTCTGCACTGGATGCTCCCCAGCTGCTGGCAGAAGTGGGAATGCTGGCCAGTGCCATGGGCAGGTTCTGTGCAGGCTGAGGACCTGTTGCCTGGGGGCTTTGAAGTCCTCTCCTCGGGCACGAGGAGCAGTGGGAGGTCACGGCTCGGCTCCACAGAGCAGGGCAGCTGGGAGCTGCTGAGCTGTGGTGCCTGTGGGGGTGCTGGTGCCTGTGGGCTGTTCCCAATGGTTTCTCCTGGGAAATCAAGAGGTTAAAACCTAGATGGGAATTGGGTGTAAGGAGACGCTGCCTTCTGCATGTGCTGCTTGCACAGAGCAGCCTGAGAGGCCACAGAGGCGCTTCAGACACTGAGGAGCACTGACAGGCAAACCCACCCTTCATCTGGCAGCTTCTGGGGTAGAACAGCCTGGCACTGGGATTCCCACCTCCACTGCAGCACCCTGAACATGGACATACACCAAGCTAAACTTCCCTGGGAGCAGAATCTGAGGCATCATTCCCAGCAAACTCATCACACGAGATCTTTCGAGTCCTACTTGGCCATGAAGAGCAGTGATGACTTCATGGATGTGCCCAGCTGCATCTGCACCTTTGGCTGGAGAAACTGGGATGCCCTGTCTGGTTACAGGGGCAGCTCAGCTCCTCCAGCAGGCCAAGCAGGTTGTGAAAGTCACACCCACTCCAAACCAGCCATCTGCTGTCAGCAGCCACGTGCCCCCATCTGCACCTGCACAATGCACATTGTCCTACATTGTCCCTTCACCAGTAAGCCACAATTTTAAAGGATAAATGCACAGCAATTTCATGGCTCCCTGTGCAAGTCGACCTTTTCCCATGGCACAAAGTGCTGCCTGTTGCTTAGGAACAATCCAAATCCTACAAAATGAAGACGTGCGCTCTCCAAAGAGTTTTTTACACAATGGGTGTTTGCCTTGCTCAGACACTGACCCACCTCCTGCATAAACCATGGGGTGAAGTCTGCGTGCTCCTAATGTAGCACTGGACACCTACCACACCCAGCCACAATTCGGAATAGAGGGATATGGCCCAGCCGTGGTTTGGGATGTAGGGCTGTGCAAACCCCATCCCTCAAGGTCCACCGGCTAAGGTAACCTGGATTGCAAAGCTATCTTGTCCGAGGCCCCGGTGGGAGCATCTGCCAGGGTGGAGCAGGTGTTGAAGCGGGAAGCCTTGCAGGACATGCTCCTGGAGCTCCGCTTCTTGCGGTAGAAGTAGCTGCTGAGGTGGAACCAGAACTTGTCGTGGAGGGAGGCGTAGATGAAGGGGTTGTAGCAGGCGGAGCTCATGGCGATCAGGTGGCACGAGACCTGGATGACGTTGACGTACCTCTTGTCCAGGATGGTGAACTCCTCGTCGATGTCCCGGATGAAGTTGACCACCTGCAGAGGCAGCCAGCAGACGGCAAAGCAGACCACGGAGATGGTGAGCACCCGGAAGGTCTTGTGCTTGGTCCTGGTCCACTTGTCCTGGCAGTGGTAGGCGGCGCCCGGCACGTTCCTCCTGCGCAGGTGGTAGGTGATGGCACAGAAGGAGATGGACACGGCCAGCAGCGGGAGCATGTAGGAGAGCAGCAGCATCAGGCACGAGTACAGCAGCCGCTCCCTCTCCTCGTGCTTCCAGAACTCCTCGCAGATGATCATGTCGTGGCCGATGGCGTTGAGGTCCAAGTAGTGGGTGTGCAGCGAGGTGGGCACGGAGGCCGCGATGGAGAGCAGCCAAATGCAGGCCACGAGGCCGACGCAGGCCCTGCGGCTGATCCGCCTGCGGATCGGGTACGCCACCACCACGTAGCGGTCGATGGCGATGGCCGTGAGGGACAGCACCGACACGAAGACGGTGGCAGCCTGCAGCAGGGTGACGAAGTGGCACATGAACATGCCGAAGAGCCAGCCCCGCTCCTCGAAGGCGTAGGACACGGTGAGGGGGACGCAGGCCAGGCACATGATGAAGTCGGCCGCCGCCAGGTTCCCGATCAGGAAGTTGGTGGTGCAGTGCAGTTTCTTGGTGAGGGCGATGAGGAGGATGAGGAAGAGGTTCCCGATGCACGCCACCACCACCAACGTGGCGTAGAGCGGGATGAAGAGCGGCTTCAGCTCCAGGAGCAGGTCCAGGCCGGTGAAGATCAGGGCCGAGTCGTTGTGCCAGGAGTCATTGGGCAGCTGAGCCATGGGTGCCCCTGTGGCCGATGCCGCTTCTCCACAGCTCAAAGTCAAACACAGATGAGCCTGTGAGCTCTGGAGGGGACATAAATACATTTTGGTTGAACTTCTGGGCAGAAGGATCTGTCCCAAGTCTGGGCCTTTTGCACAGCCCTGTGCTGAGGCACTGGCTGGTTTAAATGACTTGCTTAAGAGTGAAGATGCCCTGTGACAGACACAGAGGAGCTCCGGTATGGAGGAGAGCTGGGAAGCTGGCTGTGAAATAGTTAAGCCAGCACAGCTCTGTGGGGAGCTGGCAGCTTGGGGCAACAGGACCCAGAAATCAGCTCGAGAAACCTAATGGAGAGTTTCCACCTGGGAGCTGAGCTGACTTAAGACAGGGAAAAAAAGATTCTCCTGCATTTCTTGCTTTTTATTTTTCCCAGTTAATTCCACCCTGACCCACCGGCCCCATGCCACCTGACCAGTGTGGGAAAGGAGCATCCCTTCCATCCCCTGCACTCCTGTGTCCCTCCCAGCCAGCCCACCCCACCCCATCCCACTGGGTTCTTTTATGCCCTTGGTTATATCTTCATCACCCATGGAGCTTTGGCTTCTCCTGTCTTTCCCTGTGGCAGCTGTGATGGGAGGGAGGGAAGGAGGGAGTGCCTGGCTCCCTGGGCACCTCCACAAACCCACTCAGAGTAGCACAGGGCAATGAGGTAAAATGTATTCCATCAGAAAGTGTATGGAAATTAAGAGTTCCCCTCCAGGACCCTCCTTTCAAGCCCCACACTCTCAAAAATTATTGTTTGATCCCCCTTACCAGGATCTGGACAGCCTTTTCTCCCCAATGGAGAGTCAAATCAGCATTAATTAAGAAACCCTTGTAATTAACCGAGGGATATTGAGGTTTTCTACATCCCAGCTGCACTCACAGGGCGCACGCTGTGATACCACAGCTCCAGGTCCCCGTGCCCTGCCTGGGGTGGGAGCACAAAATCCATCAGGAAACTTGCAGCTGAGGAGCCAAAATGCTCATTAACTCACTGAATGAAAATTCTGAAGCTCAATTAAATTCTTTAATTCTGCTTCGTGTACCCACGAGAGTCAAACCAGCCCTTCTGTGCATCTCCAGGGTCCTGCTCCCTGCCCGATAAATGCTAAACCCCACGGCTCTGCCTGGGGTTTGGGGGGTCCAGGGTGTGGCTGCGGGACCCCCTGTCCCGCTCCGGAGCATCTTACCTGCCGAGGGCTCCGGGGTGCTCGGGAGCCGCCCTCTGCCCGCCGATGTTCCCGTGAGGATGAGGAGGAGCGTTCCCTTCGCAGGGTGTTCACCGGGAGTCTCCGGCACAGCCGATCTCAGCCGGCTTTTTGTGATGTGGGGCTTTTGTTGTCTTGCTTTGCCTTTCTTTTTTTTTTTGGTTTTTTTTTTTTTTTTTTCTCCCGCTGCCTGAGCCTTTCAGTCCCGGAGGAACAGTCCGTTCCCACCCACGGCGCTCGGTGTTCCAGGTACCCGGGGGGACGCGCGCATCCCACCGCAGGTGGAGCCGCATCCCGCCCCCCGGCCCGGCGGGGAGCACCGGGGGGCTGCGGGGAGCCCCTCCCTCGCCACCGGGGCCGCATCCAGGGACATTCTCCCGGCAGGGAAGGAGGGGAAGGCGCGGAAAGGACGGGGCGGGCGGGCGCAGGGACCGCGCGGAGCTCCCGGAGCCGGCAGCGCCCGCCCCGTCGGGGGGTCCCGGCCCGGGGGGCGAGGGAACGGGGGGGAAAGCGGGGTGAGGGCAGAGTGGGGTGAGGGTGGCCCAGCGCTAGGGTGATGGGCACCCAACCCCGGGGTGCTGGGGGGCAAGTGTAGGATGGGATGAGGGCGGTCCAGCCATTGCGAATCGCCCCAAATGAGAAAGGGTGCCAGGGTCAGCCTTACTTAAATAAGGGAAAATGATAAGTAATGATCATCGACTGGAATTTTGGGGGGATAAGAGGAACGGGAATTTGCAGAGCAGTCACAGAAAATTGAAAGTTTTGGTGCAAGACGGTGATTAATTCATCCCAATCTGATGGAGCTGGGCTGGTTATTAAAGCTGGCCGAGCCGATCAAGGGGAGACTGCTCACCCCTGCCGAATAATCAGCAGGAAGAAAATCATCTTTGTCTCCACATCAGCACCTGACGAGAGCTGCTGTTAATTTTAAAGAGCAGAACAATCAGATTAGGAGAGCCAGAGGCAGGTTTGAGAGGAGAGCTGGGCTTTGGAGCCGACAGCAGGATGATGAGTCCACCCCAAGGCAGGCACAGGCTGCATCCCCGCCCGGATGCGCCATGGCCAGGGCGACCCGGCTGCAGCATTGGGAGCTCTTCCCTCTCTCCACACAGGTAAAACCTTCTTTGACATCATCTTTGCTGCTTCCAGAGCCTGCAGAATAAATCACTCTTATTCCCAGAGCTTGTGCTGCCCTGCGCCAGGTCCTGGCTCAGGGGTACGAGGATGAGTTTGAAAGCTGCAGCCCACCCTGATGGTCGAGCTGGAGGTGCTGGAGACCCCTCCTGTGGCATCCTGGTGTCCCTCCCATCCCGTACAGATGGTGGACAGGAATCGGTTTGCTGTGATTTTTATTCTTTTCCATGCCACCAGAGTGGTTTGTAGAAATAACCAGAGGTCCCTGAGACCCTGTCAGTTCCAAAGGAGGATGGAATATTTCATGGCCATAAGCCGAAGGAGGGAAGGTTTGGGGTGGATATCAGGAAAAAATCCTTCCCTGTGAAGGTGCTGAGGCCCAGGGAAGCTGTGGCTGCCCCATCCCTGGCAGTGTCCAAGGCCAGGTTGGACAGGGCATGGAGCAAGCTGGGCTAGTGGAAGTTGTCCCTGCCCACAGCACAGGGTGGAACTGGATGAGCTTTGAGGTCCCTTCCAACCCCAAACTATCCTGGAATTCTGTGATTCTCAGCAGCACCACAGGGTGCTGCCAGCTCATGCTTCTGTGGGATCGATTCCTTTGGCCCAAGCTTGTGGAGAAGCACATTTTTTTCCCCTTTGGATGGGTGGGAGCCTTTCCTTGCTGCCCCGAGTGCCCTGTCAGCCCGGCCCTCCCCTCGCTCTGACAGGGCAGCAGGTGAATTGTGTTAGATACTTCATTCTGCCCCATTTTGAAAGCAAACCCCTGCCAGGCTGGGGCTGCATCACCACGTGGGCTCTCCACTGCCTTCCAGGGGTACAGAAACGCTGTTTTGTGCAGAGAAAAAGGTAAAATATTGTCTTTAAAAGGTACAAAGGGGAGGGGAGCTGCTGTTTCCTTTGTGATTTACTCATTTATCCTGCCTGAAAGTCATTCCCTGTATCTGCCTGTGCCTCATGGACCTGATGCCACCAGGCACCGCAGCTGCAGCTCTGCCTGTGCCTCTGAGGATGGGCCCTTCCTCTGTCCCTGAGATGTCACTGATGTCTCCTCTGGGTTAAATTGTCAAAAACAGGCTGCCCAGGGCAAGGGCAGAGTCCCCAGCCCGGGAGGGATTTTAAAGCCCTGTGGTTGTGGCACTTGGGGACACGGGTGGGCTCAGCTGTGCTGGGCTTGGATTCGATGATCCCGGAGGGTTTTTCCAGCCTCAACAATTCCCCCTCTGTGGGAGTTATTTCCACACGTAGGAAGATTGGTGTTGCTGTAGAAGCAAAACCCACCCCTAGCGAGGCTGCTGCTTTTACCAGCAAGAGTTGCTTCAGTGGAGAGGAGCTCAGCAGCCTGTTTTTCCCAAAACAAACCCCAAAATTGGGAGGTAAAGCTCTTGCTACCCAAATCATGTGTGCCATCACCAAGTGCAACCACGCTGCTCGGACACATCACACTCCTACTCAAAGATTGAGTGATTTTGTAAAGAAGTTTTAAAAGGCTTTTTTTTTTAATGGTGATTTAAGTACAGACCCACCTCAAGTCTATATTCCTGGTTACAATTTAATTCTATATATAATATTTATGTAACTATATTTATTATATATGGGAGGGGGAAAAGTGAACTCTACATAAAGGATTCATTTAAGGAAATTATTGCTCCAGCTTTGCAATTATCAGTTGGATTTTCTTTTGCCCCACATGTTTCCATAGAGCAGGCCAGAGAATCTTGGAATGGTTATTGTTTTTTCAAGTGAAATGATAAGAGCTGTTCCCTCAGGTCCCTTCTCCAAAGGAAATGCCTGGTGATGTGGATGTGGAATTATTTCAGCACAGTTCTTTTGGGTACATTTCTTCCTCAAATATGTCTAGGAAGAGATAAGATAACATAAAGCATCCTCACAGTGCGTGCTACCCATAAGAAGAATTTTATTGACTGGGAAATAGGCTGGGGAGAGAGAAATTGCTGCTTTTTCTCTTTGCACAAACCATTTCTGGGAACAGCTCAGAGTTCTGCATCTTTGTCACAGCTTTGTTACATCAGGTGAGAGAGATCTGCACAAGGACACAAACCTAACACAGCTAAAGGATAAATTAAAAGGGACAGTTAATGACCAAACCAGCAAGACACGAGTTGTGCATCACTGGCACTCGGATCATTCACCCCATTCCTCAAGGCTTACCAAACAAGGGATTGTTTTAATGGAGAATTCTGAGCGTGACTTTTTTTTGGGGGTGGGAGTTACACCAGGAAAGCTGATGGTGGGAACAACCTCTGAGCTGTGACACGGTGACTGAGAGAGCAGTGCTTCTGTTTGGGTGCAGAGACGGGAAACTGGGAGGCTCCAGCAAAAATTTACTCCTAAAAAAGTTATTTTCAAACAGATACATAAATGAACGCGGCATGAATGCGGTGAGGATTAACTCCTAGAACCACAATTTCCCCTAAGAAGCTCTGACAGACTGTGCTGCTTTCCTCTACCGACCCCCAGTGTTGGTGCCGAGGCAGAACACACAGATCAGCGAAAAATCAGCACAAAATCACAGGTTCTTGGATTAGTAAAAGGAAATAACCCTTCGAAGAGTTATTTAGGGTGAAAAAAACAATTAAATACTAAATATATTTCAAGTCAGAGAATCCTATGCAATTCTGTGATGAAAACACGTTGTTTTCAGCCTCTCTGGCTACCTCTCTTGGTTTCCCAATACAGAATCTCATCTGATCTTTTTCTGGAGAGGCTGAACAGGTACAAAACGACCAACAAGAGGAAAAATACTCCCCCTACAGTCTGTAACAGAGATTTTGGTCAATAAAGTGGGACTTAAGGGGGTACATTACAGAGAGGAATGTGAATAGCTACAACATCAATGACACCATCAATTTATTGACTGCAGTGAGAGCTTCCTTCAGGGTCCCAAATTCACAGAGGTGGGAAATATCCATCTTCTTCCTGGCACGGCTTGGGGCCAAGCCAGACTGAAACAGTGAAGATCTGGAGAAAACACCAAAGGGGATTTGGCAGGAGAAGGAAAAAATGCCCAGCTGAGTAATGAAAAGGTAAAAGACAGGACCAAAGTGATTCAGTGGTCTCTCTGCTCTGTTCTAGACCGTGATGTTTTCTGCTGCTTCTCCACAACCGCTGTTGTTGTTGTTGTTGTTTAATGTGTCTCCTGATGGATTCCAAACAACGCACATCCAGGCTGGAATGACGAGGTGGCTGCAGGCTGGAGGAGATCCACGTGAGGTTTTGGTTCAGCCATGTCACAGGCATTCCCTCTCGTCCCTGCCAGTGCCAGCCGCTGTCTGCGGAGCTCTGGGATTTGGTGTGTTGGGCGTTCTTCCTTTCAAAAATTACTTTTTCAATTGCTGACCATTTGCTCTGTGCCCCCCTTCCTGCTATTCCTGTGGCTGGCTGCATCTTCCTGGGGGCTGGGACGAGAGGCAGCCCCGGGGCTCTCACTGCTCGGCAGCCGGAGGCTCCTCCTCGGCCTCCGGCTTCTCCGGCTGCGGTTCCGGCGGGATGAGGCACTGCACCTCCTCGGAGCTGATGGCCACTTTGTCAGGCTGCAGCCAGCGCTTCAGGTGCTCCAGCGTGCTGGGGACAGCAAAGGGACACCGTGAGACCAGGGAGTGACAGAGCCACACAGGAGAAGCGACAGGAAAAGCATCCCCAGGCAATTCCTGCCCCTCCGTAGGTATTCCCATTCCCACAGGTGAGGTCTGGCGTGGATGGATCCCGGTGCCAGAGGGACAAGCAGAACCTGTCTGCTTGTTCTCCAAAGCCATTCCCTGCAGGTGGGCCTTTGAAACTGTGGATAGAACACGTTTTGTGCTCTGATTTCTCTCAGCGTAAAGGACCTGCAGCCTTTACACACCACAAGTTCTCCTCTGTCTCTGCAGCCAAAGACTCCAACTCAGTCAGACAGAGGGCAGGGTGAGGTGGGATATCGGTAAGAATTCCTTCCCTGTGAGAAGGCTGAGGCTCTGGCACAGGGTGCCCAGAGAAGCTGTGGCTGTTCCATCCCTGGAAATGTTCAAAGCCAGGCTGGATGGGGTTTGGAGCAGCCTGGAACAGTGGAAGGTGTCCCTGCCCAGGGCAGGTGGGTGGGACTGGATGGGCCTTAAGGTCCCTTCCAGCCCAAAGCAATCTATGATTCCAGGAGTTTCCAGCTTTCTGGGCTGGAAGTAAAAAACCTCTTGTACAAACAAACCAAACCCCCAACAGCCTCTCAGGGATGAAGATCAGGAAATAAGGGGGGGGCGAAAGGGAAGGGAACAAAACCAAAGCTGGAAGAATATCTCAGAATGCGTGAGCATTAATAGCACTGGAAGGTTAAAGAAACCAATATAATCCTAACAGTCTAACATCATAATTCAGTGCTCTTAAAAGTTAAGGCTCGTTATCATCAGTGGGTGAGACTCAAAACTTCAGCACCCTTCAGGAGTGACCTCCAACTTCATAGCCAAGTTCTAGGGACTGAAATTCTTTAATGGATAACATCCCCACCCTTTGAAAACAGTAGAAAGAGCACATAAAAGCTTGGTTTTAAACATAAATCATATTGAAGTTAACTGAGACCAAAGAAACCATCTGAAACCTCCTTAGAAACAGCGATTACTTTTCATAGCTCTGGCTTAAAGAGATTTTCTTCAAGGGAGAGAAATAATCTTCTTGTCATCCAGAAGCAATCATGGAAAATGTCAGCTGAGAAATGAGGAATTTGGAGAGCATTCCATGAGATTGGGAATGGGAGATTGCTTAGGGAAAGGGCTCCCATCTTACTTCTGACATCATCTGTGAGAGGGCAGTGGGGGAGAGAGCAGAAGCACTGTGAGAGAGGCAGGGAAGGGAAATCTCATCCCCAAATCCCCATCTCAGACACACTGGACACTCCCTCCTCTGCTCCATTCCTTCCCTCCCCCACGTGTGAGGAGGGAAATCGTTGAGTAGGTCCCAGCTGCTTCCCTGCAATCCGAGGGGTGCAAAGATCAGAAAGGAGCACTGGGAGCTCAAACCCTACGTGCTCTGTGCTCCCTCTGGAACAACCCCAACGGGCATTCCCCAAATGCTGCAGGACTCCTGTGGCAGCCTCTCCAAGCTGCAGGGAGATGCTGTTTCTGTGTCATGTCCTGACAAAACCTTCTTCCAGTTATTAAGGGGTAAAGCGGTGGCCCCTTCCCACCGACCCGCTCGTTACCTCTCGTCAGCATCGTGGCCCTCAACGTAACATTCTGCCTCAAACTTCTCCTGCAGGAACCTGTCCCAGCATTCCTTCTTGGCCTGGGACAGCGTGCGCAGCATGTCCTTGGAGGTCACCTCCTGGGACAGGCCTTTGATCCTCATCAGTCTTCTCTCTGTGAGGAGAACAGGGGATTTTGTTACCTTGGTTATGGTTTTTTTTTTCTGGAAGGAGAGAAGAAAAGGATCTGGACTTCTATATCAAAAAGTAAGTTAAATTAACTTTTCAAGATTAATTTCTATTTTAAAAGTAATTTTCCCCCTGTATTTCAAGCCTGCCTGGCTTTCTTTCCTATATATACACAAGATGATGTTTTTCAGGTGATGTTTCTGAAGGAAATAAGGTTTGTGCAATCAGCCAGCTCTGCCCATTTGGGGTTTTAATAACTTTCACACTTACTGCTCAGCTTCCATGAAATCACACAGGCCGGCACAGATCTCACAGGCACCGAGTTCCCACAATTTCCATGCAAATTGGAAAATAAATCACTCTCATTGCACTACTTGGTGCGCTGTGAAACGGCAACGAAGGCATGATGAAAGTTCTGGCAGAAATAAAAGCTTCAAAAGCCACTTCTGCCACCTGTTCTGTTGCTGTGTGCAGCCTCCTACTTATTGTGGAGGGTAAAAAAAAAAGGGTTTTCAGCTTTTGCTTTATAAAAAGTTCTTTTCTCTGGCAGAGATGAAGAAGCTCTGACTGAGCTGCACTTGTAGAAAATGAGTCAGATTCTGTGTTAAATAGCCGGGAGACTTCTTGACCACAGCACCGGCACCACAAAAGCAGAGCTGTCACCAGGCTCCTCAGCAGCGGGAGACACTCACCCAGGGATGCCAAATACACCTCTGAGTCGTTCAGGGGTGCCCAGGGCTTCGGGGCAGGTTGGGAAGAGCCACCCGATCCGCTGCCCTCGGCGTAGGAATCCGTGAAGGAGTCTGTGAAAGCATCGCCGGCGTCCTTGTGCTCGGGATGCGGCAGACAGGAGCAGATCTCAGCCCACAGGTCCTCGCTGGACCTGGTCACCACCGAGTCCACGCTCTCGATCATCCTCATCGTGGGATCCTGCCACGGGGGGGAGAAACGGTGAGCACCGAGCCGACCCGCCCGCCCAGGCCTCCGCCATCCCCCTCCCTCCGCCCGAGTCACGCCAGCGGACATTCCAGGCGATTCTCATCGCACCAGGACTCCCGGCCGCCCGGCGGGAGCGATGTTCCCGCGGCTGCCCGTGAGGCGGAGGGGCCGCCCCGCTCCCTCTCCCGCACCCACCGCCCGCGCTCCGGGCACCGCGGCAGCTCCGCCCGCGCCTCTCCGGCCCCGGGTCCGGCCAATCACCGCCGCCACCGGCCCCGGCTCTGACCAATCACCGCGCGCCGCCGGCGGAGCGGGAGCGCCCATTGGCCCGCAGGACGGGGGAGGCTGAGGCCGCCGCGCCGCCATGTTGGCAGAGGGCGGAAGTTGTGGCGGGCGGCGCAGCGAGCGCGGTGTGACATCCTTGAGCCTCCGCCGCCCCGGCCGGGCTTTAGGGAGGCGGGATGTGCTCCAGCGCCACACGGGCAGCTCCGGCGTGGCTCTGAACCCCCTCTCTCCGCACGCCGCTGCCGTGTCCGTGGGATGAGCCGGCTGCCGTGCGGCGCCGTGCTGGCACTCATGGGGCTGCTCTTCGCCAGGACCATGGCCTGGACATCCAGCGGGAAAACGCACGCGGAGCTGGTCAACAACCTCTACAGTGAGTGCCGGCAGCATCCCCTGGAATGTCTGTGCACGGGTGTTTCATGTCTGTGTACGGATATTCAGCGTCACGCCGTGTGACACTGCTCACTCGGAAGGGTTGGGGTTCGTGTTCCTGTTTTCCGGCATTTGCCCCAGCCTGAACTCGTTCTATTTATAGCTGGAAACAAGGTGTCGTGCCAGGAACGCCTCTCCACACCTTCCTTCCCTGCCTCTGGAAGTGTGTGGCGCCCTTTAGAGCGCTGCGGCTCGGTGTGCCCAGCCCGGGGGTGCAGCCGAGTGTCCCGCACATCCCTGCTGTGCCTCCAGCTCTGCCCGGCGGCTGGAATGGTGCCCGGCGCTGGGACAGCGGGCTGGAACACCCATGAAAACAGCTGTAAACTTCCCCAGAATCCCCGCAGAAAGGTGTGAAGGGATGTTGGATGTCTCTGCGGCCGTGGCCCTCGAGTTCACTGCTGAAACCGGAACCGGAGTGTCCGTTTCCCGCCGTGAAACGTGACTCCCGTTCGCTCCCGTTACACTTGGCAGTGCCAGAGGCGCTGTGGCTGCAGGTTGCCACCCTCTGGAGGTGGGCTGGTGGCTGGGCCCCAGCGGGAATGGGAAAGGATGTCCTTCCATCAGCATTTGGTTTGCTGTCTCTCTCAGATCCCTCATTCATACCCCCAGATCCGTGAACTCCCTGAAGTGTGCTTCTCCTTTCAAATCTCTTCTTGCTGGAATGCCCAGGATTTCAGTCCTGTCTGTCTCTCTTTTCCTTCTTTCCCAGAAAAAGGGATCATTAAGTCTCAGCGCGTCTTCGATGTGCTGTTGGCTACGGACAGAGGTCACTACATCAAGTATTTCCCATACATGGATTCTCCTCAATCCATTGGTGAGTCACTTCTGGCAAAACATCTGCTGTCAGCAGGGCACTAAGTGCCTTGGCAAGTGCTCCATGGTCATGTTGTGGAATCCATATCCCTGGAAGTGTCCAAGGCCAGGTTGGATGGGCTTTGGAGTAGCTTGGTCTAAGGGAAGGTGTCCCCACCCGTGGCAGGGAGTGGGACTGGATGAGCTTTAAGGTCCCTTCCAGCCCAAAGCATCCTGTGATTCTGTGAAAGGAGACAAGTGTTTTCCTATTTTTGGGGGAAGGTGGAATTAGGAGCTGTTCCCATTGGGAATTTTATTCCTTTTCAAATAACCTGTGTCACCCGTTTCCTTTTAGGCTACAAGGCTACGATCAGCGCCCCACACATGGTGAGTGAAAACTCCTCACTTTCAACAGCAATGGAGGGAAGTGTTTATTTCTCTTTTTATGTTTAATTTTTCTTCAAGTAGAAAACTGAAACATCCCGCAGACATGATTATCCTGCTTGTTTCTTCAGGGATTTTTCTTCTTTAGAGGAGTTTCCCCCATACTCTTTCAGTTGCGTGCTTAGATGGGAATTCCACGTTGTCCTTTTTTTTGCACGAGACCTTTTCTCCTGCTGTTTCATATCTAATTCCTGAGCCTCTGCCTAAAAAAGATTTTTCCAGGTCTGACACTTGCGTTTTCCTCTGGAAGTGTCAGGCATGAGGCTAGATGTGCTGTGATTAAATCAGAAAACAAGAAAAAGTATTGGAAGAGGAGACTAACCCCGGGATGTTTCCCACTTTCTTGTCCTGGGTGTCCCTGCAGCACGCCCACGCGCTGGAGCTGCTCAAGGATCAGCTGGTGGAAGGTGCCAAGGCGCTGGATGTGGGATCTGGGAGTGGATACCTCACCGCGTGCTTTGCCAGGATGGTGAGCTCATGGCACTCTATTCCTGCCTGGAAAGCACATCCCTCAATTAGCTGGTGTAACTCAGCCTTAAAACCAAGGAAGGGGCAGAGGGCTTGCACCTCCTCTTCAGAACCTCTGCTCTGGAGTTTCTTCCTGGAGATTCCCCAGTTCCCACTGAAACCTGCCCTGTCTTTTCCATACTGGAGCCATCAGGTGTTTGACTGATGTTCTTTCCAGACTGGCCCGACGGGAAAAGCTGTGGGTGTAGAGCACATCAAGGAGCTGGTGCACGAATCCATCCGGAACGTCCAGGAAGATGATCCAGCGCTGCTCAGCTCCGGCCGCGTGAAGCTTGTGGGTGAGCTCCCTTCAATCCTGTTTTTTTTCCCCTTGGCTCTGCTCCTCCAAGTCCTTCCAGTTTGTGTTGATGCTTTGAGTGCCAGGACACAACCCAAGTGTTCCCTGGGTGTTTTCTCTCTAGTTGGAGACGGCAGGCAGGGATACCCCGAGGAGGCTCCTTACGACGCCATCCACGTGGGAGCGGCCGCAGCCACCGTCCCCAAGGAGGTAAGAGAGGCCGTGCTGGGTGTCCCTAGAGAATATCCTCTCCCACAGCCTTCACAACGCTGCTTATTCCCATTGTGTGGGGTTTTTTTTTTGCCTCTGCTGACTGGGATTTCTCGGCGCCGCAGCTGCTGAAGGAGCTGAAGCCGGGCGGGCGGCTGATCGTGCCCGTGGGGCCCGAGGGCGCGAACCAGGTGCTGATGCAGTACGACAAGACCAGCGACGGGCACATCGTGGAGACCCAGCTCATGGGCGTCATCTACGTCCCTCTCACAGACAAGGAAAAGCAGTGGCCTCGGTAAAACCTGCCCTTCCCTGAGGAACGCTCCTTCCTCTCTCTCTGAGCTTGCTCTCCTTGGCTTTGCTGACCGAGTCCTGGATCCCTGGCAGATGCTGTTTGTGGAAAAAAAAAGGAGAGAGCGGCTTGGCAAAGCAGGGGGTGTTTTCTGTTTGATAGCGCTTGCAGAGTTTTATTTCCTCTCTTTCTGGAGCCTGTGTGTGTGTTTAAATTCCATGCGATGCTGGCACAGAACTGAGGGAGTAGTAACTGTTGGTTTTCCTTTGCCTCAGGGATGACCTCTGACACATGGATGGATATCTCTAAAGGCACCTCAGAAAGCTCATGAGAGGGACTTAGGCCTGTAGATGGTCAGTATGGTTTTGCTTTTTAATGGAAATTTCGTCAATGGATAAAGGGAAGTTCTGCTTCAGAGGAGCTCGTTCTGGAGGGATGGAGAACAGGGACAGGACCAGGGGAGGCTCTTGGAGGCCGTGGCAGCTTCCAGGGAGCGGATCCAGACAACTCCAGCTTTCCTCTCTGATAAACTCTAGATAACATCAGATCACAGAGAATTCTGACAGCAGACAGGAATACCTAAAGCTTCACTAAAACCACTTTAATATCGACTACTCTGCCTAATGCTTGGCAAAAATAAGTCGCAGTTAGTGTCTTGGAGCAGCAATGTCCCCTGACTTGTCAGTTTTTAAAATACGGGAATGTGTTCTCTTCCTGCCTGCACCAACTAATTTAAGGATGGGCAGCAACACTGCATTTTGAGGGTATGAAAAATGCTCGGGGTTTTTCTGTTTAGAGTTTTGAAAAATATTCATTTCTGGACTTGACCCTCTTGGGGGTTACGAAAAATGCGCATTTCTTGGCTCTTCCGATGGGGGCTATAAAAAATGCTCATGTTTTGGCTTGTCCCTGACGCGTCCCTTCCGCAGCCGGTGCCTCAGGTGACAAGGGGCAGGCAGGCGGCGGTGAGGCTCGAGGGTCATTTGTGGAGCAGTTCTGAGGGGGGGAAAACTGCTGGAGGTAAAGAAATAAACAAATAAATCAATAAATAAAGGCGCTCTCGCTCCTCCATCGCCTCCGCCTCACGACCTCACCACGGGGGAGGGGCGGGGAGGCGGGAGCGGGGGCGTGGCCTGGCCGTGCCGGCCCGCGCTGATTGGCCCGCGCCGCCCGGCGCAGCGCGATGCGTCACGGCGTGCGGCGCGCGGTGTGGCCGGCGTGGGTGCGCGCGGCGGGGAGCGGGGTCCGGCCGCCGCCGCCCCGCGGGGACATGGCCGAGCCGGGACCCGGCACCGGCCCCGGCCGAGCCCGGGAGGAGGAGCCGGGCCCCGCCGGCAAGGAGGAGGAGGCGGCGGCGCCCGCCCCTAAGAAGCGGCGGCTGGCGGGCGGCGAGCGGTACGTGCCGCCGCCGCGGAAGCTGAACCCCGGCGTGAGCTTCGGCGCCGAGCACTTCGCCGAGACCTCGTACTACTTCGAGGGCGGCCTGCGCAAGGTGCGCCCCTACTACTTCGACTTCCGCACCTACTGCAAGGGGCGCTGGGTGGGCCGCAGCCTCCTGCACGTCTTCAGCACCGAGTTCCGAGCGCAGCCCCTCGCCTATTACCGCGCCGCCGCCCGCGCCGGCCGCCTGCGCCTCAACGAGGAGCCCGTGCGCGACCTGGACATCGTGCTCAAGGTGAGCGGGGACCGGGGGAACCGGGGGCTCGGGGCAGAGCACGGCCCGCCCCGAGCCGTGAGCGTCGCCCCCCCTGAGCGGTGTGGTCAGATAACACAGGGCCGGGAGTTGGACTCGATAATCCTCATGGGTTGCTTTCAGTCCGACATATTTTACGATTCTGTGAACCCTGTGGAGGGGTTGAGGGGGATATCGGGGCTCCTGGGGAATTCCTGCTCCGCTGGTTTCGGGGATGTGTGGATCCTACAGCCCCACACGTGCCCGCACGGCTCCCTTGGCCCGTAGGAATGGGAACACCCTATGGGCAGCTGATAAGATTCTCGTGGTGACAAACATACTCGTTATCCTAAATCTGGGATCCCAGGAGAAAGGGGCTTAAATTCTTCTCCCACAATGTCAAGTCCCTGTTGTTTGTGTTTGTTGTTTGTGGCCGGGCGGGAGCTGGATGTTTGCAGGAGCTGGATTCGGGCTGATTGTCCATACCCCTTTCCAGAACAACGACTTTCTCAGGAACACGGTGCACCGGCACGAGCCGCCGGTCACCGCCCAGCCCATCCGCATCCTGGCCGAGGACGAGGAGGTGGTGGTGGTGGACAAGCCCTCGTCCCTGCCCGTCCACCCCTGCGGCAGGTTCCGGCACAACACGGTCATCTTCATCCTGGGCAAGGAGCACGGCCTGCGGGAGCTGCACACCCTGCACCGCCTGGACCGCATGACCTCGGGCGTGCTCATGTTCGCCAAGACCGCGGCCGTGTCCAAGCGCATCGACGAGCAGGTCCGGCAGAGGCAGGTGAGGGCCGGCAGCTGCTGCTGTGCTCCGCGGTCAGCCAGGTGTGGTCTCTAGATGAGCTCAAGTTCCCCAGACAGCTCATGGTTGTGTTGGTGTTCTTCTCTGTTGGTGCTTCTCGTCCCTAATAGGGTAAAGACAGAGTGAAAATTGAGTTTGGTAATACTGGGTTGGAAGGGAGCTCCTGAAAAATTTAATTGAATTTGGTAATACTATAGTGATAATATTAGATTGAAGAACCTAAAAATTTAATTCCTTTTGCTGGTATTGGATTGGAACAGGTCTCCTAAAAATTTAGTTCAATGTAGTAATTTAATTTGATTTGGTAATATTGGACTAAAAGGGATCTCCTACGAGTTTGGTTTGATTTGGTAAAATTTAATTGTAAAGGGTCTCGTAAAACTTTGATTGATTTTGGCAATTTTAGGTTTAAAGTGATCTCCTAAAATTTAAATTATTTTGGTAATATTGGGTTGAAGTGGATCATCTTTCTTAAGGGATTGTCCCACGGGACTGTGCGAACTTACCGGGATCATGCAAACCAGTTAGAGACGAGATTTATTTGTGAGTGGACATACTTCAACTATCCAATTACTTCTGTAATTTTAAAATTCCCATTTTTCCAGAGTCTCTTGATCCAAACAGAGGAAATTACCATGTGTCCAGAGTCTCTGGATCCAAACAGAACTTTTTCCACTACTGGCTTCAGGCCTGTAAGCCAAAGGCTGCAGAGAGATGGCTCCTGAATTTAAAACGAGGCAAATAGGCCAGGCCTTTCTGTTCTTGATTTCCCAACTAGCTGAGGAAAATGTGAGGGGAAATATGGCTTTAAGTAGCTGATTGCATTTTTTTCCCTTTCCTGTTGTAATAAAATGCCACCTTGGGATGTATTTTATTGAGGGGAGAGGGAGGAGGAGCAGGGCTGGAGCTTGGCTGTGTTTTCCCATGCGTTTCCTGAGCCTTCCTCTCGTGTTTCCCGGCAGCTGGAGAAGGAGTACGTCTGCCGGGTGGTGGGCGAGTTCCCGGAGCACGAGGTGCTCTGTGAGGAGCCCATCCTGGTGGTTTCCTACAAGGTGGGCGTGTGCCGCGTGGATCCCAAGGGGAAGCCCTGCCAAACGCTCTTCCGGAGGCTCAGCTACAACGGCAGCAGCAGCGTGGTGAGGTGCCTTCCGCGCACGGGCCGCACGCACCAGATCCGCGTCCACCTGCAGTTCCTGGGCCACCCCATTGTCAACGACCCCATCTACAACATGGCGGCCTGGGGCCCGCACAGGGGCAAGGGCGGGAAGATCGGCAAGACGGACGAGGAGCTGCTGAAGGCGCTGGTGGAGGAGCATCGTTCCAAACAGAGCCTGGAGGTCTTGGGTATCGGGGAGGAGGACTTGAACTCCGCTCCTGAAAGTAAAGACTGCGGGAATTCGGGTGACAGCACAACGTCTGCGGAGGCTGATGCTGTAAATGGGAGCTCCTGCCCTGCTGAGGACAAGAAGGATCCGGAGAGGAGTGACCTAGAAGCTTTTCCACTGAACTCTGATGTCAACCTGGAAACGCTTGACAAAGACAAAGAGCTCAGTTTGTGTGGGAATCAGGATGGGCAAACGGGGGAGAAGGGTTGGGAAGAGAAGGACCCTTTGTGTGTGGAGTGCAGGACGAGCAGGCGGGACCCGTCTCCCAAGGAGCTGGTGATGTTCCTGCACGCCCTGCGCTACAAGGGCGCCGACTTTGAGTACTGCTCCAGCATGCCCGAGTGGGCCACGGAGCACTGGCAGGAGTGACCAGGACACCCAGCACCTGCAGACACTGGGACAGGGACAGCAGCGTGCAGAGACCAAGGGTTGACCTGGCATTTTGGTTGAGGTGAACAAAGTGTGCCTTGAGCTGGGCTGGGAGGGATCAGTGGGGCTGGAGCATCATCCCACGTCTCACCGGTGCTGTGAAAGATGAGCAGGGAAATGAGGCTAAAACAGGAGTTTTGTGTTGCCCTTCAATGAACTGGCATTGAGGGCAACAAGGAACAAACTCTGCTCAGCACAGGCAGCTTTGCCTTCACCTCACTGGATTCTGGATCAATTATCCACATGGATAATGAAGTGTATGCACTAAAAGTCAAAAACTGATCTTTCTTCCAGCCTGCTGTGTTCCTGTGTCTTACAGTAAGAGCTGCTGGATGTTGTGTCATAAAAAACCCTGTTTTTATTGTATTTTGTTGTCAGATTGATTTCAAAACAACAAGATTGCTCCTGGGAACACTGTGAGGTAAAACCAGAACACTGTGATCGGTTTTGTGCCTGCTGTTTGTCAGCAAGATCCACTTGCCTTTGAAATTACCAACATTCCTTCACATAATTTCTTAAGTTAGTAGATCTGGGTGCAGATATTGGGCCTGGTTTTGGAGGTACTGTTCCCCAGATCTTGTCTTGAAGAGATTTTTTTAATGTCACTTCAGTGTGACAGCCAGCTTTCAAGAAAAACAAAAGCAGTTTTTTGAAGCAGAAGACTTCTTTTAAAATAATTTTATAAGAATGATTAATATCACCATAGTTCTTACTTTCATTAGTGTTTACACAGTTGATTCCTGGCTTCTGGGAGGGTTTTTGTATTAATTTTGGAGGTCTCAGGGTGGCCAGCCCACAGGAATTAGTACCTTCCTCCTAAAATCACTTGATGATGTCACCAGGGTCAGGACACAGCTACCAAATCACAATAAACCATTGCTTGCTTCCAGTAGCCCACAGGAGCCAAGTGATGTCTTTCTCTGCTGGATCATCCAGCTGATGTTGAATATTTCCATAAAAATTCACTCAGGTTTGAGTTTTGCTCTTCCATATCCTGCCATTGGTTTCGTGATTCTAATTTAATTCCAGATATTTAGAGAGGTGATGCTAAAAATCAGCGTTAGCCGAATTTTTGATGCATTGGAATACACCTTTCATGGAAATAAATGGAACTTGGGCACCTTCAGTGTATGAAAAAGGGTGGCTGGAGCTGTTACTGGATTTGGATGCAGGGGAATGGGGGTAGATTTAGGGATGACAGTTAAATTAAGCTTTCAGGTGTCCCAAGTTATGCTGGGAGGTTTTTGGTAAGAAATTTCTGTAACAAAAAAAAGTCTGTCAGGGATTTTCCTGACTGACCTTGGGGCCAAAGGGCCTGATGAGGAGCTGGAGCTCAGCACTGCTTTTTCCTCTTTTCCTGGAATAAATGGCTGCAGTTGGCAACTTTAATTTCCTGGTCAAGAAACTCCTGGGCTTCTGTTTCCAAGATTCTTTGAACAAGGAAGATTTGGGATTTATTTCACAAGGCTCCTACATTTTTTTTTCTATTTGATTTTCTATTTTATTTTATTTTCTATTTTATTTTATTTTATTTTTTTTTTTTCATTATTTTTATTTTATTTTATTTTATGTCAAAACCGTGTTTGATGTTTTGTTAGCTGGGAAAATGTTGCTCTTGGTGATAAATTCCCATCTGAGATTGGGTCTGAGGTAAATACTGGGTCCTGGTTGTTGGCATAAAGTTTTCCATACAAAGTGCAGGTCCTGGAAGAATTCCTTTCCTTAGTACACCTTTACTTGGGCATGCCTTGACAGCGCTGGGTTAGCTTTGGGCTTGATCCTAGACGATCCTATAATTCTGTCTTTATCAGGAGAATGTCTGTGTGACTGTGCTAAAGCACTTTCCCATACAAATAAACCCTCCTGGCAAACCTCCCCGTGCAGGACTGGCTGGAATCAGCCCCTGAACGTTCACCTTCCACACAGTGACTCCTGTCCAGTTGTGCTTTAGCCCATACCTTGTGGTTGAACCTTTTGAGAGGCTGCACCGTTGTGATCTGGCCACTCTCTGCCCAGGATTGGGTATGGTCTAATTTCCAGAAGGATTTAAGGGTAGTTAAAACTTTGGCAGTGTGTGCAGGGGGGGCTCAGAGCTGTCACAGCAGAGGTGGGAGATGTCCCTTCCCTGGAAACTCTGAGTGTCACTAACTTCTACTTCCAGGCCTCTAATTCCAGATTTTTTTTTTTTATTTTTTTTAAGTGAACCATGGATTGCTTAGGCAGAGAGGAAAAGCTTTCCTGTATCTTGTCAATGCGCTCATTGATGCTTTTTAAATTGCCATAACTTGATGGAAGACAAGGCCAAGTGCAGTAATTGTCTGAAGAGAACTTGATGTCCTTTCCAGTGAGGGGCTGGGACCTTAAAGCCCATCCAGTCCCACTCCCCTGCTATGCCAGGGACACCTGCCACTATCCCAGTGTGCTCCAAGCCCTGTCCAACCTGGCCTTGGACCCTTCCAGGGGCAGCCTCAGTTTCTCTAGGAAACCTGTGCCAGGGGCTCCTCACCCTCCCAGGGAAGGATTTCTTCCCAATATCCCATCTAAATCTCCTCTTTTCCAGTTCAGAGCCATTCCCCGTTGTCCAAAGCTCTTGGAGCCCCCTTAGGCGCTGGAAGGGGCTCTAAGGTTCCCTGGAGCCTTCTCCTCTCCAGGCTGAACAATCCCAGCTCCCTCAGCCTTTCCTCCTAGGACAGGTCTCGCAATTCTTACTCCGAGCTTTCGCTGTGCACCCAGCCAGCCCTAACAGGACGTTTTGTTGGGATCCCAGAGGAGGTTGAGATTAAAAGGGATTTGTTCCCAGTGTCACAGCTGGAAGCTCCGCAGCAGAGCTGTGCTCTGAGGAAGTGAACCCATGGAGAGGCACCACGGGAAGCTGGAAACTGGGTGAGACCCTTCAGTCCCTCGGGACACTCTGTCCTGGCTGTGACCCCTAAATTCCGTGGGATGCTATCCTGGGTGACCTCTATTTCCCTCATGACACTCCCTCTTGGCTGTGACCCCTAAATTCTGTGGGACACTATCCTGGGTGACCCCCATTTCCCTCATGACACTGCCTCCTGGCTACAGCCCCTAGAATCTTTGGGACGCTCTATCCTGCCTTATCACCCTAAATCCCTCAGGATTCTCTGTCCTGTCCGTCCCGGGTGCCGTCTTCCCTTTTCCTTCTCCCCATAAGGGCCGAAGGGAGAGGAGGGAGGGAGAGGTCCCCTTGGAAATGTTAAAAAAAATTTTTGATGCGAGGGGAAAAGTTTCAGTTCCCGACGAGGATGGGATTCGAACCCACGCGTGCAGAGCACAATGGATTAGCAGTCCATCGCCTTAACCACTCGGCCACCTCGTCACAGCAACCTGGTTTTTGCCGTATCCATAAGGAAGTACGCCCACCGCCTCCATCATCTCCTCCCGCCCGCCGCTCCCTTGAGCGACGGCGCCGGTTACGCGGCGCTGCGCGGGTACAGCGCGGAACGAAGCCTCCGCGCCGCGACCGAGCACCCCGCGGAGCCGGTGCAGCACCGCGCCACCCCCATCACCGCGGCTGCGGGCGTGCGGGCCGCGCGAGACACCGAAATGGCAGCAGCGGGGCGACTCGCAGGAGGCCGCCATGTTGTACGACAGAAGGGGGCGCCATGTTGTACGGAGCTGCGGGCGGCCGTCCTGCACGGCGCCAATGTGTCGTCACGGCGCGGGGCGGGCGGTTGGATTTGAACGGGGCCGCGGCGGCAGCCGGGGAGCGGGAACCGGGGCCGGGGCCCCGCAAACCGGGATTGGGGAGCGGGGGGGCCCCGAGCGGGAGGTAAGAGCGGCCGAGCGGTCCCCGCGGAGAAGAGGCGGCGCGGGAGCGGCGGCCGCCGTTGGCAGGGGCCGGGGCCGGGCGGGCGCTGCGGGGAAGGAGCGCGGGAGAAGGCGGGCGGCGCTGCCCCGGGAGCGGCTGGAGGGACGCAGCGCTGAGGCGGTGCCACCTGCGGTGGGCGCGGAGCGTGTGGGGAACCCCCCGGGAAGGGCGGTGCGGGTCGATCCGAGGTAATTAACGTCTGGGGAACGCGTTAATGAGGTGTAACTAATGGCGGAGGTGATCAGTGCGGCGTTTGTGATCCATGAGTGATTGGCGCCTGGGCTGTGTGCGCTGTAAAGCGAGGGCGCGGCGACAAAAAGAGAGGGGAAAAGAGATGGTCTGGGATTATCCTGTGGGGAAAAGGCCGAGGAGGGGCGGGAAGGGCGGCGGGGGTGGATTGAAGTGTTATGGGGCGATTCCCGCTCGCAGTCAAACGGGGGAATAAAAAGGGAGGGGGGTCTTCACCAGCACTGCGACTCCGCTCGTCCCTCAGGGATTGTAGAGGACTTTCAAGCAGGATTAGAGAAGGATAGTTAAGGAAGGTGGTTGGGAAGTGAATCCCAGATTAATACCCTCAATAGCAGAGTGATCAGGGCTTTTATAGCTCCAGGCTTATCTCCCGCAGCGATCTTCCCTTGTCCTTCCCTCCTTTGTGTGTTCAGCCTGACCGAGAGTGGGTTTAGATGGGATATTGGGAAGAAATTGTTCCCTGCATTGGGAAAATTAATTCATGATGCCAGAGAGTTATGTCCAAAAAGGAGACAGAGGCGTCCCATAGCTTTATTCACGAATAAAGGGAGAGGCCATGGGCTATTTTCCATGGGGTCTCTCAAATTGCTGGGGGATGCAGCCTCCTTTTTATCCCAATTTACCTTTCCCCATAGGCTGAGGTACTTGAGAGATACAGACTTCCTGAATTGCCTGATACAGACCCTCTTCTAATGTGCACCCCGTCCCCTCCTTTTTTATATATTTGTTCTTTTTCCCCAAGTCCAGGAATTTAGCAGCTCCTTGGATAAGCGACAGTTTGTGTCAATAAGTAACATTCTCCTGTTGCTTAACTCTTCTGTCAGTCTCTGGCTTAGGCAGACTCATAGTTTGTAAAAACACACTCCTCTTACACCTTTCAGGAGGGTTTTAGGAGGATTGAGCCATGCCCTTCTGGTTGTATCTAGAGAAGGAACAAGAAGTAACAGGCACAAGCTGAAATACCAGAAATTCAGTTTAGAGTGAGAGGGAAAATGTCATGTATGTTTCAGAGCAAACATTGTCTTGGATAAGGTTTGATCTCATTTATCTCCCAGCATTTACCAGAATCTTAACTTTAAAAAAAAGGTCAGATGACCAGTAAGACTTGAATTGTTAGCACAGCTGTTTTCTAACATGATGTACAATAGGAAATACATCTCTAATGTGGATATAACAGAAAAACATTGACTTGAGAGGCCTGTTGTACTTCAGAGCATTTCTGTGACTAGAGAACGATGCAGAAGGAAAAAAAACACAGAAAAAAACCACAGCATCAAAAGCTAATAGCCAGTTGTGGCTCTATGCAGTTTTCCTACTGAGGCTCATTAATGGCTTTGAATTCTGGCGCTGTATTTTATAGGAAAAGCATATCCTTCAGCAATGGACAAGATTTACACAGACCCTAACATGGAAATGTGAGTTGAAACCTTCTAAGGATTTTACTGTGGGATAAATATTGTCCTTTAGAGGCAAAACCTTTTGTAATGCACTTCAACATCCCTTGAATGAAATGCCTTTTCCGTTGTGAAGAAGGGCCAGGGAGTTTCTTTGGTGTTTGGTGAGGGGATTTCATGGAGATGGATTGTCAGGGGGTGAACTGACCACGGGGCTGGGGGAGCAGTCTGCTGAGTTTTCCAAAGCTTATCCTGGGAACCAGTGCTGAAATGATCAATCTGTTCCAAGCACGTTGTTTATTTAATTTCACACTTGTGAAAATAACAGAGAAATCAATTTATTAACCTCAAAACCGTGGCAGGACCATTGAGGAAACGTACCTTGGTGCAATTTTGTGCCTTCGTACTGATGCCTGGAAATAGAACACAAACTTTTCCAGGCTATATAATGATAACATAAAAGCAAAACTTTACTTGGAAGCCTTCAGGTATGTAATGTGGTGAAAAACAGTGCCCCAGATTAGATCCTTGCAATTGATAAGATCAGGCAATTAGAGTATCTGGCCAATGACAGAAGCAGTTGGTTAGGGAATCTCCTCCCTGGCTTCTGCCCTCCTCCCCTACCCTTGTTATGCCAGTGATTACATGGTGCAAAATAAAAATGTCCTTGGAGAAGTAACAGGCAAGACTAAAAAAAATTTCAGCAATGTGTCAATAAGGGCCTGTTCCCTGTGGGAAAGCACTGGAAGTTACACTGAGGCATTTAACAGTCTGCAGAGCTCCAAATACATGAAAAGTACATGAAAACTAAAACCTCCAGGCATCAATACCTGTTTCCCTTTTTGCCCTGCAGGGATAACACAGAGCACATCAGAAGGAAGCGCCTGTCCTCCGTGAGTACCCTTCAGCATTCCTCGAAATAAAACTGTGTGAGGGGGGGAAAGGAGCAAGGGAAGCTGACAGAGGAACTTGCTTGCTCTTGGGAGTTGAAGAAAAGCATTCCAAAAGAGCCTGTCAATCCTGAGAGAACTGACTGGGGCACTGCTGGCTCTTAGAAACTCTCTTCAGCTGACAAACCAGCTCTTGGAGCTGCAGCTGGACTCTCAGCTGCATTTTCTTTCAGAATTTCCTGCATTTTCTTTCTGCATTTTCTTTCAGACTTTTCTGCATTTTCTTTCAGACTTTTCTGCATTTTCTTTCAGACTTTTCTTTCAGAATTTTTTGCAATTTTTTTTCAGAATTTCCTGCGTTTTCTTTCAGAATTTTCTTTCCGAATTTTCTGCATTTTCTTTCAGAATTTTCTTTCAGGATTTTCTGCATTTCCTTTCAGAATTTTCTGCTTTTTTTTTTTTTCAGATTTTAAAGGCTCCACGAAATCCTCTGGATGATCTGGGGAATGGGAATGAAATGACAGAGGTAGGTCTCTCAAGCCCTTTCCTACCGATCCCCCTCGGTGTTTTGCTGGTTCGGCTGTGTCACTGTAATAACACAGGTGGTTTTAAGGCACCATTTTTGGTAGTAATATTCATACGCCACTTTTGTTTGGTTTTGTGTTTCTTGGAGAGCTGTGCCTGTCAGGGGTGGCAGCCTGTTGTGTTTTTTGTTGGCAGGACATCCACGCAGAGAGGCGCAGGAGGAGCTCGCGCAGGGTCAGCTTCGCCAGCACCATCAAGTGAGGGAGCTGCGCACCCACATCCCTTCCTCAGCCCAAAAATGCAGAGGGAGTAACCCTTCCCCCTGAGAGTGTCCTCACAAATGACTGCAAGCAGCAGGAAGATTGGTTTATCGAGTTGGGTTGAGCCCTGAGAGCCATAATTCATTGTCCTGTCTGAAAAAAAGCCCCATTCAGTGGAATTCATACAGTTAGGAATTTTTCATTTCCATTCCATTTCCATTCATACATCATAAATGTCATGATGGCATCTTCTCCCTGAAAATTGCAGCTGGGTTCAGTACACTTCTGGCTTCTAATATCTCGTTTCAGAACATGTATAAAATACATGAATTAGTGCTGAATTACTTTTTTTTTAAATTTGCTTTTAAGAGGTGGTTTTGTGTTTTTAAAAACTGATGGTTTTGTTCTTAGCTGCAGAGTCTTCCAGCGAGATCTTAAGAACGGCACATCAGAGACAGAAAATACAGGTAAAACTCCTGTTTCGTTTCCTGACAAGTTTCCCACACTATTAGCAACAAGATTTTAGCTCAAATTTAAGAAATCAGAACTTTTCCATTAGGGGAAGGAACAACGTGGTCAGCTCTTTGTCCTGGCCTGGCTGAAAACTCCTTAGTCACAGAGTTCTTGCCTTGAGAAGGCACTTCAAGAGTGAGGACTTCAGAACGTTGGCTTCTGTGCACTTCACTCATGTCTCATATTGAGTCAGAATTGTGTGGTTTGGGCAAAACATTTAATATAATCAAGTAAAAATGTACTTTGATCATGCTTCTCACATTGTAATGTTGTCACTTTCTTATTTTTAGGGTGTTCAGCAAATGAGAAGGATGATACCTTGACTAATCAGTAAGTATGATGTCTGATAGATATTTGTTATTATTCAATGTTTATTACCAGAAGTTTTCCTCAGAAAAAGATGAAGTGTTAGTCTGGCCTCAAAGCTCTTGTAGATAAAGCACAATGGAGGGATCTGCAAAAATAAAAACACTTGGTGGTAAAAGAACAGAGAAGACACTTTGTATGTGAGAAGGGGAATTGCACAGAGCCATAGATTCTATGAAAAATAAAGAATTAATCTTTCCTTGTAATTTAAAAATTAAAACACCACTGTATGTTGAACAGTGGTTTGTTACATAATAGATAATTTCATGGGAAAAATAAGGTTGTGACTCAGAATATATTGAAGGCAAATAAGCAGTGTCTGGTGTCTGCTGCCCAGACCCACATGAGCTCTGCCATGGAATTGTGTGCAGCACAATTCTCTGCCTCTTCAGTTTACAGATCAAGGCTTCCTTTGAAACCTTTTAACAAACTGCTTCTCAAACCCACCTTTTGTAGGAATGAAGACCCTGGGGCTGTTCCATGTGAGATCGCTGGTGAGTTTGAGAACAGATTTAATATCTAAGTGACTCTGTTTATTTAAATCTATTGATTATGTGTGAGAAATTTTAATGTGCCTAGAGCAATCCCCTTGCCTTGGGAGAGCTCTCTCTGGATGGGCTTTGTCCTTGGAGCTGTTTACAGGAATCCTGTTATGGAAGTCTGGGTGGGCCTTCGAGGTGCTGGAGGGAGCAATGAGAATATTTTTCAGAATATATTTGGGGTTAGTTGTGTTGATTTACTCAGAGCATTGAGCTTCAGCCCAGTGGATAAAATCATGAGCAAACAGCACAAAAACTGGAGTGTTCCCTTTCTTTCCACAGGGATGAACACTTTGCTTCATGCCCCCATCCAGCCCTTGGGGCAGCAGACTGAGGTATGTGAAGGCTTTAATTTTTTGGTGCTGAAAATACCAGTGTCCAAAATACATCGCAAGACTTTGTGTAGTAAAGATTAGAAATGTTAACTGCCTTTGTATTCACATAAAATTCTCTTGAAACGGAGTATTCTATATTTTGAAGTACTGAGTATTCTATATTTTGAAGTGTGTCCTAATCTGATAGTCATTAGACTGAAGCATAAATAACTCTTGCTTCTGAAATTCCTTTATAACTTCTCAGTAATGAAGCAGTTCCTCCATTCTTGTCTCCTTTGCAAGCCCTCATGAGCCTCACTTACTTTTTTTACTAACATATGTTTTTTAGGCAAGTATAATAATCACATATTCATATGATCACAATTATATTTTGCTCAAGTAAGGCCAACTAACCAGTCAGAGAAAATACAAATTCTTTAAATATTTTATTTAACTAGTTACTTTCTAATTCTGCCCTTAATTCTCTGCTAGTCACAGCAACCAGTTCTTCTCTTATTTGATCACCTGATTTAGCAGTCACATCTGGAATGTGCACACAACAAGAATTATTGTTTGAATTTAAATAACTACATGTTTCGTGTTTGTGTAACAGTAATAGCTCTAAAGCTAATCTGCTTTGTAAGGTCCCACACGTTATAGAAGTTACATTCTGTAATCTGCCAAAATCTTGCACTATCTTTAAGACTGCATTTTCCTTTCAAGAAATTAAGAATATAGTTTCTATTATTACTAGAAATATGCAATTATTTATAATTTTCATCTAGATGTAATAAATAGTATTTCCCTAGAAAATCATATCCTATCCTAAAGCAATAGGATTGGTATATCTACATAAAAACTCCGCAGTGTGAGTCAGTCTTGCTGTTTAATGTGTGGTTCTTGTTTTACCCACATGTGATGAGCTCAGGGTTCAATTCCTTCCACTCTGAGTGCAGTGTAGGTCACCAGGGGGACTTGATAAGGCCTCTTCCACTTCTCCTGGGTTGGTCCAAAACTTCAGGTTCTGATAAACACTGGATCTTCTGGTTTGAAAGGATGTACAGGCGAGTCTGGTCCCAGTGATTTCTTGGCAGCAATGTACCTTTTAAAACTTATGAGAGTTAATTTTCATACTATCATATTAATTTCGGTAAAATTTTGTGGCTTCCCTTGCTTTGTTGGTGTGGCACGGGAAAGTTTCTGGCCATCTAAAGTACCAAAATACTAAAATGTACCAGCCCCTCATTCTGCCTGGGCAGTTCTGCAAATTCAGTTTGCCAATAATTTCCTGGTGAATTCCTCTGTTTTACTAGCCTTGGAAGTGGCCTGCCTTCCTTGGGATTATTTTGCAAACCAAATTACTTATTTTTCAGTAACTGATCTTAATTTCTGTCATCTTTGTGCTTACTATATTCCTTTATACATTAGTTACTGTATTTTCTACTTCCTGAAGTGTTTCTTGATGGTTTTAGCTCTGTTACACATTAATCTGGAGGTGCAATTACTCATCTACATGCATTTACTAATCACCTGCTGAGATTTTCTGTGGCTTCCAATAGTGGGACTAACTGCCTGCTCTGGTTTGGTTTTTGTTCCCAGACATTCCACTTTTTGCTAGGTATTAGTGCAAGGATGCCTTTTTCAGTAACTTCTCTTGCTGTTTTGTCAGCTGATTGGTTCCCTGCATTACCTGGGGAGTCTCCAAACTGATGGGCTTTACAAGGACATCCTGCTGGCAGTATCCAATCTCCTCCTTTTTGTTCCAAACCAGCTGCGCCCATGGGGGACACATACCAGCTTTTGTGCTTCTCTGTAGCCACCACTGCTCTCGGGTATCCAGGTCACCTTCCCTTGCACTGTCCAATTGTTTGGACAGGCTGCTTCCATGACCCCAAATGCCACCCAGTGCCCCCAGTGCCAGGTGCATCCTTTCATGCACAGATAACTCAGGTGGTTTGGTTCAAGTGTGAGGCTCCCAGTGCAGGGGCTGGCATTAAGGTTCTTTCAGGGCTTTTCAGGTGCTCTGGCTCTCAGCAAGGGTTTTGCCAGTACCCCATAACTGCAATCCATAACTGACACCATCCAGCCATACATAAGAAGGCTCGTAGTCCTTGCCTCTGGAGTCTGGCAAATGGCTTCTTTTCAGCTGCTTCCCAAGCTTCTTTTTTTTTTTTTCCCCAGCGAGATCTCAGAACTAAAACATGTTACTGCTTATTTGTGCCGTTTTCTTTGACACCCTATATCCAGATAGTTCTAAGAAATGTAGCAGGCTTACAGTAGCACTGAGGCACTTACTTTCAATCTTGATTGCTGGCAGAATACTTTCCAATTTTGTGTGCTGTCAGGAGTGTGTACAGATTAGCTACCACCGGATGAATAGCAGGAACTTTTCATTAAGGGCTCTTAAATCTTGTAGTAATCTATAACTGATAGTATTGATGCCTTACATTTTGATTAATATTCTTTCAATATTCTAAAATTTTTTTTTAAGTCTCTCCAACTTCCCCTTGCCTCAGACTTAATAGGATTTTGGTTTTGCTTTACCAGTCTGGCTTCAGGTTTGAGAGTAATCCTCACCAATTTGGCCACCTTTGATCATCCAGGCATCTCAGTAGTTGCCCGTTCCAACAGGGTTACAGCCTTCTCTGCTCCCTCTGGGATTTCATCCAGCTCTTCTTAGTCCTGTAACATAAAAACCTTTGCCTTGATGACTTTTGATTCTGCTGTTTCAATTTGTATTTCCCCATCCTAGAAAGTTATTTGAACATCCAATTTTCCCAATGAATCTCTCCCCAGAAAGGGGATTGAGCATTCAGGAGTATACAGGTTGGTGTTTCCCCCACTGTTTTATTAATTTAAATAGTAATCATTGTAAAAAAGGCCTGTTCTCTTTCCTCCCTGTTGCACCCACAACACTTACAGGTTCTGAGCTAAGTTTTCCTCTGCACAAATTCAGTACTGAATAAGTTGTTTCTGTATCAATTAACAAATTTACCTTTTCATGCCCAGCAATAATGTAACCAGGGCTCAGCTGAGGATGATTCCCCTCGTTCCTTTAGGGGGATTTTTCCTTTTCACTTAAGGTCTTGGGCTTGATGGCTTGAAAAACCTGGTTTAGGTTCTTTCTTTGATTTGCCCGGCTTGGGGCCACTCCCTTTTCCAATGTCCTCTTTCTTTACAAATTGCTAAATACATTTCAGCTAGCAACTGTCACAACACAAAGTGCCAAATACATTTCAGACACTCATTATCACAATGCAAATTGCCAGATATACTTCAGCCACTAATTACTACAAATTACCAAAGAATGCTTTGTACAATTAACCAATTGTTTCTGAGTGAGGGGGGTCCTGAGTCCTAATTATGGTTTCAAACACTTTAGCAGCACTGTCTGGATTTTCCCCTTAAACTCCTGCCACCTTTCTCCATGACATTAAATCCACTATTAAAAGGAAGGCTACTGGGCCATAATTCCCAACCACCTGCGGGAGGGGAGCCATCAGAGCTTCCGTGGCATCTCTCCCAACATCCACTTGCTGCCTTCTAGCGTGTCCCACAATCGGACCAAAATCCTCCTGTCCCCTAAAATGTTCTTTCTGTTCCAGTCCACTTTTCCAAGACTCACTTACTCTAACTGTATTCCTTGGTGACTCACGATTCACCCCCTGTATTCTTTGCCACAGAGCAACCATCAGCTCTAAATCATCCTCCTCTTCTTCTCACCTGCACTTTAAGCACCCCTGTCCCGTGCTGCACACAAAACGCCGCCTCTTTCAACCATTTGCCTTTCTTTTCCTTTTCAAGTGGACGAGGAATTTCATCCCACTTATTTTCCATTCTACAAAACAACATTTATTGCAATATATATTATTCTGCAAGGTTCTATCCTTAGGCCACATCTCTTGATCTTCCAGCATATAAAGTGGCCACCACTGATTACAAACTTATGAAAGTTCTCCTTCTTACACAGTGGGCATTGAGCAGTTCCACAGGCCAGTAGTTTTTGGAGAACAAGCAAATGTTGTGATAATTCACCAGGTGTAGACAATTTATCATCTGGTAACAAATATATGCATTATGTTTGTAAAATATAATATATTTCATTACATTTTCCCCCCCACAGCTATAAAACTATAAGTGCTTTCTGTTAAAGAGACTAAAATCTCCCTTATCAGTGGTGAAAAAGTCTTTTGAAACATCCAGCATGGTGCTGCTGCTTTGGAGCAGGTGGATGATAAACTGGTAGAAATAAAAGGTGGAAATCGTGTTGTAGAGAAATAGAAAATACTGATCCATAAGCCTCAGTAAGTGGTCTGTGCTTGCTAAGATGTGGCTAGATGTGAAGTGGAAGATGAGACACATTGTTTCATTAAAAGCTATTTAAATATTATGTATTTGCATAATTTAGTCATTGCCCTTTCCTCAAATATGTTCCTGCTGATCAGGGAGGCCTGAAATGAACAGGTTGGTTTTTAAAAAAAAATACTTGTAGCACTAAAACCTTAGGTCTTTACATTAATCAACATTAGCTGACTTCTGTTTTAAGTAGAATAAACCACTGATCATTTGTTTTGAGTGCCAGCCACTGAATTCTCCCTTTTTTGTTGTTTTTCAGTGGTGTGACGTGGACCACGCCGCTCCAAGGACGGACAGGCAGGACACCACCCTCCTCTTCTCGGAGGAGAACGAGATGGAGATGACAGCCAGTCACACAGCCGTGATCTCACGGAACCTCAGCACCCACCAGCCCGACAGAACCGAGAAAATAGACTTCACCTCCTTCCTGGCTAAGTTAAACTCCAGCCAGGGGAAGGCAGAAACCAGCAAGGAATTGAGTTTGCTCTCTGACTCCACAAACCATCCGGGCCCGTCTTTGGAACAGAAGGAAGAAGCCACTACTGTGAAAAAAATAGATTTCAACGAATTTCTGCTGAGACTGAAGTCAAACAATCCTGCTGAGAGACCTGACAAGGACAGTGTTTGCTGTGTCCCTTCCCAAGGCTCGGGAGACGTGACACAACCGTCTGGGGAATTTGGCTATTCCCGTGAGCAGCTGGACACCTGCAATGTGACACGAGTGTTTCGAGGCCGAGAAGGTGGGATGGAGATGACAAAATGTGAGGCGGCTGATGTTGGAATTCCGTTCCCTGGCGTCAGTGAGGTTCCAGCAGAGCAGTGGGAGTGTGGGGATGTTACCGAGGCTTTTGCAGACGAGGGCATGGACGTGACAACCAGTCACACTGCAAAAGTGTCCTTTGCCCTCTACACTGTCGGGAACCAAGGTGTCAACTTCCCAAATGATGTCCCACCCGCAGAGTTAGATAATTCTGTGTTCGGGAGAGCATCTAATCACAGCTTAAATGTTCAGCAGGACCCTCAGCTTTGTGCAGACAGGAAAACAGCAAGTGCTGAAGGCAGAGGAGACCCCCCAGTGCTGCGGGCTGGGAAGCAGGAGGCCAGGGCATTGTCTGCCATCCAGGGATCCATTTCTTCTGAGACCATCTTCAGAGGGGACAAAACCATTGTGTTTTCCAAGTGTGATGACATGGAAATGACTGGGAATTACACAGACATCGTCTATGAGGTCAGCAGCACAGAACAGAGCAGTTCATGCCATAAAACCTGTGAAAAGCCAGCAAGTACCAACCCTCCGCTGGCAGGGAGCAGATCCCTGGCATGTGGCAACATCCCAAAGGGTTTGGCACGTAGAGATAATCCTGCTGCTGGGACCTATAAAAACAGTGCACTTGAGCTGCCTTCAGCCTCAGGTGGACACATGGAAAACGTGTCTCAAGCTTGTGGTCGTGCTGCAGCCAGCTCTGGTTTTGGCTCATGTACACATTTTGTGGCTGGTGGTGTTCTGAAGAGCAGCTTAGATCCCTCTGCAAACCCCCAGCTTTTTTTTTCAGGTGAGAAGACAGTAATATTTGGAGGAGAAGACATGGACTTGGCTAAAACCTTTGTTAAGGATGGTGGAGAGAATGTTGATAGTGAACATCCCACTGCAGTGTTCACCTCTGTCATGTGCAAACCTCATTTCCTGGATAACAGATCCACGTCTTCCAATGTAACTGAGCAGGAAGAAATGGAAATAACAAGATGCCACACAGTTTTCTTTGATGGTCAGAGCAGTGGGATAACAGCAGAGCCAAAACAAATGCCCTGTAAAATCATTCCAAGAAAGAACCAGTACCAAAATGTCACTGAGGGTGACATGTCTGCATATTCTGTGGATATGGACAAGGAAAATGTTGAAGTGAGGAGTATTGATAGGAATATTAAAAAAAGCCAGGCTATGGAGAGGAATGCTCAAGATTGTCAGATGATGATGGTTGATAAGAAGCTTGGAAAAACCAACTTCCAGGCAAGTGGTCTGAGCTCCTGTGCCAAGAGCATGTGTCTGTTACAAGAGCAAAACAGAGGAGTCCCCGAAAATGTTGTCACTAACACTGGTGCATCCCTGTCTCTGCAAAGCCAAGAAGTTGTATCACAGCCTCTGGAAAAAAGCCCTCCAAGCCCCTCAGATTTCTGCACAAATGACACAACAGGCATGTTTTTAGGTGATCAAAGCATGGACATAACCAAAGCTCATCCTGCTGCCTTTGAGATTGCTCCTATTAACACGGAGCAAGGATCCAGTAATTATAATCAAAACACTGCACTATCCAAGCAGCTGCAAAGCCAGCCCTTCCCATTTTCCAGTCGTGGTGTGGATATCGTGAGTCAAACGGCAGCGATGGGATGTGGGGACTTGAAAATGAACACCAATAAGCAAGTTGTTACTGCTTTGGCTCCAAGTGGTTCATTCACTTTCAGTAACAATCCTGCTCCCTCTGGAATGAGAGGAAATGAACAATCTGGGACGGTAGTAGGAATAAAGGCAGATGGCCAAAACTCAGAGAGGCAAGAGAAACCCCAGCCTGTGAGGGCAGTAAGCAAAGTATTGCCAGCCCGGGGAGAATCTGACAGACATTTTTTCATGGGTAAAACAGGTTCTTCAAGAGAGGATTTAAAAACTCCTCCCTCAGCTCATGGGCTGCTCCAGAGGGGTGCAGAAGAACCAGTGTGGGCCAGGACATCTGAGGCACCCAAGGAAAGTTCCCGGTTGTCTTTCTTTGGAGAAAAGTCTGTTGTGTTTCCCCATGGTGAAAGCATGGACATGACTGGCAGGTGTGTGGTGATGGTTCCAGATTACAGCATCAGCGTTGCTTTGTCACAAAACAAAGCAGCTCCTGGATGCTTCAGTCAAGGTGGAAATGAAACGACATCCTTAGGGAAAGGGGCCACCGCCACAACGCCGGCGGAGCGGGGTGGGCAGGAGGCTGCACATGGCAGAACCATCACTTTTGCTCTGCCTGAGGACATGGAGATCACCACAACTCACGCAGCGTGGCACAGACAGCCCATCCCAGCCATTCCTGCTGACAAAACCATTGTGTTTGCCCACGACCAGGAGGACATGGACATCACTGCATCCCACACTGTTGCTGTCAGTAGGAACATCTGTGCGCTTGAGGCCCAGCAGGTGCCCCACACAAACACCCAGCAGCCACCACAGCGCATGCACAGCGGGTTGGTGCCCTGCAGAGATGAAATGGATTCCTCACAAAATGCTACAAAACCTAAGGATAAGCCCAGCATTCCCTCTTCTGCTTCGTCAGACTCAGCATTTCCTAGTGAGAGAGGAGCTCCCCAGGTCCCCAGTGGCACAACACCACATTCCATTTATCCTGTCTCCCTTCCAGAAAGTACTACAAATGTGGGGGCACCACAGGATCATGGCCTTCCCACAGAGAATTCTGTCCCTGTAAGCAGGGAGCAGGATCTCACACCCCCAGAAAAACTGCAGTCAAAGGGAGTATCTTTTGAGTTCCCAAGTAAGGGCCCTGTGGATCACAGGGAAGCAAGTGGCAGTTTGGGATCCTGTGCTGCCTTTCCCATGCAGGGGTCAGGTCCTTGGAAGGGTCATCCAGATGCCCCTGGTACTCAGAGAAACCAGCTCGTGGGAGAGGATTCATCTCAGCCTGGAGATTCAGCTTTGGGCTTGGCTGGAGCAAACCTCATTCCAGCTGCTAACAAGGAATCCAAGGAAAATGAGGAGCTGTCAGCTGAAGGGGAGGCGCCTCCAAAAGATTTCCAAACGAGCTCTGAACAAACTAGGGAGCCTTTGGTCAGTGACAGTTCAGGGGATCAGACACAAGCCACTCTTCCACCAGCAGCCTCAGGTATTATAGGTGTTTGTTCAAAACTGATGGGTTTGACAAGGAAATCTGTTTCTGTTTCCGAAACTGCTTCTTCTGACCAGTTGCCCAGTTCCTCAGCTCAGCCAGAGGATGCCCTGAGCTTGGGAAAAAACACTGTCAGTGAAGCAAATAACTTCCTTGAGCCCAAAAAGCAGGAGAACACAGGTCTGGAATCTGGAGCTGATCCCATAGGAACGCTGCCTAAGGATAAATATCCAGGAATAAATATCCCTCTGGGTATATTCCAGCCTAAATTACCAAACAAGAGAAATCGTGTTTCCAGTGCACAGGACATAAATACAAAATCAGACAAATTAGAAGCCCCAGTTCCAGCAAACACCAGTGAAACCCCAGGTAACAAGTCCAGCAGGCAGAACTTCAGTCCTTTTCAGTTCATAGCAGAAGAATTTCTCCCTGTGTGCCTGGAGGAGATGGATTCCAATGAATCTGTCAGCTCCGAACTCATGGAAAACACTTGGGATGATAAAAATAAAAAACAAATCCCCCACTCTGAAAAGGATCCATTTGAAGAGACTAAAACTTGCAACATGAAAAGACCTTTAGGACAAACTGAGGAGGATCCTCAAAGCCCAAAGAAGGCCAAGAGGGATCAGCATGTGGATGCTGGGGCCTCTCAAGACTTGGAGGTGAGCTTGGCCCCTCACTGTAAGGATATGGGAACACCACCAGGGCTTAAGTTTTGGGGGTGTAAGTGGATCTGTTAGTAGGTTTTCTTGTTTTTCATAACCACGAGTTTGCTGTCATTTTCCTGTGTGATTCCTTGTGGTTTTCATTGTTTTGCCAAGTCAGAAGACTCAGGTTGGTGTGTGCAACAGTCCTGTACCAGGCAGAAGAGGCAGAATGAGGGATTGGCCAATTTTAAACCATTCTCTGCGTAGTATCCCTTTGATCCTTTCAAGGAACAGCTACAATAAACCACTGATCCAGTTAGGTAGTCTTATATAACTATATTAATTAATTTTTTTAAAATTTGTTAATAACAGGTGACTTCTGACGTTGTGCCTCAGGACCAAGCAGAAGCTGATGGAGCTGGAGAGCCTCCAAATCTCTCAGCTAAAAGCCCTGGGTGTCCTCACGCCAGCACCAGCAGCTCCCTGGATTCTGTGAAGGCTGACATAGAGTCAACAAGTAAGAGACCATTTGTGAGAAGAGTCCCAAACCTTGTGGTTTTTGCCCTGTGAGGATGTTTTTAACCCATCAATACTCCCCCTTTCTGTTTTGTTTTCCCAGTCCAGCGCAGCAGTCAGGTGGAATCCCAGCTTCTCACGGACAGCATTTGTGAAGAAAATTTATGGGAGGTATGGACAGGGCTGGAAGACAGCAACCTCCTGTCCTAACAGGAAAAAAAACTCCTGTGTTTGTACACTAGTGAGCATTCTGTCTTGAAAAATGGACTTACCTGTATGTTTTTCCTCAAATGCACAGAAATTTCAGAGTGGTGCTATCACAGTTGGGGAGTTTTTTACTCTTCTTCAAGTCCATGTTGTGATTCAGAAGCCCCGGCACAGCCAGGTTCCAGCCAGTGTGAGTGGAACAATATAATTACCTTAAATAATACTCCTTTGTTGGTTTGAGTTTTAATTTTTAGCGAGACTCAGACATCTTTAAATGAAAACCAGAACAGATTTCCATCTCCTCACCAAATACCATATATTCAGGATTACTGTTCTTGGATAAATATGCTAATTCTTGCTTTTTAAATTTGTTTTAAGGACAAGAAATTTGAAAGAATTAGAAGCTCAGTCTGACCTCTTCACTTTATCTTCTCACTGCATCTGTCAGCCACTACTGCCTGCAGCTACTCTGAGCTCCTCCTGCCTGTTCTACTCTCTCCTTTAGAAAGGCTTCACTATGATATTGCTACTTTTATTTCCTCACCTGAAGACAGGGGAAGAAACACAGAACAGAAGTCTGCCTTCTAAATCCTTTCCATTTTCTTATTTAAAATACTCTCCTAGATTAGTTACAGTTTAGTTGACAAATTTATTCTTGCTGAGTTGTCTCTAAGTATTCATCAGGCTTGATAACGCTGCTACTGATAAAAAACAGACACCACTCCCACAAAAGCCCCTGAAAACTTTTTCTGAAGGAATGGAAGTAATTAATGTCAGTTATTTATGAGCTTTACTGTACAGGCAGCTTGCTGAAATAACTCCCCTCTTATTTATTTGAGGAATAAAGCTCCATAAGGCTTCCCTGGGGCTTGGGGGCTTTAATTCTGAATTAAGCATAACTTTGAATGAAGCATTGTTTTGTTGAGGAGCACTCTTGTATCTGCATAACATATGCATATTTTCAAGTCTTCATCTAAAAGGGAGACCTCTTTCAGTAATGTTTAATTTCATTTTTTTTGAGCTCTAATGATGAGGCAGATATCTCAAAAGGAAGCCTGTGTGAGAAAACACAAGGCGTGAAAGCAGAATTGAAATGACTGGAAGTTACTATTTCTGAAAAATATGGATTTTTTTTTTCCCCTTTCTTTTTCTTCCTACTTTTCCCTGTGTTTCTCCTCAGTGTGCAGTCAGTGCACCTCCCACTGCAGAAGATCTCATCTACAGCCAGTACGTTCACCGGCCCAAGCTGAGGATTTATGAGGAGGATTGCCAGGACCTGTCTCGGAAAACAGCGGAGTGAGTGCTTTTCCAGTCCCACAGTTTATCAGTAATTCCATTTTTTCGCCTCTGGAAATGGCCTGAAGAAAGTTAGTACATTACATACAGGAAAACTAAAATTATAGTTAGTGGTTTATTACAGATTTAGAAATGAATTGTGTGAAAATCACCGTGCTGCTTTATGTGGTCAGTGAAATTGCTGCAAGACTTTCAACCTTTTTTTCCCCCCCTGTATTTCAGATTAAAACCACATGTGACTGTCCTGGATCAGCCCCTGGTGAACGTGATCAGGAGTTTGTGGGAAGTAATGAGGACCTGCACTGATGAAGAGGTAGTGCTGCACGGAGAGAATGTTTGTGTGTAATGAAGAAGCGAGGTTAATTGATTGATTCGCATCACATAAGAACCAGAATGGTCACAAAATAACAGCAGGTGAAACAAGGCAAAATATTTTCTCAGTGGAAAACTGCAGAGAACTTCCAGCATGTCAGGAGAATGCAAGGAAATGTGTCCTTTGTAATATATTAAAGGGGAAAGAAATGACCCACAGTTACTGCATAGAAAACCCAGAAAATTTATAAAAGTATCCCCCAAGAATTGAGAAGGTGGATCAAGAGATTTTGTTTTCTGTGGTTCTAATGCCAAGAATAAAGATCTATTCCTTGAAAAGAATGACTTTAAATTGTTTAGAGACACAGTATTTTTCATAATTGATCGTTAGTTTGGCACGGGGATGTCACTGAGGTTGGGTGCTGAGCTAGAGTCAGGAAGGATTGTATTTCCATTCACTTTCTCTCCTGTATTTCCCATTCATCACAGCTGAGTAAGTTTGGAGCAGAGCTGAACAAGATGAAATCCTGTTTCACCAAGGAGGCTAAAATCTTGTCTCACAATGAGAAGGAGACATTGTACAGGAAACTGCTGCAGAGTGCTGAGGTGAGGAGCCAGAGGGCTGCAGGCATTTACCTTTAAAAAAATCACTTCTACCACGTTTCTTGTCTTTAAATGTGTAGGAGCTTAATTACAAGTGTGTGGAAGTTTCCTTCTTATAAATACATTTCCCTTTTATGTATAAGCAAATGTAACACTGGGACAGTGACATTCTTGCAGTTACCCTGTAGGAACCTTCTGCCTAAGAGTTTTGGTGATTAGCAGAGTGAAAAATGGGAGTATTAAAGGAAACACCACCAAAAATGAGCTCTTTATACTGTAGCAAGACCAGTGTTAGTAAGTAGGTAAGTAGTAGTAGCAAGTATTCAGGAAGAAATTTTTCCCTGTGAGGGTGCTGAGGTCCTGGCACAGGGTGCCCAGGGAAGCTGTGGCTGCCCCTGGATCTCTGGAAGTGTCCAAGGCCAGGCTGGAGGGGGCTTGGAGCAAGCTGGGATAGTGGAAGGTGTCCCTGCCCATGGCAGGGAGTTGGAATTGGAAGATCTTTAAAATCCTTTCCAACCCAAACCATTCAGGGGTTCTCTGATAAGTCACAAGGAAGTGCATTGTGCCAGGGATCAAAGATGTATATTGATTAAAGCTCTAGATTCAGGAAGCATTTATTAATTTCTTATTATTGGCTACTCCCCCACAGTTTGCCAGTTGCCTCTTCCCTCTAATGATAACAAATTTCACTAACTGCTTTAATTAATTAGCAATCAAAGAGCCCTGTGGTGATCCCAGAAGAAAATTCAGCTTTTAAAATCATGTCGTTGAGTCAAGTGCAATTTTCCCATCTTAGGAGCAATTCAGGAAGCTCCAGTCAAGAATGGAGAAGGTGGATGAGTGGGTGAAGGAGGCAGAGAGCTCCGTGGTTGCTCTGGAATCAGGTGTGTGCTTCCAAAGAGGTGGCCAATATGCTGCTTTCTCTTTTTTTCTGCAGAGCTGCTGTTTAAAAGGTCAGTTTGTGGTTGTTTGATACACGCTGCAGTCAGAACTTGGCATTACTGTGTAATGATGCTCTGCAGTTTCAATTTTTCTTCAATGCCTCGAGTAGAAATCAAATTGCACAGTAGCAGCTCTAAAACAGTGCAATAAAACGAGTTTTGCTTGTTATTATCATTTTTGAGGGTTTTGGTGGATACTTTTCCGTGTTTTTGTAATTTTTTTTTAGTTAACTTTGAAGTGCTGAGATGTCTAGAGCCCACAACCAAACAAAAGTAACTAACTATTGAACGTGGAAGTTCTGCACAGACCTGACGCTTCTTTCCCACAGATTCTTTTTGGGATGAAAAGGAAGCTGGCTGCAGTGCTGGAACAGCAGGAGGGCAGAACGTGCAGGAAGGTAATGGAACCAGCTGAATGCACTTTTGGTCTGGTGTTTTAGAACCTGGGGAGGGTGATGCTCAACCCCCACCCTGATGCATTAACTCTGACAGGGATGCAGACACTGCTGCTGTCTTTCCTGCATTGCACATAGCTAGTTACATGGGTGTTAAAGAATGAAAAGGACTGGTTTTTCCCTGGAAAAAGGGAATTTAGAACTTGCTACTTGAAGAGTATGTGCTGATTATCATATTCAGTACTTTATTGCCCAATAATTATAACCTTTAGCTCCATAAGAACAGTGAGTGCACAGCAAATTAGCGCTGCCTGTGCTGCTCTTTTATCTCATTTTTTTCCTTTTCTCTCCTTTTTTCTCCTTGCTTTAGAATTGCAAAGCATCACAGCCCAAGAAGAGGAACTTCTGAGGTAAGATGTCAAGGAGGATTTAAGAATCAGGTGCATACTCAGATTTTAGTGGGTTGGTCTGTTTTTTAACCACTGTACCACATCCCATGAGATTGGTTTATCCTTGCAGAGAGCTGTCACAGATGGATGCTGAGGATGAGCTTGATTTGGCTGAGATGGAGAAGCTCAAGGATACTGAAAGGGCCTGCCTGGAAATCCTGAAGAAATATGAGTAAGGAAAACTCCTCCAGGTTTTATTTTTTAATAGCTGTTTCTTGGGGCTCATATTTGCACAGGAATGTGTTTGGATTTGGTTTTCCTTGTTATTTGATGTGGGAAATTTGGAATGCACATCTCCTTGCAACCTAAGGTAGGCAATGAAACCTTGGAAGACTTCCATGTGTGAGACAGTTGTTCTGTTAGCAGCTTTGCAGTGGTGCTGTGTTCAGGGTTTCTACATCCGACTCTCCTTCAATCACCAAGCTGACATTTATGTAAAATTTATAGCAATATGTTTGCATTCCCAAGAGATCCTTATATTCTTTTGGAATGAAAGACTCTGTTTGGCTGTGGAAAATTTCATTGCTGTATGATGTAAGAGCTGCAAGAGCATTTAATACTCTGATGTTTGTGCCTCAGAAGTTGTTTGGGTTGGTTGGTTGAAACTTGGGGTGATGGTGGGTTTTTGTTCCCCTTTTCAGCTTCACTGAGTGGGAGTTGATGGAGTGGAATGAGCAGCAAGCTGTCTTTAATTTTCTGTATGATTCTGTGACACTCACAGTTGTGTTTGGGCCCCAAATAGGTGAGTCACAAAACAGGTAGGTTTGTGTTTTACGAATTTGCAATGTTAAAGAATAGAAACCTAAAATATCCATATTTGTCAAGTTCTGCTAAAAGGAAGTAGGAAATAGAAAGCATACTGCAGTGTGTAAGCTGAGAGAAGTGGCTTTGAATATGTTTTTCATACGAAAATTCAGAAATGTATGTAATGCATGGCTGTTTGTGAAGGCGAAGAGCTGTAACTCCAGAACTAAGCATGGAAATAACTGGATTTTCTTTAACTTCCTTTCTCAGACGATGAGTTCTTCGCTGCACGTCCTTCCAGAAGCATCACGAGCCTGGACTTTGAATCTTTCCTGGATGGTGAGATTTCTGAATACTGTGAAAGTAGCAGCCCTGCTAATCTTTTGTTGGGAAGACTGAATGTGAGCTCGATCTTCTAATGCTTTATGGAATGGCTTTTCAAAGATTTCTGGTTTTCTTTTGTGTTGCAGAGGAACAAGCTCCACCCTCCTCATGTTTAGTCCACAAACTCATCTTCCAGTTTATTGAAAGTCAGGGAAGCTGGCAGAAAAAGTGTCCCAAACTGTGCTACTTGCCCCAGGTAATATTCCAGGGAAACTTAGGAAACTCTGGGAAAAAAAAAATCCAATTATTATTTTCTACAACAGAGAAAATAGAGCTGAGCTGAGCTGAGAAGCAAAGCACCTTAATTAAAGCTTCAGGAATTAAACCAAAATCTGCTTCAGGAATATTCTGAGGTGTCTGTCTCTGAAGGCAGGAGTCCTAAAAGCTGAAGTTAATTTAAAGAAAAAAAATTGCCTTAAAGAAAAAAATAAAAGAGCTGAAGATCATTTTGCCTCCTAAAGAAGGCAGGTTTAAATTGCCAAGGCAAACTTTCGTGTTGCTGTGTGGCTGTTGGCAAATCTGAAAGGACAAATTTAAAGCAAAAAATGTACATTTGTTATATTGTACAATTTCATTTTTCCATCCAGACTGGGGTAGCAGTTAAACCATGTTTATTTTTCATACTTTCTAGGATGAGTTGTGTGTTCAAGCATCACGTGGTCACCCCCTGAGTGCTGATGTTGCTTTCTGATTGCCCCCCCAGGCTCTCTTTGACATCTCCTTGGTGGTGAATCGCTGCAAAATCTTGGGAGAGGAGTTGGAATTTCTGCAGAGGTGGGGTGCAAAATTCCAGCTCCTGGAGACAGATATCAAAGACACAGAGTGAGTAACTTCAGCAGATCATGATGGGATTGTTGGGGTGTCCTGTGCAGGGCCAGGAGCTGGACTTTGATGATCCTTGTGTGGGTCCTTTCTGGCTCGGGATGTTCCCTGGTTCAATAAGATGGGAGTTCCCAGTAGCCTTATGAGGGACCTTCTAGAAAATCAGAAGTAAAACACTGAAACAGTTTCAATTTGGTTTTCTTAAAAGTGACATTTTATGCTGCTGTTTTTAAGAACAATTTCATTTCTTTTCATCCAGTTGCACTGTAGTGTCCCAGTGCATGGAAATTAGGCTGTTGATGGATTCACTGATTTTAGGACTATCACACAGCCTCTCCTTCCTTGCTGTTTTCCTGCTTGACTTGCCCTTCTTAAATATTGAGGCCAAATTGTAGCAATGCAAAGGAAACAGAGCCAAGAGTTTACCTGTACCTTAGGGCTTTGTTTCCTTTAATCCTGTGTTTGCCTCAGCCAAGCAGAATCAGTCATGGAAGGAGGGATGCACTGAAACTGAAGTTGACTTTCTTTACTTTCCATTTCCCCTCGCCACTTCCCGATTGTGTGGCATGCCCCAGTGGTACAACACAAATACAATTTCACCTCATCCTTCCATTACTGATGCATATCTTCAATTAACAAGTGCCCAATTATGAACTTGCCCTGCCCACCTTGGTGCTGTTTCAGAGGTTATTCGAATTTTGTAGCTCCCTTTGCAGGAGTGCAAAAAACCCCGTAGAACTGGAGGCAAATCTAAATTGGTCCTACTTAAAGCATTAGGAAAACTTAACTGCCTGGGAATGTTTCCTGTTAACTGGAAAACATGGGTTTAGTCTCTATTCTCCTCTAATTTCTGGATGGTTCTGTGAATTATGTGTGCATTAACTTTTTCTGTGAGGGAGGTTGGGAGTTTGCATTCTGAAGGGTTGATGAAGTGATAAGAGCCTTTTTTATCTCATTCCTGAAGTTCCTGTGGGTCTGTGCTGGAACTCTTTAGAAGTTACTGTGCTTGTTGCACCAGTGACATCACTTATTATTGCATCACTCATCTTGCATCACTTATCATTTATTTCTGCTCCTGGCGCTAATCCCAAGGTGGAAGCAGCCCATTTGACTGTTTTGCATGGATCTTTGTGTTTGTTTCCACAGGGTGAAGCTTCTGTTCTCCTCTTCAGTGGCTTTTGCCAAGTTTGAGTTGACTCTGGCTCTCTCTCATGATTACCCATCTGCTGTACTTCCCTTCAGGGTCCAAACCCACATTGGGAATATCGGGTGAGCTGACAAAGCACTGCTGCATGTGACTCCATCCCGAAGCTGGGATGGGGGATTGAACACTCGGGATCCTCTCCAACATGTGTGACAATTTTATCTTCCCCAGGGAGAAGGAAATTGCTGCTGTTCTCTCCAGAGTTCCAGCTGGTCACCACTATCTGCAGAGAACAGTCCTCTCCATCCATCAGAATCTGCTCCAGGGTCCCAGATGATCTGCTGGATCCACAGGCAGGACTGAAGCAGTCAGAATGGGTAGTCTGTGAGTTTGGCCTTATGAGAATTCCAGCTGTGTCTCCCTGAAATGGGAATGCTGTCACCCACTCAGCTCTAGTATTTCTGCCTGTTTAGTATCCTTGTGGCTTAGACCAAGTAGAACTCTTGGTGTGGGCCACAAGTTTTACAAGGGCAGGGGTGTCTAAGGAGGAGAAGAAGGAAATTCCTAGATCCCTTCTAAGTTCAAGGTGCCTTTTATCTTCTGCCAGTCACTGGTGGTCATTCCTGGCACAGACAGTCATGCTTGGATAGTCATTCCAAGCATGGATATTCTTCTGCCATAGCCCATTAATTTTGTCATTTGCAGAGCACTTGGAAAAAGCAACGATGAGTGTTTTCTAAATTATTACAACTTCAATTTACTTTTGCTGTCATTATTTCACTACCACATCCAATTTAACAGATCCCACCAGATCTGGTGTTTATCCATTGCCTGGCACCCCTCCCAGGCCAGACACTATATCCCTGCATCTGATTAATTAACCAATTAACCTGTAGCAATTCACCCCAGTCACCATAGTCAGAAAAAAAGGTTTTGGAATTAAGGCTGTAAATCCCTGTGCTCGCCCACAGACTCTGGGATGCAGCAGCCTCAGAGCCATCACTGATTCCCTGGCAGAAGTGAGTTCTGACATTGCCTTAGTCCAGCACTATCTCTGGGTGCTGGGGCACTGGCCCAGTCTGGAATGCCGTGGAATTTTAGTGAGGAGACTGAACTCCTTAAACTTGGGAGTATCTGTAAGCTCTAGCTTGGTTTTGTGTATAATGTTGTGTATTATGTGGGTCTTGCTGTTGGAACTGATCTCACCCTGTGTCACTGAGCCAAAGCACCAGCCCTGGCTCAGCTCTCAGTTCTGCAGCTGCAAATCTCTGTACCCTGTAAAATATGTTGAATTTTAAAATGTTTTCCTGTATTTTAGTGTTTATATATTTTGTCTTCTTACAAAGTTGGTGTCTGTTTGAAAAGTGGAAGTTGAATAAAGATTGGATTTATCACTCTTCCTGTTTCAAGTGGGGATCATGGGCTGCTCTATTTAAACTAGTGATTGAAAATTCAATACTAAATTAAATTTAAAATGTTGAAATAATGATGTTAACTAATTGGGAAGGCTTTTCAAAAGATCGGGTTGGTTTTTTTTTTTCCTTGCCTTTTCTAGAGCTACTTTTCTATATCCTGGCTTTTCACAAGAATTTATTGTATTTTAATTAGGAAAATGGCACCCAAATCATTCTCAACTTAGGTACTATCCCTGGAATTTGGAGTTGCCCCAGGCCGTTCTCCGTGCATCACTAACAGAGATAGCAGAGAGTGCTGTGGCAGTTCTCCAGGAGCATTATCCACCTCTTTTTTTTTCTTTTTTGGCTGGTTTTCTTTTCTTTCAGTGGATTTACATACTAAAGCATCAATAACTAAAGACTTAAATGAGTTTTTGGTGGAGTTTATTATATTGCTCCGAATATTGAATCAAAGCAGCAGGTAACGCCACACATTCGTAGTAAGAAAAGGAGCTTGGGCAGAAATTATTCCATTATCCAGCCTTAAAAAATCATGGAAAACTTCACTTCCATGTGCCAGGAATCAACGGCTCCACTCTGTGTAAGGCCTCAAGGCAAAGGGATTCCATCAAAGCCAAGGGATGGAGCTTCCAGTGCGGAATCACAGCCTCTGCTCCAGATGTGTCTCCATCTCCAGCTGCTTCTTCTTGGGTTCTGAGGAGTTGTCACTGCCCAGGAATTGCCTGGGGTGCTGGATTTATGGGGGGCACACGGGGTCGTGTTTCAAGAGGGAAAAGAAAAGAGAGAAAGTAAGAGAAGGAAAATAAGAGAAAATAATGGAGAGAGAGTCAAAAGGAAAGGAGAGAAAAAAAGGAAAAGAGAGGGGAAAGAGAAGGAAAAGAGGAAAAGCGGGGAGAGGGGGGGAAGAGAAAAGGAAAGGGGGAAAAGATAAGAAGGGCAAAAAGAAGAGGGGAGAGAGAAAGAAAAATGGGAAAAGGAAACAAAAAGGAAGCCAAGAAAGAGAGAGGAAGGAAAGGGGATTAGAAAGGAAGGGCGCGGCGCCCCGGGGCTGCTGCCCATGACCCCGTTCCCGTTCCAGGCCCGTTCCCGCTCCCGTTCCCGTTCCCGCGCTCCCTTCAGGCGCCGCGGGGGGCGGGGCGGCGCCTGCGCGGGGCGGTCACGTGAGGCGGCGGCGGGAGCGCCCGAACGGCCGGAGCGGGGCCGCGGTGAGGGCCGGGCCCGGGGAAGGGAGCGGGCACGGGCTGGGGTCGGTGGGGTGGGGTGGGGTGGGATGGGATGGGATGGGATGGGATGGGATGGGATGGGATGGGATGGGCTGAGGCGGGCGGGACGGGCCCGGGGCCACCGCCCGCCCCGGCGCCTCTCGGGGCCCCTCCGGTGCCTCCCCGGAGCGGGGAGCGGCCGCGGGAGGCGGAGGGCGTTGGCGGCGGAGGGGTGGGAAGGCCGGCAGCTGTGCGGAGCCGTGGCGGCGTTAAACAAGGGGCTGGAGTCGAGCAGAATGAGGCGACGCGGCGTGGGGAGTCCGGGGAGTTCCAGATCGCCGGCGGGCGGGACCGGGGAGGTGCTGCTGGCCGGGCCCCGGTGAAGTTGGGATGGTGGAATGCCAGAGTGGCCGTGGAGTTCCAGCCTCTGCCATGGACAGCGACACCTTCCGCTATCCCAGCTTGCTCCAAGCCTGTCCGACCTGACCTTGGTCCCTTCCAGGGATCCAGGGGCAGCCACAGCTTTTCTGAGCCTCAACACCCTCACAGGGAAGAATTCCGTCTCCATATTCAATGTAAATTTCCCCTCTGTCAGTTTGAATCCATTCCCACTTGTCCTGTCATTATTGTGTTCAAATTGTGTGGTCTATCCCAGGTGTGTGAATTCCCTTGAATCCTTCAGTTTCCCATGACAGCTCCTGCCTGCCATCCTGCTCAGCAGTGCCAGGGGTGGTGCAGATCCTCTGCAGGGTCTTCCAGCCCTTCCCAAGGCGTTTGTGGCAGCCCCGAGGGCAAGCTCTGGGGCGCAGCCCAGCTCCACCATCAGGGGCCAGTTCAGAGGGCTTTTCCAGCTTTAAGAACTCCATGATTCTGATTTATGTGACCACATGTCCTGTTTCCAAAAGGGAGCACTGAAATGTCTGGTTCCTTGCAGGGGCTGTCCTGGGCCCTCGCTGCCATGGCCATGCAGATGCAGCTGGAGGCCAGCGCAGACACCTCAGCAGAGGAGGAGAGCTTCGGGCCACAGCTCATATCCAGGTTGGAGGTAGGTGAGGAGTTACCTCTGGAGGAATTTTTCCATAGATGCACTTGCTGCTCTTTTTCCTAGAATGGAATTCTTTGATGGTTTGGGTTGGAAAGAACCTTAAAAGCTCATCCCATTCCATCCCCTGCCATGGCTAGGGACACCTTTCACTATCCCAGCTTGCTCCCAGCCCCATCCATCCTGGACTTGAGAATTTCCAGGCTCTCCACCAGGGCCTCGCCACCTCCACAGGGAAGAATTCCTTACTAATATCCAACCTGAACCTTTTTCTTTAAAAGCAAAGTGAAACTAAAAACTCTGTTGCTAAATTCTTACTTGTGTTCTGTTAAAAAAAAAACAAAAACCCAACCAAACAAAAAAACCCAGAAATACCAACAGGTGTCATTTTTCCTCTCTCCCTCCGTCCCTCTCTCCCAGCAATGTGGCATAAATGCCAATGATGTGAAGAAGCTGGAAGAAGCTGGATTTCACACGGTGGAGGCCGTGGCTTATGCGCCAAAGAAGGAGCTGCTGAACATTAAAGGCATCAGCGAAGCCAAAGCCGACAAAATCTTGGTAAGGATGTCCAGGAACTTCACCCCAGGATATTGCACAGGTTTATTTCTGCTGGCTGAAGGCGCTGTGGTGAATGTGGAAGATGTTCAAAGGGCAGTAAGGGGTGATTAGAGGTGTGATGTGACTTGTGATGGGAAAAGGCAAAACGCACCAGGACAGGGCTGAACTGAATTGGGGGGGGGGACACAAGGGGAGGATATTTCCATAAAACACACAGAAGGGATGTTGGAGCTTTTTCTTGGAGCAGAATTTCAGTTCTGTTCACATGTACCAACTAGTGCAAGGTCTGTGAGATGCACATGGAATGATACAGGCACCTCTCCACAAGGCGGGAAATATTAATTACTGGGGGATTAACAAATGTCATTAACTCCTCTGGCACTGCTCAACTGGGTTTTCCCTCAGGCTGAGGCAGCCAAACTGGTTCCCATGGGCTTCACCACGGCCACAGAATTCCACCAGCGGCGGTCGGAGATCATCCAGATCACCACTGGCTCCAAAGAGCTGGATAAGCTGCTTCAAGGTCAGCATTTTATTATTTCTCTTTCCTGCTTAACCTCAGTTTTTGGGGTGGGGTTTTCCCATGAGTGATCCTTGCACAGAATCGTGTAAGGCAAGTCCTGGTTGGATGAAAAACCTCTAGGACTGCTCTTGAGTAATTGCTTTTATTTTAAAAGCTGCAGAAATAGTTTTTAGTCCTTTTAGTCATGATGCCCAGACCCAGAGATGTCCATTTTTGGATGTTTCTGGTTTATTTAAGTCCATGATTCATTTAGGGAAAACAGAACCAGGCATCACCATCTCCCCATTCCTCTGGTAATCCAAAATTGAAAACAATTTCAGCTCTTCAGCATCTTCAAAAACACCCATGAGCTTCTTAACCACAGCATGATGGTTTAGGATGCCATCAAACCTCATGATGACAAGCAATTTTCCCTCTTAGCTTTGAAACTTGCAGCCAAATTCAGTGTTTAACTGGGTCTCTGTAAATGTAATATTTTATATGTGAGATAGATCCATAGATACACAGATCATATATGTAGCTTGTGACCTTTTGAGTTTTATTGATAATTATTGTTGTTTTTTCCCCTCCAGGAGGAATAGAAACAGGGTCCATAACAGAGTTATTCGGGGAATTCCGTACTGGGAAGACGCAGCTGTGTCACACCTTGGCCGTCACCTGTCAGGTGGGGACTTCACCTCATTACAATCCAAGATTCAGAGCCCACAGCCTTGGGATATTTGCTAATTTGGGCACTTCCTTTTACTTTCTAAGTGTTTATTACTGTCTAGAGGCTTCTGTTCCCTAAAATATTAGAGGCTGGCTCTTAATTTGATCATTCCGTTGACTTCCTGAACTTCCGAGCTCAAAGCTGAGCACCTGTTGTCCTGTGTAGAGTCATGAAATGCTGGAGTGGTTTGGGTGGGAAGGGACCTTAAAGCCCATCCAATTCCATGGGCAGGGACACCTTCCACTATCCCAGCTTGCTCCAAGCCCTGTCCAACCTGGCCTTGGACACTTCCAGGGATCCAGGGGCAGCCACAGCTTCTCTGGGCACCCTTGTGCCAGAGCCTCAGCACCCTCACGGGGAAGAATTTCTTCCCAGTGTCTCATTTATCCCTGCCCTTTGTTAGTGGGAAGCCATTCCCCCTTGTCCTGCCACTCCAGGGTGACAGGTACTACAAAAGGAAGCTGTCAGCAGCGAGGGTGACCAGGGATCTTTCACTTGTCCCAGCTAAATGGGACTTTAATCCCAATAACTTGGGACGTTATTTGTTGTGTGGGCTCAGTGAGGGTATGTGGCAATATCTGCTGTATTTATGGATGCTTTCTTCCCTGTTCATTCCTTTCCTTCTCCTGTAGCTCCCCATAGACCGCGGCGGCGGCGAGGGGAAAGCCATGTACATCGACACGGAGGGGACCTTCCGTCCAGAGCGGCTCCTGGCCGTGGCTGAAAGGTCTGTGCGTGGGAGACAGGAATAGATGGACTCACAACTCAGCTGGAAAATGTTTTCCACACGTCCTGGAGGTTGATTTGGCAGGTGTTCCCTTTGGGAAGCTCTAGTGTTGCCGTTCCTGTCCTCTCCCTGCCGCTCTCTCCCCAGAGCTCTTGTGTCATTGTCCCCTGGTATGAGGTGATTTCCCTGTCTTTTGCTACTGGAAGGGACTGGGAGCTTCCGAAGCAGTTGGGACAGGACTGGCTGAGTCCTGTTTGCTCTTTCTGAAGGGAATTTGATCTAATCCTGCTGGTTTCTCCAGCAGCAAGGACTGCTCCCGTGTTCCCTGTCACCGGGGAATATTTGGCAGCCAAATGAAGGAGAGGAAGTGAAATGATGTTTGCAGCAGGCACAGGTGTGTCTGTGCAGGCCATGTACGGAGTGTCCTTGGAATCAGGGCATCATTCAGGTTGGAGGAGCCCTGGGAGATCCCCATGGACAACCATTCCCTGGTGCTTCTGAGGCCACCACTGTCCCATGTCCCCAAGTGCCTCATCCACACGGCTTTAGATCCCTCCAGGTCTGGAGCCTCCACTGCCAGGGCTGGACAGCCTTTCCTTTGAGAGACTTCCCAATATCCAGCCTAATCCTCCTCTGGTATCACATGAGGCCATTTCCTCTTATCCATTTCAAATGGTTCCAATCATTCCATTCTCTTTTCATCACCACGGGTTGCATTTTTTCCATCTGTTTTTATCTCTGCCGGGGATGTGAGTTTTTCTTCTACTCTTCTGGCAAAGCTCCTGTCTATCTGCTATGGATGAAGCTGTCACTCAAGGTTCATCCCATTATTTTCCCTGACTTTGCAGGTATGGCCTGTCTGGCAGCGATGTCCTGGACAACGTGGCCTATGCTCGGGGCTTTAACACCGACCACCAGACCCAGCTGCTGTACCAGGCCTCGGCCATGATGGCTGAGTCACGGTAATTACACCGATTTCATGGATTTTGTTCCCACGTGGCATTAGCCTTCGGCTTCTCCAGGGAGCCGGCGTGCTCCATGGGCAGTCAGCCGTCAGCAGCCCGTCTTGCTGCTGGAATTCTGGGTGCCAGCAACTGGCTCCAGCTGATGCGGCTGCACAAACACAGGGAGTTCATGGTCCCTCATTGCCAGCCTGAGGGAGCAAGTTGGAAGCTCAGTTTAGAACTACGATTAGAAACAGTGCTGATGATTTCCATGCTGCCAGGAGAGCTGTGCAGGCAGCTTGGGACTGAGACTCAGAGGCCTGCCTGCCCTCTCCCAGGTACGCGCTGCTGATCGTGGACAGCGCCACGGCCCTGTACCGCACGGATTACTCGGGAAGGGGGGAGCTCTCCGCCAGGCAGATGCACCTGGCCAGGTTCCTGCGGATGCTGCTGCGCCTGGCGGACGAGGTGAGCATCCACGGGGCTTTATGTCGTGGGTTGATGCTGACCAAACGCCAGGCACCCACAAAAGCTCCTCACTCACCCTCCTCTACTGCTGGGCAGAGGAGAGAAAATGCAATGAAGGGTTTGTGAGTTGAGGTGAGGACCGGGAGAAAACACTCATCAATTACCAGCGAGGGGAAAACAGGCTCAACCTAGAGATTTGAAGTGACTTCATTACTAACAAAATCAGAGCAGGATAATGAGAAGTAAAATAAGCTTTTAAAAAAACAGCTTAGCCCCACTTCTCCCTCCTTCCCAGCTCTACCGCCTGTGCCAGTGGCGCAGTGAGATGGGAATGGGGGTTTGGTCAGTTCATCCACCCGAGGCTTCTCCCACTGCTGAGGGAGAAAAGTTCTTCCCCTGCTGCACCTATGTGTCCTTCCATAGGAGACAGCTCTCAATGTACTTCTCTGATGTGGCTCCATCTCACAAGCAGCTGGACAGGCTGCTCCTGCCTGGAAGCAGGGCCCCTCTCCACTGGCTCTCCCTCCAGGCATCCACCTGCTCTAGCATGGGGCTCCTCTACAGGCTGCAGGTGGATCTCTATCCCTGTGGATCCCCACGGGCTGCAGGGAGGATCACCATGGTCCTCAGCACGCCCTGCAGAGGAATCTCAACTCTGACACCTGGAATGCCTCCTCCCCCTCCTTCTTCACTGCCCTTGGTGTCTGCATCTTGTTCTCCTCATATTCTCACTCCTACTCTTCTCTGGCTGGAATTGAAGCTGCACAAGTTTTGTTTTAATTTCTTCTTAAATCTGTTATTGGTGATAGCAGTTACCACAATGGTGGCATTACCATCATTTCTAATTGGCACAGCCTTGACTGGGAGCGTGTCCCTCTTGGAGCCATCCTGGAACTGGCTCTGCCAGACATGATGGAAGCTTCCAGCAGCTTCTCACAGAAGCCACCTCTGTGCCCCCCCGCTACCAAATCCTGGCTAAAGAAACCCAGTACAATTGCCAAAGTAAAACTCATCACTTTTCTTACAAACCCCAGCAATTTGGTGCCAAGGGCGTTGTCTCCACCTCTGCTCCCATTGGTTTGGAGAGGCTGGATCCCACGCTTATGAACACCAGGAGTCCCCCTGTGTCCTTTTCCCTGCTTTTCCATTCTGGCTGTGGGAAATAATAGGGTTTTGGTTGTTTCTCCTGCAGTTCGGCGTGGCCGTCGTCATCACGAACCAGGTGGTGGCACAGGTCGATGGAGCTGCCATGTTCGCTGCAGATCCCAAAAAGCCCATCGGAGGCAATATCATCGCTCATGCTTCCACCACCAGGTGAGACAAGAGATGGTCATATCCCAGGAGCCCGGGTTGGGAATGCTTTATGGAATTGGCCAAGCAGCTTTTACTTCTGGGGTTTCCAGTCTGTCCCTGTCCATGGCAGGCCCAGCCTGTGCTTCAGCTCAGCGCCACTCTGGACCCTCAGTCCTCAGGGAAATTAATGTCTCGGGCAGTTCCTACAGCTCTTGTTTACTCCTTTCTGGATTAGGATGAGTTTCTGGGACTAGGATGTCCATCCTGACCTGTTTCCTTCCCTGTCCCTGTCAGACTGTACCTGCGGAAAGGCCGAGGCGAGACCAGGATCTGTAAAATCTACGACTCTCCGTGCCTGCCCGAGGCTGAAGCCATGTTTGCAATCAATGCCGACGGAGTGGGAGATGCTAAAGACTGAAAACTCCTTTTCGTCCCCTGAATCCCAAGACTCTGGGTCTGTAAGAGGCTCCTTTCCCGCTGGCACCTTAGGGATGCTTCCCAAGGCAGCGGGCGCAGGAAGCTGTGGCCCGTCAGCGCGGGAAGCGCCGGGACGCGCCGAGCTCAGCCGCGGCTGCTGGGAGATCTCCTCGGGCTGCAGGCACAGGTGAGGGCCCTGAGCTTCCTCAGCAACATTCCCAGAGCACCATACCCTGCGTGTTCCCTTCCCTGCATCCCGCCGTGGACACGGTGCAGCAGAATCTTGGTGGCCACAGCTGGGAACTTGACTTGGAGCAAAGCTGAAGGGTTTGTCCACTAAGAAGCGGCGATTGATAAACCAAAGCAGAGGGATGTTCCACACCAGGGATTTGGCATTGGCGATGGTCCCAATCCATCATCTTTCTGTTCATTTTCTTTTGGATGCTGCAGCCTGCTGGGCTGGGGCAGCTGTTCCTTTGCGTTTCTGTTTAATTTTCTGTATTCTGTTAATCCTCTGTGGAAATCTGCTTTTAATAAAAAGGCTCCTGAGGATATTGATGATGTCCCAGGTTCCTGGGATTCACAGGTGTGTGTTCAGACCAAGGATTGCTCTGGCTGCCAGCAGCTGCACCAATCTCCCAGGAATCTCAGTCTGGCTTTGTCTTTTCTCCCAGTTCTCCTCAGTTTGGGGGTGCAGCGCAGCCCTGCCCTGTGGATCTCCTAGAAGAGTTTTGGGGTTAAAAAGGTTCTTTTCTGTTCTGCAATATTTCTCTAGAACTTGATTAAAAGAATAATGTGTTGATGTGATCCTAATTGGTTCATTTGCATTGGTTAATTAAAGCAGATCATTGAGAAGGGGCTTGAGCACCCCTTGGTTGGAGCTGGCAGTTCTTCTTTATTGTCTCTTCATTCTTTGGATTTATTTGAATTATTTCTTAAGCAATTACTACAGTTAAGATACACGGTGAGGAGAGCAGCGTGGCTGCCCTGCTGGATTGGGAAATCCAAGTGCAATTCCCTGGAGACAGTGAGGGGATGGGGAGCTGAGCCTCAGGCTGGGTTTTGGCAGCAGGAATTGGGTGAGGAGGGGAGAGGGGAGATCCCCCAAAACTGGTTAAAGCCAATTCTGCTGGGTTTGGGTGCTCCCACCCCAAAGAAGGATCCTGGTTAAAAGGGGCTTGAGGAAGCAGCGGGATGTGCTGGGGGAGCTGTGCCGGAACCCCCAACTCCTGGCCAGGAATGCTGGGTGCTGCCAGACCTTTGGGACACTACGGAGGGGCTGTGCTGGGATCCCCAGATTCCAGCCAGGAATGCTGGGCGCTGCCAGACCTTTGGGACACTGCCTGATCCAGAGAGATTTCCCGTTATGTTCTCTCGTGCTCAGCCCCTGGCATTTCACTGGAGTCCCACAGGCTGGAAATCCCATGCGAACAGCTGGAGTCGCAGCCGATCGCACAGAAGCCAGTCCGGGAGAGGAAATGAGCTGTTCCGCGGATGGATTTTTCCCCATGTGTTTTAGAGCCGAACATCGCCCGCCTCTCCCACCCGCCTCGACCCCACAGCCTTTATTTTTGGGGTCTCTCTGTGAGAATTATCTGCCTACGCTGGATAAAAAATTCGGAAAATATTCCTGCGGCGCTGCGGGGACCGGCGGGGTCTGGAGGGTTCCGGGGCCGTGGCGGGGCCGCATCCGGAGCAGGAGCGGCAGCGCCGGGCTCCGCCGCAGCGCCCGTCCCGAGCGGCTCCTCCTGCCCGCGGCGAGCCCGGGCCCCATCCCAGCCCCGATCCCGCCCCGCTCCCCCGGCCCCGGGACCCGCAGCGGACACGGGCGGGACCCGGACCCGCAGCCCCGGTGCCGGTGCCGGAGCAGCCGCGGTTCGGCCCAGCCGGGAGGGGCGAGCCCGGCCCGGGGCGGAGCGGCGCGGCCGCCAGCGATGGCCCCGCCCCCAGGGCGGGAGGGGCGGGCCCGGGGCTTCGGGAGAGGCGGGGCCGGGCCGGGGGCGGGGCGGGGCCGGGCCCAGGGCGGGGCGGGCGCGGCTCAGGCGCGCGGGTCCCAGCGCGCCTGCGCGGGGCGGGGCCGAGCTCATTTAAAGCCCGGAAATCACCTGCGCCGCCATTTGCTCACTCGGAGCACGGTGTGGCGGCAGCTCCCTGTCCGCGCTCCCCAGGAGCGGCGCGGGGCTTCGGCTTCCCCTCCTGTCTCCCCTTCTGCCTCTCCTTCCTTCTCCCCGTGCTCCCCTGCTTTCTCCCCCCTTTCCCCCTCCTTCCTTCTCCCCGTGCTCCCCTGCTTTCTCCCCCTTTCCCCCTCCTTCCTTCTCCCCGTGCTCCCCTGCTTTCTCCCCCTTTCCCCCTCCTTCCTTCTCCCCGTGCTCCCCTGCTTTCTCCCCCTTTCCCCCTCCTTCCTTCTCCCCGTGTTCCCCTGCTTTCTCCCCCTTTCCCCCTCTTCCCTCTCTCCCCCAAACCCTCCCCGCCTTTCTCTCCAAATCCCCCACACTCCTTTCTCGCCTGTCCCTACCCGGTTGATTCCTTCTATCCGCCCTCTCTCCCTCTTCTGTTCTCGTTCCTTCTCCTCCCTTTCTGGCCATTGCCTTCTTCTCCCGCTTTCCTCCGCGCCCCGGTCCTCCCTCCCTATCCCTCCTCATCTCCTCCATCTCTCTTCTCTCCCCGTCCTCTGTGCCCTTGTCCGTGTTTCCCCCGCAGCCGCGGGGCTCGGGGCGCCGCAGAATAAAGCCCCGCGGGCCGGAGCGCGGCGCCCCCGCTGTCCCTGGAGCCCCCACACGGGGCCGGGCCCGCTCGGCGGGTCCCCCCATCCCGGTGCAACACACCGCCCGACAGCGCCGGGGCTCCGGCTGTCCCTACATCACACGGGGGGTCCCCGGGGCGGGGGGAGTTGGGGGGCTGGGGGTGGGGCGGGTTAGGCAGGGCCCCCTCCGGAGGAGGGGGTCCTGGGGAGGAGGGGGTTTGGGGAAGAGGGCCCCCTCCGGAGGAGGGGGTCCCTGGGAGGGGGTCGGGGCGGGCTCCCTCCGGAGGAGGGGGTCCGGGGAGGGGGCGGGGCGGAGGGGGACATTCCCCCCTCCTGTCTCCGCCTCCTCCTCCGGACCCCCTTCTCCGGACGGGGCTCCCCCCCCGGCCCCCTCCCCGGGACCCCCTGCTCCGGACCGGGGCCTGGGGCGGGTGGGGTGGGAGGGCGGAACGGGAGGGGCTGTTGGTCTGTGCGCGTATCTCTTGTGTGCGTTCACACTGCTGAGTGACGTGCCCCCCTCTGCTTCCCTCCCACCCCACCCGCACCCCCTCCCTCCCGGGCCCCGGTCCGGAGCAGAGGGTCCCGGGGAGGGGGCCGGGGGGAGCCCCGTCCGGAGAAGGGGGTCCGGAGGAGGAGGCGGAGACAGGAGGGGGGAATGTCCCCCTCCGCCCCGCCCCCTCCCCCGGACCCCCTCCTCCGGAGGGAGCCCGCCCCGACCCCCTCCCAGGGACCCCCTCCTCCGGAGGGGGCCCTCTCCCCCAAACCCCCTCCCCCCCTCCCCCACCGGGACCCCCTCCTCCGGAGGGGGCCCTGCCTAACCCGCCCCACCCCCAGCCCCCCAATTCCCCCCGCCCCGGGGACCCCCAGTGTGATGTAGGGACAGCCGGAGCCCCGGCGCTGTCGGGCGGTGTGTTGCACCGGGATGGGGGGACCCGCCGAGCGGGCCCGGCCCCGTGTGGGGGCTCCAGGGACAGCGGGGGCGCCGCGCTCCGGCCCGCGGGGCTTTATTCTGCGGCGCCCCGAGCCCCGCGGCTGCGGGGGAAACACGGACAAGGGCACAGAGGACGGGAATAGGGGGACAGAGAGGGTGGTTGGGGCGGGTCAAGGATGGAGGGCAGGTGGGGGGGTCGGGGCATGCAGGGAGAGGAGCAGGGGCAGGTGGAGTGGCGGGGGCAGGACGGGCGGAGGATGGGGAACGAGGATGGAGCACAGGCGGGGGGGTCAAGGTGAAGAGAAGGAAAGAGCAGGAAAGAAAACAGGGGGAGGTGGAGAAGGAGGAGGAAGGGTGAAGGATGGAGGGGGATGATTGAGGGCAGGTGAGGAGGAACTGGGGGGAAGGGAAGTAGGATGAGGGGGCAGGTGGGAGCCGGGGACGGAAGGAAGCATGGAGGAAGGAGGAGGTGTGTAGGGTTGGTGTGTGCAGGGGAATGGGGAGAGGGGGGTAGGGGGGACCGGCCCGGGAGGGACCGGCCAGGGGGGTAGGGAGGGGAGGGCTAGGGGGGAGAGGGAGGGGGGGGGTAGGGGGGGGAGGGTGTAGGGGGTGGGGGAGGGGAGGAAAGGAGGGAGAGAGGGGAGATATGATAGGAAAGGAGGTAAAGAAAAGCGTAAAGAAAAGAAATAGGTACAGAGATGAGGAGCCCACGCGAACGCAGCCTCCCCCACCGAGCGCCGAGGGGGCAAATGGCTCCTGAGGCGATTCCCGGCGCTTAAATCCTCTCGGCCCCGCCCCGCGCAGCCGCTCTGGGGCCCCGCGCACCTGAGCCGGCCCCGCCCCTCACACCTGAGCCGGCCCCGCCCCTCACACCTGGGCCGGCCCCGCCCCTCACACCTGAGCCGGCCCCGCCCCGTCCGCGCCCGTAAATCCCGGCGGATCCGCGCCCGCTGCGCTCTGTGCGGTGGATGCTCATCCCGGGATGCGGTGGGGCCGTCGCTCGTAGTGCTGTGCGGAGTTTGGGGCGCTGAGGTGAGGCCGGGAAGGGGATCGGGGCTTGGGGATTCGGGTCCAGGTCCTGCCGGTGTTTGCTGGGGGTTCCGGGAGGAGTGGGCTGCGACTCGTGGAGCCGTAAAACCGGGACGGGATTGGGGCAGGGATCGGGACAAGCACCGCCGCGGGAAGGAGGAAGCGCTCCGGGATGGTCGCTGGGGCCGAGCCCAGCACTGTCGCTCCTGCTCCGGCTGGCGAGGGGCTGGGGCCCCGCCGGTGCTTCGGGCAGGTCCCGCTGCGGCCGTGGGGAGCCGGGGCTGTGCCGGTGCCGGCCCCGCAGCAGGGCGGCGCTCTCCCGGAGCGGGCGCTGGCCGGCGCTGGGAGCGGGCGGGGCGCGGGGAGCGCCCGTGCGGCCCCGGGACCCCTCAGGCCCCGCCACTCCCTCAGCGCCGCCGCCCGCGGGCGCCCCCTGCCGGACGCGGAGGGCGCTGCGAGCGCGGCGGCCCCGCTGGGCACCCCCGGGGCGCGCTCCCGCCGCCCCCGGTGCGCGCGCCCGGCCCGGCCCCGCCCGCGGGAGCGCGGAGCCGCCTCAGCCCCGGCGCCCCCGAGGCCACCGCGCCCCCGCGCAGAGCGGCGCCCGGTCCCGTGCCCGCGCTCCCGGGGCTCCCGCCCGCCGCGCCCCCGCGGAACGAGCGGGGCTGCATCGCCGCGGGCCGGAGGAGCCGCTCCGGGCCGCGCGCTGGAGCTCCTGCTCCGACTGTGCCCGGTGCGGGACGGGCCCCACTGGGGCTCGGTTCTGCTCGGGCCGTTCATTTGTACCTGCTAAGTGAGACCTGATCCTCTCTCTCCTTTCTCCCACTTTCCCTGTGGTTTATGCTCTCTAATGCAAAAACTCCTGGGTTTAAAATGCCAGTGAAAACTGTTTATTCTTTTTTTCCAGAGCACAGGACATTCTCTGTTGGAAAGAGCCACGAGGATCATCAAATCAAATAATGGCAAGCGACAGGCCCGTGTGGGTGTTAAACTCGGAATCTTGGCCTTCTCAGCACCCTGCTCCAAGCACCTGAGCCAATCTCAGGGTCACAAGGAAGGTCCTGCCTAGGATGGGAATGGCTGGTGCCAGCAAAGGAATTCCTATGTAAAATCAGCAAAATGTTCTGTTAATGGTGCTTTACACACCAGCCTCTGGAATGGCTCTGCGGTAGAACTGGCTGGCACCTGACATGACAGTACAAAACTCTTCCCATAACCCTGATTTCCTGCCCTTTCCAGCATTTCCCTGGTGGCTGTAAAGGTGCTTGTGCCATGTCCCTCTCCAGGGAGAAAGGAGCAAGGCCAGTCCTGAGGGCTCCCTTGGTCCCAGCCCTGAGCTCTGCTGGAGAGTGTCGGGGCTGCTCCTGCCTGCACAGGGGCGTTTCCTGCGGGTGAGCGCTCACTGCCCAAAATCTCGCTGGGGGCTGAGCCCGGGGCTGCTCCTCGGGCCCAGAGCTGCCCGGAGCCCCCGGGGACTCCTGCTCCCTGCCAGGAACGTTCCCGGTGCTCCCTCCGGGTGTCCCAGCTGGCCGGGAACGCGGGGCGGGAGGAGGCCGAGCCCCAGGGAGGGAAGCAGCCCCTCTTGCCCTCGGTACCCGCAGGGGAGGAGCCGTGCCTCAGTGTCCCGCCCGGGGCAGGCAGCGCCCAGCGCATCCCGGGGACGGGCGCTGGGATGCCCGGGCAGCGCTGGCACGGACACGGATCGACGGCTGCCCGCGGCTCCTCGGCCAGGGGCTGCTCTGAACGGGCCCCCGGCACTGCTGCAGCCCGGGCAGAGCCCGCTGACACCCCAAAACCACCCCAGGGAACAGCTGCCATTGCCCGGGAGCGCCGGCACGCTGCCTTTGCACAGGAGCTCAGACAGCAATGCCCGGTGCCCACCTCCTGGAGCTCCCACACACCCAGCAGGTGTGTCCCAGGCACCCCCAGTGCCTTCCCTTCCAGCCTGGGGACATCCTCCAGCAGCAGCAGAGTGAAAGCCAAGGGAGTTTCCCTCAGGGAAATTCAATTCCAAGCAATGCCCTCGGAGATGCCTCAAAACAAAAGGTCAGAGTGAGATGAAGTGTTGCTTGGATGAAGGTTGGAGTTTTTCAGGGAGCCAGCTGGAGCTGCAGAGCTGATGGGAAGCTTGCACAGGTGGGTCACGCTGCAGGTGCCCTGAAGGCAGGGATGTGCATCCCTTTCCTCAGGGAAAAGAGCTCCCAGAGGCCACTCCCGAGGCTCTGGATGAGCTCAGCTTCTGCAGGGAGAGATGTCCTCCCCTGGGCCCGGGGGCAGCCTCAGCACGGCCGGGAGCGCGGCCGGCCACGCCTTCTGCTGCTGGAAAACATCTGCTGGAGCCGAGCTCAGGGCTGGAGCCCGCTGAACTCGAGGGAACTCTGTCAGGTGTCCCCAGGGACGTGGGTGGGGCTAGGGATGAATGATAGCAAAGGGTTATAAACAGCAAACGCCAGGGAACAGCAACCTGTCCTTGTCCTGAGCCCTCTGAGCTCCCCTGGAGCCTCTGCTGGCTCCTGGCACAGCTGCTGTTCCATAGGCAGCTCTGTGTGGGAATATCCATGCTGCACGAGGCACTGTGAGGTTATTCCAGCAGGGAATTCTGGGCTCCAGCTCTGATTCGTCTAAACAGCAAAGCTGAACCCCAAATCTGGGCACCGCACAGGGAACAATCTTTGTGCTGCCCTGTCAGCCAAAGCCCCTGGGCTGGAACATTTCAGCAGCCAAATGTGTGGAATTCTCTAAATCCCAGCAAGCAGCTTTTTGTCCTCTGTATATTAGCTATTTTTAAAACCAAAAACCACACAAGTTTTGTCTGTCTCATCCACTAAATGCTCCTTCTGTCCCCTACAAAGTATATCAGATATTTTCTCAAAAATACTTCTAGATCATTTCAAGTTTTACCCCAAGGTCTTCCCTACATGTCTACTACTAGTTACCTCATTTTTACCTCAAAATACTAATTCTCTATCCTGGAAAAAACACCAATCTCTACACCCAAAATTTGCATTACCTGTCCACAAATGATTACCTCAGTTTACCTCATGATGATCATTGTCTTGCCTGGGGAATATTTCACATTCCCCCACAAATATTCCCTGTCCTCTTCTGATTTCCTCGCCTTTTACAAGTGGAAAGGAAAGGATCCTTTCTCTACTCTGGAGATTACCACAAGATTTACCCTAAAACTTTTCCCTACCTGTCCTCTACCTATTATCCCATTTCCCACTCAGTATTTTCATTCTTTACCCCAAGGAGGCTTTCAGTTTTTACCCCCCCAGTAATTTCCCTGTCCATAACCATTTAACTCAGTTTACCCCATCTCTGCTACAGATCACCTCAGATTTTACCCCTGAAATTTTCCCTGCCTCTCCACCACTGAGTACTTCATTTTTATCTCAAAATATTAATTTTCTACCATGGAGATTCCCTCAAGTTTTACCCCCCAAATTTATCCACCTGTCCACAGCAGTTTTACCTCAGGATGTTCCTGCTCTTCCCAAAAGATAATCTCATATTTTACCCCCTCAATATTCCCTACCTGCCCAGTGCTGATTACCTCCTATTTACCTCAAAATATTAATTCTTTCACCCACAGATTAGCTCAGATTTTATTACCAAAATGCCCATTTTATTTCCTCTATACTAACTAGGTTTTAAAACCAAAACCACACAAGTTATGTCTGTCTTATCCCCAAATTCTGTCTCCTACACATCACATCTGTTTTTCTCAAAAACATTTCTTCTTACACATTAGCTCAGGGTTTGCCCCCCTAAATTCTGCCCAGCTGGTCTACTCCTGATCACTTCACTTCTACCTCAATATTTCTACAGATCTTCTCAAGTTTTACCCCCAAAGTTTCCTTGCTTAGCCCCAGTGACTGCCTCAGTTTATGTCAGTGTTCACTCTCTCCCTCGAGATTTACTCCAGTTTTACTCCCAAATTTTTCCTTACCTGTCCCCAGTTTATTACCTCATTTTTACCTTAAAATATTTATTCTCAACCTTGAGATTATTTCGTTATTCCCCTACTTGTCCGCTACTGATTCTCTCATTTTCCCTTCACTATATTTTCTACCGTGTAGCTTCTCTCACGATTTATCCCCTAATTTTCCATCTGCCTACTACTGATCATCTCATTTTTACCTCAAAATGGTCATTCTCTGCCCTACAGATTATTTTTGCCCCTCAACACTTCCCCATCTGCCCACAACTGGTTACCTCAGTATGTTCAGGCTCTCCCATAGAAATTATCTCAGATTTAGCCCCCACATTTTCCCTACATGCTCAGTACTCATCACCTCATTTTTTCCCTCAAAGTGTTCCTTCTCTACTCTTAAGATTTTGTCAAGCTTTGCCTCCAAAATTTTCCTTGTCTGCTACTGAATACCTCATTTTTCCTCCAATATATTCACCTGTCCCCTACAGATTACATTGAGTTTTACCCCCCCAAATTTTCCTTCCTGTACAATATTGATTAACTCTTTTCTACTCCAAAAATTTGCATTCTCTCCCCTAAACTTCACCTCAGCTTTTCCCTCAAAATGCCACCTCGCTTCCCTTGACATCCCCTCACATTTTCCTACACAAACAGTTCTTGTGTCCCCTCTCAGCTGCCCCAGGTGTTCAGCTAAAAATGTCACCTCTGTCCCCTCTGAGTTATCCCAGGTTTTCCCAGTTTGGAGCTGCAAGGAATTCAGGCAGGGCAAATGACAGCAGGGCACAGCTGTAAACTCAAAGGCAGAAAGAGAAGATCTACCAGCAAAGGGGAAAGGTTTCAGAAAACATTTCTGCAATGAATAATTAATAATTATTTCCAATTCCCCAGTGAGAAGAACATGAACTCACAACCATTAAGGCCTGGCAGTTCCTGCAGTGAGAGCTCAGTGCACATCCAAGAGGCAATTCCAGCTCTGAAAGAAAGAAAAGAAGAAGAAAAAGGTGATTTCTTCTCCTTCAGAGTTATTTCAAGTTCCCAGACCCAAACCAACCTCTGCCCTTGATTTTGGCTGGGTGAATCCTGAGCAGTGGGCACAGGTGCTGTCATTGATGCTGGTGGCAGTGATGCTTTCTGGGGAAATCAGCTGCTTCCCAAAGCCCACTGCCTGCCCCATGCCTGATCTGCACAGGAGAAAACCTCTTGCATGAAGGGATTTTGCTCCATCCCATCCCATCTGCCCAGGCTGTTCCGTGAGGATGTTGCTGGAGGGGCTTTCCTAAAGCAGCACCTCTGGGAAGCAAAGGGCTATGGAAGACATGGAGTGGGAGTTTACAATAATAGTAATAACAGTAACAATAGCACCAGTGAGATCAATAACAACAACAATAACAACAGCAATAATAATAAGGAAAAGCAGCAAAGGGAGCAGCAATAATGCCAAGGTAGCAGGGAGGATGCTGAGCTTTAAACGAGGTTTGAGTGAGGCAGCAGCTCCTGGGCTCTCTGAAGCACAGCTCCAGGTCTGGCATTCCAGGAGCAGTGCAAATTCCCACTGTCCAGTCCCTGGATTTGCCTCCTGCCAGCACTGGGCACCTTGGCCATGCTTGGCTTGAGTGCTCCAGAGCTGCTGCCTCAAGGGATTGGGAAAATGGGCATTTAAAGCCCTTCCCCCAGGGCTGGCTCCCAGCTCTGGCTGGGGAAAGCACTGGGCACCTCTGGCATTTCAAGGAAATCAGTTTCCATCATGGTGAAGATACACGGAATAAACCCAGGGCACATCAATAAACCTTTCTCCACAAGGACAGCCCCAGGGAATACACAATCATTCCTCTGCCTGGTCAAACAAACCAGCAGCCAGATTTTGGGGAGACACTCCAGTCTCTTGTCTCCCTCCCTGGCTGTAAAACACCTGCAGAGGCTTTGGAGCTCACACAAGCTTGTCAGGATTTGGATATTTCATTTAAATTCCATCCATATACTGAGGAATTGGAAGTGTCCTAAAGGCACCTCCAGTCACACTTTAAGCCCTCTACCACCGATGGATTGGGATGTTCTTTTGTTAGGAACACCGCATCTCTGCTTCTCTAGGCATCTCCATGGGGGAGATAAGTCAAGCTCCCTGCTAGGAAATGACTCCAGCTCTAGGAAACTACTGTGACACAGACCAGAGGAACACCTTCAAAGGAAACGCACACCCCGCAGCAGCCAAAACCATCCCATTTCTGATTTTACCTGCTCTCCAGGTGCTCTGCCAGAGCTCCCGCCAGCCGTTCCCATTCTCAGGCAGCACTAGGGAAAGTACTGACAATGTCGACGAGACCGAGGAGTCAGAAGTGTTCTTGGCTGCAGAATCGGAAAGCAAGGGTTCAGATGCGCTTTGCGGTGCCTCCTGAACCAAATTCGATTGCAGACCCATCCTGCCGCTCATCCAGAACCTGCCCGCTCCTGCTTTTTCTCCGCCTCAGGGCCGTGGGGCCGGGCGCTGCAGTGCCGGGCGCTCCCACACGGCGGCAGCACTGAGACACGGGAGGGAATGCCCCCCCCACAGCCCGACATGAGCGGACTGCGCACGCGCAAGACCCTGGCTGCAGTACCGCGCTCCGCCCGCAGAGGGCAGCACGCGCGCGCCGCCGCCGCGCCGGTCCCCCCGCGGGTGGAGCCGCTGGAAAAGGGAATTTTTGGGCACTAAAAAGGGAAATTCTGCACCAGGAGACAGCATCGGTGCATTGCAAGGCTTCCTCTTAGCGCTCCTCCAACCATTCGTACACGGAAGGCCACGATTTTCCCAGTACCTGCTGGAAAAATGAAAATATTCCTCGTCTTCTGCGTGCTCCCAGTTGAGGAATAAATACCTGCTCCCCATGTCCCAGGAGGAGCTGGTCTAGGTGAAAGCACGAGGAATAAGAGCCAGGCCGTGTCTCACCTCACTGTGCTCTAGATGTGACTCTTCATTTAAAGATAAAAAGATAAATTCAGGCTCCGTCTTGCTGCTCACGAGGGAGAGATCAACAGCTCCTAAAATCCCACTCTGTGACAGGTAGAATAAGTAAACATTGATTTTTCTCCAGGATAACATTAATCACAGCTTGACAGAGTTACACCAGAGAGTAAGCCGAGGGTAGGCACCGCAGGCTCCTGCCAAATGGATCCAAACCTGGAAATCATCATTATTGGATAAACCTTGGCTGAAGGGCTGAGTCTCATCCCCACAACCTGACATCCTTTTTCAGCTGTCCCAGAAGCCACGTGTCTGCTCTCCCGGTGCTGTAATGAGGATTCAGAGCTGCTTTTCATCACCCACGAGGAGAGCCGGAGGCGAGGGGACACCGGGATGGTGCTGGAGATGTCACAGATAATGAAAATCGAGCGGTCTGGGGGCTGAGTCCTCCCCGGGGGCAGCCTGCACCTGCCTGGGTCTGGAAATCTGCCCTGTCAGAAAACGGACTTCAATGTTTTGATTAATCCAAGTTCAGCCTCGCTTTTTCTTACTCGATGAATCCTTGCTCGGTGTGAAGGACTGGAGACAAAAGGGAAATGAATTCAGTTAAAGAGCAGGGATCAGATTTCATCCCTGCTGAGAGCCTGGTGCCTGGTCTGCCCTCGGTGTGGAATATCCATCCCTGTCCTCCTGGGGTAAGGATCTCCATTGTGGCACCTGCTTTCCTACTGAAATTCCGTGAGATCCTTGTGCAGGGCAGTAGAGGACCTTCCATAGGATTCACCAGCCTATGCAGCCTGGCCTTGGACACTGCCAGGGATCCAGGGGCAGCCACAGCTCCTCTGGGCACCCTGTGTCACCAGCCTCCCAGGGAAGGATTTCTTCCCTCTACCAATACAAACATCCCTGGAGGAAGATTCTGGCTCCTCTTTCCTCCCGGGTGCAGCTGGAGCAGGTTTTCACATGCTGTGACGTCTCAGGTGGAATTAGATGGATCAGGTAGCCCAGAGGAGGATGTGCCATGTCCCAGTGAGGCCCGCAGACGGTGACACAGAATCCTGGAATGGTTTGGGAATTGGTTACTTTGGAAGCAGCTCCCTGAGAGGAGACCTGCGCTGATAAATAAACACAATTAGTTAAATTCAATCAGTTTCAGAAAGTTAAATGGAAACTTGAGGATTGATTTCCTACTTCTAAATACATATATGACATATTTGTAATTTTCATTTTATATATTAACAAACATATAAAAATAATTTCAATATATTCGTTTAACATATAAAGAAAATATTTACATATAATTTCTTTTTATGTATAAGGTCTTTTTTTCTTAGAAATAGCTAATTATATATCTACAAATTTATCTCTTGGAATATGTAACTGATCTATAGGCATCACAGGGAATTAAAAAGAATTGATGTAGGAAATCAAGATTCAGGGGTTGGGAGACAGCCCAGGGTTTGGAGAAGTGTTCTGACTGCAAATTGGGATAAAGGGAAAACCCTTCAGGAACTCTCTTGCTGCTGCAAATTATTTTTACACTTCCTTGTGATGATTACAGTCTGAATTTAAGCCCTTGAGCTCAAACTGACTCTTCAGCCTGTGCCCGGAGCATGCCTGCTCTGAATAAATCCCGCATTTCCCACGTGACTGTGTCACCCTGCCACCCTTCACCATCCAGGCAGCAAGTGGAGAAATCCATACCATTTTTCCATAAAAAAAAAGAAGTTTAAAATAGATCAGATGAGTCAAAGCCCCCAAACACATTGTTGCCTCCACCAGGGGAACCTGTGGTGACTCATTCAGAGCCTCCAAGGAGAGAGGATGAGTCCTGGGCTGAGATGACTCAAGTCCTGAAACCTGGCAGCAGGAATAATCCGAAAACTGCAGCTGGGGTGGAAAATCAGCCTTGGAAAGAGACACACTGGAGAGGAGATGGTGTGGGAGGTTTGGACAGCATCGGGAGGCTTGGAGGCACCAAGGAGCTGGGTGCATCTGAGTCCAGCACGCAGAATTATGGAATCCTGGAATGGGTTGGCTTGGAAGGGATCCTAAAGCTCATCTTGTTCCCCCCCTGCCTTGGGCAGGGACACCTTCCACTCTCCCAGGCTGCTCCAAGCCCCGTCCAGCCTGGCCTTGGACAGCTGTGCCAGGGCCAGAGAAGCTGCAGATGCCCTGTCCCTGGAAGGGATGAGATCTTGCAGGGGGGACGGAGATGTTCTTATTTAGGGCCAAATAAATACAATAACAAATACAATAACACCATGCCTTAATTTTCCACGTTAATTAGCGTTGCGTTAAATTGACAACAGACACCGTTGAAGTGATTTCCAATCAATTTGGGTCAATTAAAATGAGACCAGCGTTCCTGATTGCAAGTTCATCCACGTGCAGCTTCAAGGGAAAACCACTCCCCTCCTAATCCAACTTATGACCTTTCCTATCCAGCAAAAAATTGTCCCAAAACCACTTAAAGTCCCACCCTTCAGTTAATGGCAGCTTGAGCCAAGACACTCACAGGTCCTTGAGCTGAAGTCCTCGAGCCCCATCACTCGCCAGAACCAGGAAGTTTTTCCTGTTCCATCCTCTAAAGTGGCTGGAAGATTTTAACTTTTACACCTTCCCCACGTGAGCAGTCGCCAAAGGGTCTCTGAAGCACCTGAAAAGAGAAGGAGCCTTCCCCAGAGGCCTTGGGATCCATCCTGGGGTTTTAGGGCTGGGTTCCCCTGGCTCATTGGAACGGATGCCCGCAGAGGCGGAGCGATGCCGCTCACGGGCACAAAGGTGGCAGCAGGAGGGAAGCAAAATCAAACTGGTTTGTTGGAGACTTGAGCCTGAAAGATTTTTTAAAAATTCTTCTCTGTTTCTACTTTACCTTTTATTGTACATAATTATATTTGTATAATGTGTCTTTTATTCATTATACAGGGGAGGGGAAAAAAACCATTAAGTAATGGGCATATTGAAGGAAATTACTGCTTTACCTCAGCAATTATCGATTTTCTTTCGTACTACACATTCCCCAGAGCAAATGGAACCTGGAATTGTTTGGATTGGAAGGGACCTTGAAGACCATCCAGTTCCATCCCCTGCCATGGGTATGGACACCTTTTACTAGACCAGGGTGCTCCAAGCTCTGGCCAATGCAGCCTTGGACGCTTCCAGAGTATAACCTTACCTGCTGAAATTCTCTTCCTCTTTTCTCAATCAGGGCTTTAAAAATTAAAGAAGAAAATTAAAAATTAATGAATAAACTAAATAAAGAGCCAACTGCTGCTCAGGAGCTGCCCACTCTTACCTAAGAGATACGTGTGTTTCTGGTTGAAATGAGTATTGTCACTTCCTGCCTTCTCACTTCCCTCTTGACCCCGCCGTGCCAGCTGCTCACTGCTCCCTGCGAAACAGGCTCAATTCCTCTTCTCCCCTCACTGCCCCACAAGCAGCTTTCACTTCCCCATTCCAGCTGAGTCAGAGGCTCATTGCAAGGAGTCATCTGACTGTGTGCCAACACTCCTCTCCTGCTCCATCTTGGTGGCCACCACGACCTCCACAGCTCTGTCCAGCCCATCCCGCTGCCTGGGGCAGTTATTCCCCGTGAGAAAGAGTCACTGTTTTCCTTTTTTGAAGTTTTTTCTGGCTCCCGTTTGCCCATTTGTGACCAAAAAAGCTCATTTTGAAAAGCCATTTTGCACCACGTGCTTCAACACGGATTCAGGAGACCCACCTGCAATCATCTTCACCGGCCAGAGAATCCTGGAACAGCTCGGATTGGAAAGGACCTTAAAGCCCATCCAGTTCCACCCAGGCGGTCCAGGAGCTGCGGATGAGCCCCGGCAGGTCTGATCCTGCCCAGGGCTGAGCCCCCTCCATCCTCCTGCCCGCTGTCAGCTCTGCCTCTCTCACACCTCCTCATCTGGCGCTCGATAGCGGCCCCGCAGCCACGCCTGGCTGACAGCGGGAGATGGATGGGGCCGAGCCGGCTCCGGAGGGCACTGACACGTGTGGGGGATGCAGGGGAACCTGGGGAGGGGGTCCCTCCCCACTTCACATCAGTCCTGGCCCTGATCCCAAATGCAGGAGCTGCCCCCTTGGCTGCCCCACAGTGCCCAGGGACACGGGGTGCCCTCTGCATTATGATGTTCAAGTGCTGAACCCGAGGCTGGACAGAAGGCTGAGCCCCAGTTGGAGAAAATGTCCAGCTCTGCGCAGAGCAGAGAGGGATTTCAGGCCAGTGCTGGCATCACTGGCACACCAACAGGTACAGAAAGCCACCGGCATCCCCACAAGGACATCCCCTGGTCCTCCAGACCCTCTCCCAGAGACTCAGCCTCCCTCATCCCTCTCGAATACACTCCATGGTGTGCTATGAGACAGCGTCCATGGCCCCAGTGCAGTTTGGAGAGGAGTAGGGGTGCTCTGGAGCAGCCCCTCTGCTTTTCCCGGTGTCTGCCCCATCCCGGTGTCCATCACCTCCCACAAAGAGCCCTCAGCCCCGCGGCGCCTGCTTGTCCCCATCCATCTCCCGCTGTCACTGCGATGAGGGGCACAGGGAGTCCCAGGCACCGGGGCAGAGGCTGGACCCACCCTGGGGGGGTTATGGGGAGGGGGCAGCTCGTTCCTCCCTCCAGAGCTGCAGAGGCGCTGCTGGAGCAGCGGATCTTTGCCAATGCCTCAACGCCTCACCGTGGATTTCAATATCAGGTGGTGACGGCCTCGTACGGAGAGGGGCTTTGCCTGGGGGAGCCCCCACCTCCCCCCGCTCATATCTGTGATGTGTAGGGACAAGAAGACCCCAAGAAAGATGTCCCTGCCCAGCCCGGGGCATCCCAAGCCCTGTTTGGGGACTGGCGGTGGTCCCAGCGGTGCCAGCGCTCACCTCCCGTCCATCATCACCGCGTCAAGGCGCGAAGGCAGGCTGGGCAAGGGGGCCGTGCTTGGACCCCAAGGACCACCTCAGCTCCAGCCCCCGCCTCTCCATCCCCGAGCTGGGGCATAAAACCCCGGGCAGGCTGCAGGGACACTGCAGAGCCGGCGCTGCACCGGGAGGGGGCTTCGGCAGGGTCCCACTGCCACCATGCCGGGGAACGGAGCCACGGACGCCTCCTGCCCTCCCACCACATCCATGCCAGGTAAAACCCACCCATGACAGCACCCCCTGCACCCGGTGGTGGGGTCCTGCGCATTTTGGGGTGTAGGGGAGTGGGGATAAAACCCCACTGTGGTGAGGGACAGGACACCCTGATCTGCCACCATCTCCACGGAGGGAGGGTGTGATGGGGCGGCCCTGCACAGGGTCTGCGCCCCCCAACCAACACCCTTCAACCCTCTGCAGCCTTCCTGGGGGGCCCGGGTGAGGGCTCTCCATGCACCCCTGGCCTCGGGTGGGCTGGCGAGGGGCCGGGGGCCAGCGGCAAGAACCAGCACGTGTGCCACGCCGCAGCACGGCTGGAGATGGGCAGCCTCTGGGAGGAGTTCAACCGCCTGGGCACTGAGATGATCGTCACCAAGGCAGGCAGGTGGGAACCGGAGCGGCCTGGGGGGCTGCAAAGGTGGGGGGGGCACCCCATTCCCACCCCCCTCTCTGTGCAGGAGGATGTTCCCCACCTTTCAGGTGAAGCTTTCGGGCCTGGATCCGTTGGCAGACTACGTCCTGCTCATGGATTTCATCCCGCTGGACGACAAGAGATACAGGTGGGGACGGGGCAATGGGGGCAGGGGACCAGATCTGGGGGTGCTGAGCTCCTGCCTGCCCTGCAGATACGCCTTCCACAGCTCATCCTGGCTGGCGGCGGGCCGGGCCGAGCCGGCGGCTCCTGGCCGCGTGCACTTCCACCCCGACTCCCCAGCCAAGGGTGCCCAGTGGATGCGGCAGATCGTGTCCTTCGACAAGCTCAAGCTGACCAACAACCTCCTGGATGACAACGGCCACGTGAGGACCCCGCTGCGGGCTGGGTGATGGGGGAGACACAACACATCCCTGCCTGGGGGGTCCCGCCACCTCCTCTTTCCCACCCCCAGATCATCCTCAACTCCATGCACCGCTACCAGCCCCGCTTCCACGTCGTCTTTGTGGACCCGCGGCGCGACAGCGAGCGCTTCGCCCACCAGAACTTCAAGTCCTTCAGCTTCCCCGAGACCCAGTTCATGGCAGTGACAGCCTACCAGAACCACCGGGTGAGCACCAGCCAGACGGAAACTGGGGCAGCCTCCCAGGGACTCCCTGACCCCGCTCCCCTCCGCAGATCACCCAGCTGAAGATCGCCAGCAACCCCTTTGCCAAGGGATTTCGGGACGGCGACCCCGAGCCATGGTAAGGCACGCCTGGATGTTGTCCCCCCCACCACGGTGGGGACGTCGAGCCACCTCCCTGAGCCCCCGCCCCACATCTCTTGCAGGTGCGGGGTGCCGGCAGGGTCCCTGCTGGGCGCGATGCCCCGCGCCCGGGCCACCCCGCTGGCCCCCCACCCCGAGAAGCAGGAGAAAGGTAGGGGGGCTGCGGGGGGGGCTGAGCCCCTGCTGCTGCCTCTCCCCCCCGCAGGGGCTCCACGCAGCCACGCGGCTCTGGCTGCTGCCCCCCAACAGCCAGCAGGACCCCCCAGTTTCCCCGAGCTCCCTGCACCCACCTTCCAGCCCCTCACCTGCCCCCCTGGTGTCTATGTGGGAGCCAAACCCCGCACCCTGCCCTACCCCCTGCCCGCCTTCCCCCAGCTCAGCAGCTACGGCCCCAGCGCAGCCCCCACCTTCGGCTACGGCCAGCAGTGACGGGCACACCCCCAAGCATCCCCTGCACCTTCACCCGAGCAACGGCGACGCAGAGCTGGGGGGAGCCACAGGGATGGCTTTATTCACCACCAAGGAGGCTCCAGGGGTCCAGTGGGGGGGGAATTTGGGGCACAGCCGATGTTCCAAGCCCCTGGAATCCCCTTGGCGTGGCTATTCCCAGGTGTCCGGGGCGAAGGCGAAGGGGCACAGCTTGTACCCGGCACCCACGTAGAACTTATTCTGGAACTCCACCCTGGCGAGGAGAGGGGGTTGAGGAGTGCTCTGGAGGGCCCGTCACCCCCTCCAGACCCACCCAGGAACCCATCAGCTTGGGGGGCTCACCAATGCAGGCGCAGGGCGTGGAGGAAGGCAGAGAGCCCCTCCATCACCAGCAGGATGGCCACGGTCAGCACGGCGAAGGCGGCGAAGACGGGCACCAGCACCACGCCGCCCACGTAGCTCAGCCCCACGAAGCCGTTCCGCATCACCATGGTCCACAGGACCTCCGAGAGCTCTGGGAATGGGAGGGACAAGAGCGGGAGGTGGGAGCGAGGGTCTGCCTGGCTCTGAGTGGGACAAGGGGGTACCGAGGGGACTCACGAGCGTGTGCCAGGCTGAGCGCCCAGAGCCGCAGGTAGGACGCGGTGTTGGAGACACAGCCCAGGCAGTACTCGATGGTGTGGATCGCCTGGTGCATGAAGATTTCGGCGAAGTCCGAGTGCTGCAGGGAGGGAGGGGACGTGGGACATCAGCAGGGGGCACAGACACCCTCATCCCACCACCAATGCTCACCTGGACGCCCCTCACCTTGGCGTCAGGGCTGTGCCCTCCGCTCTCCACATCCTCCGTGGTGGCGTTGACAGAGTTCCCAGCCTCCTGCCCCTCCAGCAGCGGCTCCTGTTCCCCCGTGGCCAGCGGCTGCACCGGGACAGCACCGACAGTGAGACCTCCTTGTGATCCCCACGGAGCCCCCCACGGCCCCTGGCCTTACCGTCCTCGGGGCACGCTGCCGGCACCACTGGTACAGCGGCGTCCCCAGGAGCAGGACGGGCACCGACGCCAGCGCCAGCACCACCAGCACCATCTGCACTGGCACCTGGGGAACAAGGACGGCATTTTGGGGTCTACCCCCACTCCTGACACCCGCTGTCCCAGCCAGGGTGGGGAGTAGGCGCCCGCCAGGGCGGTGGGGTGGTACCTGCCCCGGGTAGAGCGGGAGGTTCTCAGGATTGGAGGTGAAGAGGAACATGTCGATGAAGTGAATGAGGATGCTGGGGGCCACCCGGGAGTCAGCAGCACCGAACTTGATCCACTTGTAGAAGATGAGGAAGACCAGGTAGCCAAAAAGAGCCAGGAGGAAAATCATCTCCGGGAGGAACTCCAGGACCAGCCGGTGCCGCTGCTTGAAGTGCCTGGGTGGGAGCACATTGGCCGTGCTCAGCCTGTCCCTTCTCACCTTCGCACGTCCTCGGCACCCACCGAGGTGCAGGGCTACAGGACCCCAGCTGCCACCCCATCCCACCCAGGTGAGTCCAATCCCGGTCCCCTTGGCATGACCAGAGCCCATGGGTGTAGCCCAAGGACTCACACGTGGTTGAAGACTCCCAACACGACGCCGAAGCCCATGTGCACGATGCCCAGCACCACTGACATCTTCATCTTGAAGGAGTTGAGGAAGTTGAGGTGGTTGGTGGCCAAGCTCCAGATCTGTCACAAACAAGGTGGGTGAGACTCTGCACCACCCCAAAGAGGGTCCCACCTCGTCGTCATCCCCATGGGACACTCACTGGGTCGATCCCAAAAGGATATGGCCCTCGGAAGACACCAGTGACATTGGGGTCCAGGGTGAGCGAGGGGTGGGTGGCGAGGTACGCAGAGCTGGGGGCAGAGCGAGGGGTGTCGGTGCCAGCAGGGAGATGGGGACCCGGGCAGGGGGCACAGGGGTGGGACCCCACCTCCAGGAGGACTGGTTGGCCATGGTGGCCACGCTCCAGGCAGAGGGGAAGATGGCAGTGGCTTTGCTGAAGCACTCGTTGTAGATGAAGCCGGTGTAGATGGAGAAGGCACCCATGAGCAAGATGAGGTAGCGCCCCTCGAAGAACGTCAGCCAGATCTAGGGTGGCAAGCACGGCTCCCATGTCCCACGCCACCTCCCCTGCCCCACACCGCTCCCTTCCCACAGCACCACCCTGATCCATACTGACCCTGTCCCGAGCCACCAGCCCCATCCTGCATCATCCAGCCCCATGTCACATCCCCAACCACGTCCCACACCTCCAGCTCCGCTCCACGCCCCCAGTGCCATCCCATGTCTCCAACTGCATCCATCCCACCCCTCCACGGTGCCCCCACCTCGTTGGTGCCCTGCCGCAGGCGGGGGCTGTCCTCGTACAGCACCATCCAGAGCGCAAAGAGGAACATGAGCAGCCCATGCCCCACGTCCCCAAACATGATGGCGAAGATGAAGGGGAAGGTGATGATGGCGTAGGGTGCTGTGGGACACAGGGACTGCGTTACACGAGGTGTCCCCACTCAGCCCTGGGCCTCAGGGGGTGCCAGGGGGCCTTACCAGGGTTCACCTCCTGGTAACTGGCCACCCCATAGGCGTCCACGATGCTCTGGAAGCCGGCGGTGAACTTGTTGGTGCGGATGAGGGTGGGGGGGCTCTCCGAGGTGGGGACGCGCTGCACAAAGCACTCCACGCTGGAGCCGCTCTGGTACTGCGGGAACAGCACCCAGAGCCTGATCCTGGCACCCCTGGCACTCTCCTGCCCGGCACACGGAGCCTGCCCCGGCACCCAGCCCACAACAACCCCCAGCATCCCTTACCCAGCACCTGGAGCCTGTTCTTGGCACCCACCCCACAATCCCCTCCAGCCCAGCACATGCTCCACCATGATGAGGGGACATAGGGACACCAAGCAACCTCCGGCATGAAGACACGGGGACACCGAGCAACCCCACAAAAAGGACATGGAGACACAGAACATCCCCAGGCACGAGGACATGAGAACACAGAGCAATTCCTGACACAAGGACAACTGAGCAACCCCAGAACAAAAACACGGATACCCTGAACAATCCCTGGTGCAAGGACATGGGGACACTGAGCCACTCACAGATCCCTGGCGCAGGGCATCCTGCACTTGGGTGAGGTCCCGCACGGGGCACCAGACCTCGGCGATGAGGCACTTCTTGGTGACATCGAAGCTGCACTGGTTGAGGACGAGGTAGATGGCCTTCATCTTCTGCACCTGCACGCGCCAGGTGGGCAGCACCTGCGCCACCTTGTCCAGCACCTCCGCCAGGTACTTCTCCGTCTCCTCCAGCGTCTGCGGGCACCTGTGTCAGGGATGGCAATCCAAGCGTGGCCCCCACATCCCCTCAGGGCACCCAGCTCACCACGATGAGCTCCTGGATCTGGCCATGCAGCCTGGTAATGGCCTCTGTCCTGCTGGCCTCACTCTCCGGGTACGCATACGCCTGGCAGTGGAAGCTGGGACAGAGGGACATCGCTGTGTCAGGGGCGTCAGGGCTCCTCAGCAGGATCCAGAGCGGGTGTTACTAAATAAACCTCCCTGCGGGGGACGCATGGCCACTCACCAGTCCGAGATCTTGCGGATCTTCTGCCCGATCTGCTCGCCCCAGTAGGAGATGAGGAAGATGACCCAGGTGATGCTCTCGCCCTGGGGACAGCACAGACCATGTCACTCTGGTGTCCCAGCCCCCACAGCCGTGCCAGCGTGCCCCTGGGTGCGGCCTCACCGTGGCCGGGTCCTCCATCGGCTCGGGCATCTCCACGAAGGAGGCCACCAGGTACCCGCGGCAGGCGCGCCACAGCAGCCGCTCGAAGGCAGTCACTCGCCACGGGTGGATGACACCGGCCACGAAGCTGCAGAGACACGGCAGGAGCGCTGGGCTAGGCAAACCGCCCCACGGCTGCGCCACTGCCCCAAAGGTCATCTCCAAGCCTTATCCCGCCGTTTCCCAGCTGCCCCACGGCCACACCACCGCCCCAGAGCCCCTCTCCATCCCACACCCTTCCCCCTCTCACTTGATCTTGCGCTCCAGGTGCTGGTGCAGGGAGGGGTCGAGGATGGGCTCACGCTCCGAGAGCGCCCGTGGCCGCGGCGGGGAGCCCAGGGGGGCCTGCGGCGATGAGGAGGAGCACAGGGATGAGCCCGGGGGAAACTGAGGCGCGAAGCAGCACCCCCAGGTGGGCGGGGACCCCCGGACGCACCGGCAGGCTGGTGAAGCGCTGTCCCTCGCGCAGCACGTGCAGGTGCTGGCGCAGGTCCCGCAGGCGGCCGCGCAGGGTGGCGCGGCTGCGGCTGACCTCCCGCAGCTCCTGCGCCAGCTGCTCCGACTGCTCCTGCACCCGCAGCGCCTCCCGCGCCGCCGGCGCCCGCGGGCTCTCGGCACACGGCGCCGGCACCCGGCCCGCCGCCCGCAGCTCCTGCTGCAGGAAGGCTGGAGAACGGGGGGACGTGGTCAGACTGAGGGGCCGAGCCCGGCGTTGCCCCTGAGAAGCTCCCCCCCCCCCCCCCCCCCAAGCCAGCCCGCGGCCCCCCGGCACTCACTGAAGGTTTTCTCCATCTCCTCGCAGCGCCGCACCTCGCCCACGAAGCGCCGCTGGAAGGGGCTCACTTTGGGGTTCAGCTGCGGGGGTACAGCCAAGGCACGGCCCCACGTTGGATTGGGGGGTTCAGCATCCCGGGGGAACAGGCAGCCCAGGCACCAAACCCAGCCCGACCAACTTCCCAGTTCCCACGGCAGCCTAGAACACCCACCCCAAACCCGACCAGACCAAACCCCCTGTACACCCCCAAAGCCAGTGCACCCAGGCCCACCCAGCCGAACCCCCCGCGCCCCAGACGCCCCAAAACTTCGCCCCAGCCCCTCCTTACGTCTCTGAACTCCAGCAGCCCGCGCTCCCCCAGCTCGCTGATGCAGCTGTAGGCAGAAGCCGACTGGAGGAAGAGCTGGGCCAAGCAAACCTCCTCGCTGCGGAACAGGGACCCCATGGCCCCCCGGAGACGCCCGGGGCCGAGGCGTCAGGGCACACACCTGGGGATGGGACAGAACGAACAGCAGGGAACGGGGCGGGATGAGAACGGGAAACGGAGCGCTCCCTCAGGGGGAGGGCAGCACAGCGGGACAACAGGGCAGAGGTCGCCGCGCTGTCTTGGCGGCGGAACCGGGCTGTCCCCGCGCTGTGGCCGTGGGAAACCGGCCCGCTCAGCTGCTCACACGCGGCTGTACCCAGCGCCGGGCTGGCAAAGCACTTTCGAAACCCCCCCTTCCCCCTCCAGCCCCCGCCCCATTCAGCTGCCTCTGAGTCAGGGCCGGCGCATTCCCCGCCCCGGGACCGCCCCGGCCGCCCCCCGGGCCGGACCCTCTCCGGAGCCACCCGGCCGTGCCGCCCCCGCCGCCGAGCTCGGCCGGGATCCAGCACTTCCTCTTCCCCAGGAAGAGCCCGGCCCCGGGGAGGAGGGACCGACCGGCCCGGCCCCGCCGCCCCCCTGGAAACCCGTTCCCCGGGACGTACCGCACCCCGCGGGGAGCGGCCTCTCGGAGGCGGGACCCCCGCAACATCCCCCGAGGAGGATGGAAATGGGAAACATTTCCCGGAGCCGGGCGGAGCCGGGAAACCGCCCGCGAGAATCAGCGGGACCCCCGGCCCGGTGTGCCAGCGGGCTGTTAGCGAGCAATTACCCCAAACAGCCCCCATTTGTGCGGGAGCCAGGGCGCTCTGCTGGGGCCAGATTGCCATCCCCGGCAATCTCCTCTTCCGGAGAGAAGAGGTTTGGGGTGCTACTGCCCAGTCTGCGTGAAACAAAGGGGATGAACTGTCACTGCCTGCGTCCTGCAAGGCGCACTCCTCGTTCTCGTCGTGCTCTGGCCCTCCCTTGCACAGCTGGCTCAGTTCTAATGATTCCTCTCCGGAAGAAGGAAGGCTGAACTGTGCCACCGTGAGAGGCAGCTGAAAAGGGATCACTGAGCATCCAAGACCCCCCGAAGCGCTCCCAGACTCACTTCTGAGACCCTTTCACCAGAGGACTGAAACCTGGGCATTCCCCCCGAGCCTGGTCGCATTTTAACCCATCAGACTTTGTGTCTTGTGGGCTTCTTCCCCCACCGCTGGCAGATCTAAACCGTCACTTCGACCAAGGGACAAATAAATTGCAACAATCAAGTTACAAGATCTGCCGGGGGTGACTCGTTTTTACCCTTATCTTTCAGTTCCTGTTTTCTCTTTTCCCACAGACATTTCTTTCAACTGACATTTTTTGTGCTTTCATGTAGCTGTATTACTGTAGATAATAATGACCAAAACACCTCAATACCTGCTTTCCATTGCCACCCAGCTGTTCTACAATAAACCCTACACATACGTATTTACAAACATCAATCATTACAAGTCCTTTCACTCTAATCTGCCCCGTGTTACTCTCACATTCGAGGGACAAGTCCTAACAACTGCTAGCACTGGGATCTCCCTGCTGGGATCGCTGGGACCCCCACACTGGTACCACTGCAAGGCTGTAGGTTTGCCAGGCACCCCACACTGGTACCCCCACACCAGCATCACTGGGACACCCATCCAGTGCCACCAGAGGCTCCCTCGCTGGTACCATCAGGACCCTCTGCTGGGATGACCCGGATCACAGGCATCACTGGGACCCTCACACCAGGACCACTGTGAACCCCCCTTGCCAGGATCACCGGCCCGCCCCCACCCTGGCTGCCCTCAGAAGCTGGAAATGACCCTCCCAGATTCCCAAATCCCCCCAGCACTGCTCCTCCATCCTTACCTGGCCCCCCTCCAGCTCCCACACCTTTCCCTGCAAACCACCCCCTACCCCAGCATCGGTGCCAGCACCCCCAGCACCCACATCCTCCTCCCCAAAACACAACCACGCACCCAGGAGTGGGGTCCCCCCGAGGGTCAGGGGGTCTGCCCCCACCGCTGGAAAGGAAAAGACACGGAGTTATGGGAAGGGGCTGGCACCCACAGTGCCAACAGAGGGGGAGAACCCCCAAACGCTTTATTTGGGGGGCGGGTGGGGGCCGTCACCGGTACAGGTAATCAGCCTGGATGTTGGCAGCGATCTCGGCCTCCCACTTGTCTCCATTGTTGAGCAGCTTCTCCTTGTTGTAGAGCAGCTCCTCGTGCGTCTCCGTCGAGAACTCGAAGTTGGGGCCCTGCCAGGGTGGGACGGGGTCACCCTTGGGGTCACCGTGGCGGGCAAAGGGAGTCCCTGCAGTCCCCCCTGCAGGCCCCACTCACCTCCACGATGGCGTCCACAGGACAGGCCTCCTGGCAGAACCCGCAGTAGATGCACTTGGTCATGTCGATGTCGTAGCGCGTGGTGCGGCGGCTGCCGTCGGCGCGGGGCTCGGCCTCGATGGTGATGGCCTGGCGCGGGGACACCGTCACGGCCGGAGCCCCGGGTGAGGAGGAGGAGGAGGAGGAGGAGGAGGAGGAGGGGGAGGAAGTCTCACCTGTGCCGGGCACACGGCCTCGCAGAGCTTGCAGGCGATGCAGCGCTCCTCCCCGGACGGGTAGCGGCGCAGCGCGTGCTCCCCGCGGAACCGCGGGCTCAGCGGGCCCTTCTCAAAGGGGTAATTGATGGTGGCCGGCTCGCGGAAAAGGTAGCTCAGGGTCATGGCCAGGCCTGCGAGGGAGAAAGAGGGGTCGTGACATATTTGGGAAAGGGGAGGTCACCCCACAAACGAGGAGGGTGAGCGGGGTGTCACCTCGGACGAGCTCGGTCCAGAGCAGGGTCTGGGCGGCGCGGTCAGTGATGGATCGCATGTCCATGGCCGGCTCCCGCACGTTGACGTACTCTGCGGGAAGAGGGGAGCTGTGCCCACCCTGCGGAGCCCCGGCTGGGAGCTGAGCCCCCATGGGGGGTGGCATGGCTGTACTCACTGTAACAGTCCCTGGGGGTGCTGGTGCTGAGCGGGCGCAGGGGGCCCAGCGGGGCCAGGGGGCCTGGGGAGGGACAGGAGGGTCAGCAGGGTGACGATGGGGTTTGGGGGGTTCGGGAGCTTTGGGGACTCCCGGGCGGCCTCACCTGCACGGGCAGCCTGGTACAGCAGTCGCAGCGCTGCCATGGCCGGTCCTGGGGCGCAGAAGGAACCTCAGCAACTACCAGTAAGGGACTGGGGCAGCCAGGGGCCCCCCACTTCCCATGGGAGACACTGGCGCCCTGATCCCCACCCCTCCACCCAAAGAGACCCGGACCCCCAGGCACCCCTGTCCCAACACTCCACAAGGAACCCCAAGTGCTTCCCCCTAGGGACCTAAGCATCCCGTTTCCTCTGCCAACCCCTCTCAAGGCACCCAGGCATCCTGTCCCTCCTTGCAGCGCCCCCTTAAGAGACCCAAGTATCCCCCAAGTATCTTGTGCACCCCCAGAAAGGGACCCAGCTGTTCCCCCAAGGGACCCGGGCATCCACGCTCCACCCCCAGGGCACCCAGCTGTCCCGTTCCCTCCCACCCCGAAGGATCCAGGGGCCCTGACGTCCTGCCCCCTCCAAGGGACCCACGTGTCCTCCCATCCCCGTCCCCATGCCCCTCCCCGCCGCCGCGCACCCCTGTCTCCCCGCGGGGCTGATCCTTCCTGTCACCCCCAGAGTCCCCGCTCAGCCTGTGCGCGTCCCTCCGGAGAGGATGGGGGCGGAGGGCAGCGCAGTGTCCGGGCCGCCCCCTCTGCCCCGAGCGGGATTTGGGCGGCCACTACACGCCACCGGGGGCGACCACAGCCCCGGGCCCGCCGCGCCCCCCGGGCCCCCGCCGCCGCCCCTCACCTGCCCCAAGGGCCCTCCGCCGTCCTGACCCCTGGGCGCCCCCGCGGCCACTGCGCATGCGCGTGCGGCGGCGCGTCGTGGGCGGGGCGAGCGACGGCGGACGCGCTTCTCATTGGTGGGAGTCCCGCAAAGGGAGGGAGGGGCGGGAAGGAAGAGGGGGAAGCGTCGCTGATTGGGCGGAGCGCGGCCGTGCTGCGCGGCGATTGGTGCGGCGGGAGGCGGGGCGTGTCCGAAGGGCGGGCGGAAGCGGAAGCGCGTGTTCATGGCAGACGCGCGTGGTTGCGGTGCCGGCGCGGAGCCTCCCGCTCTTCCCGAGCCTCCGGAGCTTCCCGTCCGGTTTCTGGAGCAGCTCCGGCCACGGTTGCCGAAAGGTCTCGAAACTGGAGTGGCCCAGACACTTGGATTCACTACAAAGCCCGGCTCCGCCTCTGGCGCGCTCAGCGCTGCCCCCGACTCCTCCTGCCCGGCGCAGTCCCTGGAGGCGGGCATCAGGGATGTTCCCCTTCCCTATTAAACTGCCTTTATCTCAGCTGCCTCGTCCAGTTCTCACCATCCGCCCACCCAGGGGGGATCCCCGTGGGATTCAGCCAGGATAACCCACAGCCCAGCAGGAATGGGTATCCGTTTACCGGCACAACCAGCCCCCCAAAACGGAGCGGCATGGAGCGAAGGGAACTGGGATCATAGGGCGGGATAAACGGGAACATGGGGCAAAGGACACTTGGGATCATGGAGCAGGAGAAACTGGGAACACTGTTATAAATAAGAAGCTTGACTAGGCCAATATTCAAGTAGCAATCAATTTAATTAATTAATGTGGTAAAGTATGAGCAAAACAGCGCTGGGTACAGTGGGGGAAGTTTTCCCTCCAACTGCACACCGATGGTTGGGGTGTACAGATATTTATAGGGGTGCACATAAGCTTTTCTCAGCAGTTTCTAGTCCAAATTTTCACGTCACAGTTCTATACGCTATTGTGAGTTAGTTTTTCTCAGGATGTACCCCAGAAAGGAGTATTCCCAGATGGTGGGGTCCGACTTCCGAAAGAAGAAAGAGGCCTCCCAGCTGGTGCGGTCCAGACTCCAGATGTGGGCCCACCTTTTAATTGCAAAGACTATAAATCTCAGAACAGTGATGTCCAGCTTCCCTTGGTCGAAGGCATCAATCCTTGGGTTGATGTTCATCTTCCTTTCTCAAGCTGCTTTTTACTGTTTTCCTAAGGTGTTGAGATAAGCATGTTTCCTTTACATATATTCTAAACTTATATTTTCAAAGCTCCTTACTACAAGCAATATTCTAAAATTATACTTCAAAAGGTTATTATTGCAAAGCTGTTTAATGCTTAGCTACGTGCAGAAAGTTCCTGTCCAGCAGCAACATCCTTAAAGCTTTAATTCAGATGCTATAGAAGTTAATTGCAAACAAAGGATAGGTTCAAAGGCCTTCTTCCATCAGTTATTTTTTTAGAATTCATCCTTTAATTGTCCCATGATCAGTTTCCACACATACCACAATCACAAGCACACACGCTGCCTGTGTGTACCTGACACGAAACACAGCTTTGTATCTCACAACACGGGGCAAAGGACGCTGATATGATGGGGCAAAGGAGACTGGGATCATAAAGCAGGAGAAACCAGGATCATCCCAGCTCAAGGACTTGGAATCAGGGAGTTGTTGTGGACCTTATCAAAGCAGAGTATGCAAGGAGGGGCACGGGAGACTCCTCTGCTCTGATGGTACCAGTGGAAATAAAGCCCCAAACACCCAGAAAAGAGGGATATGGGATTGCAATAGAGAGAGATGTGGGGAACAAGGGACTTTTGGGGTGAGCAGGGGTGCAGGGGAGTGAAAGGGAAGCACACAGGATGTTGAGAAACACTCTTCATTGCACCTGGGCACCGGGACCAGCAGCAAGAGATGTCCGGAGTGGGCAGACTGCGAGTGGGATGTGGGGGCCGTCAGAGCAGGGTGCAGTCAGTCTTACGCGTCACCTTGGAAGTGGCCCGGATGACCCCAAATTTCTTCTGGCTGTACGGGGGGTAGCGCGGGGCATTGAGGGACTCGCGGCCCATCCCGCGCTTCAGGCACCCTCGGGAGTGGGAGAAGGTGTCAAAGCTGAACTTCCCGTGGTGCGTTCCCAGGCCGCTGTTCCCTGGAATACACAGCACAGGACCCCGGTGGGTAGCTGGATCTGGCTATCCTTTGGGTCAAAGAACCCAAAATTAAGCTCCCAACTCCGTAAAAGCGGCACCACGACTTCATCCAGCTGCTTTCCAAGCCATGGGTGAGCTTCCCAGGAATGTGACCTAAAGAGGACCACGGAGGTGACCTAGTGCACACCCAGGTGGATGTTTGGAGTGGGAAGATTAGGCTGGAAGGTGGAGAGATTCCCAAAAACTCTCTCGTCAGTGGATTTTACCATTTCAATTAACATGTTTAGCAACTGGGAGGGTGTCACCGATGAGGTGATGGCAGCAGCAAGATGCTCCCACCAGATGAGCTTCCCTACCACAGGAATACCCTCCAAAAGACATCCCATCCATGCTGAATCCAGCCCTGCTGCAAGGGGGCAAGAGTGCAGGGGTGGAGAGGCACAAAGACCAAGGTGCCTTTGGCAAGGTGGGCCCCAGCACCAAGGATGAATGCTGGGAGGTGGAAGCTGGCTGGCCAGGAGCAAGCACAGGAGAGCCAGGCAGGCTGGCAAAAAATCCATAAAATCTACGAAATCCACACGTGAATTGGTAACAGATGGGATGAAATGCCACGAGTCAGCCTGAGCCAGTCACTCTTCCTGATGGAACGCTAGTTGTGGTTGGGGTGATGCGTTGGGTGCAGTTCCTCACACATCAGCAGCGCCAGGAGAAAGGGAGGTCACTGATGCCTCCTGGCCAGCTGAGTGGGAAGAGAGGAAAAAAGGTGGAAAACAGGAGAGGAAAACAGGAGCTGGTAGTGGAGATCATCCCATAAAAAGCAGGTGTCTCCATCATGGAATCCCGGGATAGTTTGGGTTGGAAAGGACCTTAAAGATTATCCAGTTCCACCCCCCTGCCTTGGGCAGGAACACCTTCCACTAGACCAGGTTGCTTCAAGCTCTGATTCCCTGTGTGGTAAGCAAGACATTTCCACGGATCCAGGGAACACAGAGCTTGGAATGGGGAGTATGGAGAGAAAGAACTTCAGGGTGCTCCATGGGTGTCCAGCAAAGCCCCAGAGCCCAAGGTGAAGCAAAGGGCTTCTGGAGGAGAATTTTCCTATGGACTACTGAGCCCTCTGGAGCTGAGAGTTCCTCCTGAGACCCTTCCTGACCATGGATGGGATCACACCTGGCTCCCAATGGCCAGGACTGGGGATTTTGGACCTACCAATGCCTCCGAAGGGCAGTGAGGGCAGTGTCACATGCATCAGGGTGTCGTTGCCACAGAAGCCACCGCTGCTCGTCCGCTTCAGGACCCGGTTCACCACCTGGGAGTGACATGAAGAAGATGAGACATGGGTCTCCCACCCCATTCCACTACTTCCAAACACAATCCATACCCCCTAACCAGGGCTGTGTGCGCTGCAAGGGAAACACTTGGAGCACAAGCATGGCTGGATACAGCTGCCAAGGAGCACAGGGCAGGTGTAGTCCTGGCTTGGCTGTACCTTGTCATCCGAGGAGAAGGCATAGACAGCCAAGGGCCGCTCCCGGGCGTTGATGAAGTCAATGGCTTCATCCACGTTGGCGATGATGACGATGGGCAGGATGGGCCCGAAGATCTCCTCCTGCATGATGGGATCTGAGGGCTGCACATCCACCAGCACCGTGGGAGCTGCAGAGAGGAAACCCGACAGCATCGGCCGGGCACAAAGGTCGGAGATGGCACCTTGGTGATCCCCCCAGGACACATCTCCTGTACAAAAGGCCACCTGGACAAGCACCCGGATCCCCTCATAATCTTCTCCAAACCCGAAATGTGCTCTGTGCAAGGATGAAGATGTGAGTGACCCCCGAGCCTCACCGATGTAGCGCTCGGCCTCATCCGTCTGTCCCCCGATGGCCACGCGCCCGCTGCCCAGCAGCGCCCGCAGGCGCTGGAACTGCTTGTCGCTCACAATGCGGCCGAAATCCGGGGATTCTCGGGGGTTGGGGCCATAGAAATCATTGATGGCCTTTTGCAGGGCCGGGAGCAGCTTCTCCTGCATCTCTAAGGTGCAGAGCAGGTAGTCGGGCGCGATGCAGGTCTGCCCCGCGTTGAAGAAGCGGCCCCAGGCCACGCGCCGCGCCACGTTGGTCACATCGCAGGTGTCAGACACGTAGCAGGGGTTCTTGCCCCCCAGCTCCAGTGTCACCGGTGTCAGGTGCTTGGCAGCGGCGGTCATCACGATCCGCCCCACCGGGGGGCTGCCTGCGGGCAGGGAAAGCATGGATTGAGGTGGGAATCCCACCAGCCATCGCACAGCTCTGGGATGTGGCACTGGGTCCCACCAGACCTCAGATACACATCCCAGATCCTCCAACAGATCCTGGCATGCATCTCCAACCCAATCCCTGCCTTCTTAGCAGGGATGTCTGGAGGGAACCCATCTTCCTCCTCACACAAAATCCAGGCAGGGCTCTGCTCTGTCCCATGGGACGTACCAGTGAAGAAGATGTAGTCAAACTTGTTCTCCAGCAGCCTGGTGGTCTCTGGCACACCACCGGTCACCACAGCAAAGCAGTCCTGCAAAGAAATGAGAAAGGCCCCCTCTTGTCACCATCTGTCCCCAGCAATAGCATCCCGGGAGGCTGGGACACTGGCTGGGCATGGAGGAAGGAAGCTGGGCAGTACATGGAAGCGGAGATGGTGTGTGAGGCAGGCTCAGAGCACAGCTCTGTGTGCACAGGGGTGCTCCAGCCATGCCACAGGGATGGAGAGAGTGTCCCACCTTGTCCAGGTAGCTGGGCAGCGCCTCTGCCACGAGTCTTTCTGTCTTCTTGGACACCTCAGAGGGTTTGATGATGGCACAGTTCCCTGGGGAAGACAGACAGGATGTCGGAGCTGTGACATGGTGACAGCCAGCCCTTTTATAGATGAAGTGCCCTCACCAGTGCCTGGCACTGCTGGAATCCTCCAGGCCAGGGCACTGGAAGTTTGGGCTCACCGGCAGCGATGGCCCCGATGAGGGGCACCAGGAAGAGTTGGATGGGGTAGTTCCAGGGCGCTATGATGAGCACCACTCCGTAGGGGTCCTTGCGGATGAAGGCAGAGTCCAGCTGCATCGCCTGTGGGACACCCGCCACATCAGGTCCCACCCTGCACCACCATCCCACCCAGCTCCGCCTCCCATCCTCTCTCTCCTCTTCCCTCTCACCAGAGTCCTGTCCACCTTCTCGTCCTTCATCCAGTGGGACAGGTTGTTCAGGGTCTCATGGAGCTCGTTCTTGCACAGGAAGATCTCAGACAATTCGGTTTCAAAGGGTGCCTGCAGACACCAAGGATGCAACATGTGACCTTGGCATATCCCGCTGCTCTTATCCCAGTGCTCCATAGCGTTTTGCTCAGGATTTGGGGACTGGAGCCCTCTACATCCCATGCTGGATTCGAATCCCTAAAGGCATTAAGCACCCCCTGTGTCTGCAACATGACATTTTTAAGCACTGATTACTTAAAAATAGGAAAAATTATACAGATCCCATTCATCCAGACAACAGGAAGAAGAGGGGGGTGTCCAAAGGGACTAGGTTGAAGAGAAGGCAATGAGCTCTGTGTGGCATTAAGGCTCTGGCTGCAGAGCCAGGGCATCCAGGCTCAGGGAGTCACAGCCTGGGTGAGCCCCGTGGGAGGAAAGGGGGTCACAACAGGTGGGAACTTTGGAGCAGGGACAGAAATCTGGGATTAATTTGCCCAGAGAAGAGGGAAACTGAGGCTGGTGGGTGTGGGAATAGCTATCCATGTCAAGGGCCTCCCCACAGTGCCCTTTGTCTTTGGCAGAGCAGGGATGGGCTTTGGAGTATGGTGACAGTGACATGCTTCATCTCAGTCTCCCAAATCCGGAGGCTGCGAGCCCGAGGCAGAGCCCAGGCAGGGCTGGAGAGCCCAATGAGAGGAGGACAAAGCACTCCCAGCTGGGCTGTGGGAGCCCCTCAGCTCCTCCGGCCACCAAGTCCTCCTGTTCCTGTCCCCTCTCACCTTGCCCAAGTCAGAGGCAGTGGCATCCAGGATCTCCTGCTTCTTTTCATCCAAGAAGCGTCCCAGAGCCTCCAGCTGAGCCACACGGTATTCCATGGGCCGTGTCTTCCCCGAGAGCCAGGATGCCCGCAGGTGGCTCACCAGCCCTGCAAAGGGGTTCCTGCTGCGGGGACAGGGGTGTTAGAGGAACGCCAGCCCCACTCCAGCTCCTCAGAGCTCCACATCACCCCAGCCCAGCCTCCAAGTGCCGCTCCAGGGAGAGGATGGAGCACCGGGACCCCTCCTGCCACCCCTCTGTCCCTCCACACTCTCACCTCGCGGCGTCACCATCCACAGTCCCGTTCCCACCATCACCCTCGGGGGCTCTCTTGGCCTCGCTCTCAGGAAGCTGCGGGAGGACAGTTGCAGTCTCCATGCTCCCACGGGTGCAGTGCGGGATGATTGCACTGCGGTTATCAACCACAGCTTCTCTCTTCCCAGCTAACAGGGTGGCTGCCACCTTCCTGCTCTGCCCTTTGACTGTCTGTCCTTCCCTTTGGCTGCCTGCCCGCCACACCTCTCTTCCAGCTAAACTGCTTGAGGTGGGAAACGCCCCCCAACCCTCCCAGCACCCCCCAGACCAGAGGAAGGAGGCACAAAGAAAGGCTGGGAGAGAGTTTGATGCAAAGTCTTTACTAGAGGCAGAGTTACACGGAGCAAAGAGCAACAGGGAGGAGGAAGAGGTTCATTCCAAAGGAAAAGTCTGTGTGAGGGGAGATGGGACTGATGGGAGCGCTTCTCCACCAGGAAGAGAAGTTTGGACTAAGAAAAAGATTTTGGTCCTTTCAGCTGTGTCCTGGAAAATGGTGTGGAGCCACGAGGGTGCAGGAGGGGATGTCCATCCCAGCTGTCTGACACGCTCCAGTGAGGCGCAGGACACAGCGAGGAAGTGGGGAGTGTGATGAAGAGGGAGAGCGGGACAGTCCCAGTCCTTCCCGCTGACTCCGTGCCATCCTCAGCGCAGGGCACGGCAGCCTCAGAGCAGGGTGCAGGTGCCCCTGCGCTTCACCTCGAAGGTGGTCGTGAGGAGCCCCAGCTTCTGCTGGGTGTAGGGGGGGTAGCGCGGGCTGTTGAGCGTCTCCAGCCCCATGTTCCGGTGCAGGCAGCCACGGTGGTGGGAGAAGGTGTCAAAGGTGAACTTCCCATGGTATTTTCCCAGGCCACTGTTCCCTGGAACACACAGGACAGGTCCACACTCAGGACAGGACTCTGCTCCTGATGCTTGCCTTCTCCAAGCACCAAAATGAGGGAAAAAGACACCTACAGGATTTTCTGAGCAGCACAGACATGGTGGAGGAATTCCCTTTTTCCAGTGCCTCTTCCAGGCATATCACGCTCAGTTCCAGCCAATCCTGCTGCAGCTCAGCACTTTGGAGGCCCCAGTGCCTCCTTTTTACCCACCTCCATTTATCTACACAAGCTTTGCTGGGTTCTGCAAGTCTTGATTTCACTCCATGATGCTCCACCGTACCTCCCCATGGTTGGAGCTGTTTGACCCTCTTCCCGGAACTCTAAAAGCCTGGAGCCACGCTGGCAACACCAGTTCTCCCAGTTCTTGTGGCTGGGTTAACTGGAGGTTAAGTGACTTCTCGTGGAAGCTTTGGTGCTATCTCACCCCAATGACTTCAGCCCCTTCACCTGCTCTAAAGTGGCTTTACCTAATAATTGAAGGTGGTTGGTCTGAATCATTCCCAATTAAGATAAGTTACGGAATGGGAAGTGCAAAAAATTGTTCCCTGAGCCACAGGCAGGTGAGGAATTAATTGTCTGGGTGTTTCATTATGTCTGACTCAGGTGCCAGCCCCGACAGAGATGCTGAGCAAGGGCAGCACCAAATGAAGGGACTTATCCCAGAAATATTTTGGGAAGAGATCAAGTCATAGGGAAGTATTCTGGGAAACAACCTTCCTGTATTCCTGTATCCCTGGACCTTGCTGCACCCACAGGCCAGGGCTAAGCAGCCTCACTTTTCACCTGAAAAAGCAAAAATTGGTGCCTCTGGAGACCAAATATTTTTTCTTCTCCAAGGAGGATCTCCAAGATCCTATAAGAGGCTCTCCAGGTTTTCATGAGCATTTTGTTCCTACTATTTTGTCCTAAAAGTTGGAATGAAGGTACAGCCTGGCTCCTGAAGGACATTAAGGGATCCAGTCCAGAACCACACTGGCTGCAGAAAGAAACTCCCATTCCTCACCATGGCTCAGGCCACGGATCACACCTGTCTCCCAATGGCCAGGAGTGGGGATTTTGGACCTACCAATGCCTCCGAAGGGCAGCGAGGTCAGTGTCACATGCATCAGGGTGTCGTTGCCACAGAAGCCACCGCTGCTCGTCCGCTCCAGGACCTGGTTCACTATCTGGGAGGGAGCACGGACGGTAGATGAAGGGCTTGCGCTTGGCAAACATTACCCAGCTTACCCATCAGATGTTCCCAGAGTGTTTGGGCTCTAAAGACCCTTCAGAGCACATCCTGGGGCTCGTGGAGGTGGTGCCTGACTTCCCTCCCCACTCTTCCTGCTCCACAGACACACCTTGCTGTCGCAGGAGAAGGCGTAGACAGCCAGTGGCCGTGGCCGGGCGTTGATGAAGTCAATGGCTTCATCCATGTTGGCGATGACGACGATGGGCAGGATGGGCCCGAAGACCTCCTCCTGCATGGCAGGGTCCGAGGGCAGCACATCCGCCAGCACCGTGGGAGCTGCAGAGAGGAAACGCAGACAGGATCAGCCGGGCACAGAGCTCGGAGATGAAACCTCCCCTCAGGACCCATTTTTAAGCACCCCTAAAACTCTTTTCCCTCTAGAGCCTCCACTCTGTATGCAGACCCCCTGAAAACGCCCAGTGTGCCCACCAAGATGTGAGTGACCCCCGAGCCTCACCGATGTAGCGCTCGGCCTCATCCGTCTGTCCCCCGATGGCCACGCGCCCGCTGCCCAGCAGCACCCGCAGGCGCTGGAACTGCTTGTCGCTCACAATGCGGCCGAAATCCGGGGATTCTCGGGGGTTGGAGCCAAAAAACTCGGTGATGGCCTCGCGCAAGGCGGGCATGAGCTTCTCCTGCATCTCTAAGGTGCAGAGCAGGTAGTCGGGCGCGATGCAGGTCTGCCCCGCGTTGAAGAAGCGGCCCCAGGCCACGCGCCGCGCCACGTTGGTCACATCGCAGGTGTCAGACACGTAGCAGGGGTTCTTGCCCCCCAGCTCCAGTGTCACTGGTGTCAGGTGCTTGGCAGCAGCGGTCATCACGATCCGCCCCACCGGGGGACTGCCTGCGGGCAGGGAAAGCATGGATTGAGGTGGGAATCCCACCAGCCATCGCACGGCTCTGGGATGTGGCACTGGGTCCCACCAGACCTCAGATACACATCCCAGATCCTCCAACAGATCCTGGCACCACATCAAGGCAGGGCTCTGCTCTGTCCCATGGGACGTACCAGTGAAGAAGATGTAGTCAAACTTGTTCTCCAGCAGCCTGGTGGTCTCTGGCACGCCACCGGTCACCACAGCAAAGCAGTCCTGCAAGGAAACAGAAAAAATGCCCTTGTGTCACCATCTGCCTCCACCAACAGCATCCCAGGAAGCTGGGACATTGGCTGGGCAGGGAGGGAGGAGGTCCTGCACATAGATGATGTGTGGGAATGGTGGGTGTGAGGCAGGGTTGGGAACACCATGGTCTAGGAACAACAAACAAGGGCAAGAAGGGCTTCTCACATTGTCCAGGTAACAGCTCAGTGTTTCAGCAACAAGTCTCTCTGTGTTCTTGGAGATCTCAGAGGGTTTGATGATGGCACAGTTCCCTGAGGGAAGATGAACAGGACATCAGCACAGTGACATGGTGACAGCCACCCCTTCTGAGGACAAGACCCCTGGGGAGACCCCGGCACTTCCAGGCCAGGGGACTGGAAGTTTGGGCTCACCGGCAGCGATGGCCCCGATGAGGGGCACCAGGAAGAGGTGGATGGGGTAGTTCCAGGGAGCTATGATGAGCACCACCCCGTAGGGGTCCTTGCGGATGAAGGCAGAGTCCAGCTGCATCACCTTCGAGGAAGAACATGACCTCAGCACTGGCTTCCTCACCAGCAATCACTCTCCTCCACTTCCCTTTCCCCAGAGCTTCCTTCTTACCAGGTTCTTGTCCACGTACTCATCCTTCATCCACTGGGACAGGTTGTTGAGGGTGACGTTGAGCTCATTCTTGCACAGGAGGATCTCACTGAAGAAAGCCTCGAAGGACGGCTGGGGACAGACATCATGGAAGTGCCACCCCATCACTGACCCCATCACTGACCCTGTCACCCTGACACAAACCCCATCACCCCAACACCAACCCCATCACCCCAGGAGGCATCTCTCCCCTCTTCCAAACATGAATAGCAGGAGGATCTCTTCAGCAGAAGTTTCCATCGCCTCCTGTAACTCCCAGGGAATACCAGTGACCCAGAAATTTTATGAAAATAATTACTTGGCCAGAAGGAAAAAAAAAACCAACAAAATTTAAAATTTTCATGCTATTTAACAAATTCCTGAGCTCAGCACTGTGAACTGGCAACAGAGCCCTGAGCCAAAGGGATACCCAAGCAATGTCACCAGAGCTCCTGAAGAGCTGCTCCTGGTGGAAGTCATCCTTCCCACTTGGATATTCAAGCTGGAAGCAAAGCCCCAACATCCCTTCCACTGCCTCTGGACTAAAGCTGCACCTTTTAGTCTTAAATTTAGTCAAAGTCTTAAGACCTTGACTAAAGGGAAGTAATAAGAACCACAGCTTAATTAAACTCCTTGTGATGGAGAAGTGGGTCCTCTTGATAGCTGTGGAGCACAGATTGGGATCCTATCATCCTTGCAGGAGAAGAGTGAAGACACCAGGGATAGCCCAGCAGGCTCAGTGGAGCCCCTCCATGACCGTGGAGAGCAGGAGGAGCAAAGGTCCTGTACTGTGCCATCATATTTTGGATGATTACCAACCCAAAACCACGCCTGGATTGGAGTCTTCCTCCCATCTCCACACCACTTTGGGGTTGGGAAGGCTGGTTGCTGATTCCCAAGATCTTCCACCACCAAGAGACCTTCAGGTCCCCAAAATGCAGCTGCCAGGAGGCACGAGGACCCTCTTGAAAGCAAGGGCTCAGCAGGCACATGAGATCATGGAGTGAAGCAACGGGCCATTGTCAACCCAGGATGACGATGGCATCACCAGGATAAGGAAGGTGATGGTTCATTAAGAATTTTGATGGGATACAAAGGTTGTGAGATAGGACATTAAGTCTGAGGTCATCCAAGTGCCACCAATCATCAGCACCAGAGAGGAACCGGCACCGCTGGAGGTGAGACATCACCTCAGCTACGTAAGAGCAGGTGAAGTGTCCATCTAGCTATGAGGGCCCGGCTGCATAACAAGCTCATTACTGGACAACCGGATCTAATTAGGAGTAATTAGGAAAGATGATGGACACATTCAGACCACTGATGCCTATCCAGGCCTGGCTGAAGGAGAAGGCCTCGTCTCCAACAAACAAGGCAATTAGGAGCCTTGGGAGATGGCAGGATGTGGAAAGATATCGGTGAGGGCATGGGCCACTTCACTGATGGTGAACAAAGAGGTGAGGATTATATCATAGAATCCTGGAATGGTTTGGGTTGGAAGGGACCTTAAAACTCATCCAATTCTGCCCCATCATGGGCAGGGACACCTTCCACTAGCCCAGGTTGCTCCAAGCCCCATCCAACCCAGCCTTGAACGCTTCCAGAGATGATGAGCTGCGACCACTAGAACTATTCATAGTGTGGATGCTGCCACTTCACCAGCAGCAGGAGCTCCTGGCATGGCACAATACCCTGAGCCATACCCAGAGCCCTGTCCATGCCACCGTGCCAGTGAAACCAGTCCCTTGGAGGCCCTGGGAGGAATGTGCAGTGCCAGCACGTTGCACAATGCCAGTAATCCCAGGCGTGCCAGGCTGGCCAGGAGCACCCCAGGACGTCACCCTTGTGGAGGTCACATGGACCCCCAGGATGCAGACCAGAGTGTGAAACGCTTCCACCTCAGCGGTCACCGATAGGCCAACAGTGCATTTGCCTGGTTTCAGGGCACCAGGGATGGGATCAACAGCACAGTCCCTCCACTATCCCTGGATCTGCAGGGATCCAGCACTTACAGATGCACCAGCCTGGGAGCGCATCAAGGGGGAATCAGGACCCCAAGGGACACCCCTGTGCCCAGACCCTCACAAGGATGCAATACCCGAACAAGGGAATGTGAAGGACTTCAAAGATGGGATGCCAGTGGCCCCCCAATTCCCAGCCCCTCTTACCTTGCCCATATCCAACTCAGTGGCTTCCAGAATCTCCTGCTTCTTGTCATCCAGGAAGCGTCCCAGAGCCTCCAGCTGGGCCACACGGTATTCCAAGGGCCGTGTCTTCCCCGAGAGCCAGGATGCCCGCAGGTGGCTCACCAGCCCTGCGTAGGGGTTCCCACTGCAGGGACGAGGGTGTTAGAGGGGACCCAGCTCCATTCTACCTCCCCAGAGCTTCATGTCATCCCAGATGCACGTTATCCCATTCCAGCATCAAACTGGACCCCAGATTCCCTGGGGACAGCGCAGGGAGTCTGCAGGTACCTGTCTCCCTTGCTGCTGGGAGCAGCCCAACACAGCACCATTCCCGGCAGATCCTGTCTTCTCCCTTGGGCCGTGCTGGGACATGGTGGCTCACAGACCTCAGACTTTTCCCCCAGCACCAACCTGGGGCCCCGTTGCCCTGGCACTGCCACAGCTTCCCCTGCCCACCTCCCTGTCTCCCTCCTGCCCCCAGCCTCTCGCTCTCACCACGGAGTGCTGCAGACCATTGGCACTGGCCCCTTCCCGATCCCGCTGCTTCCACTGCACCCAGCAGCTTTCCCAGGATCTTTGCCAGGATCACTGCCCGTAGTGCTGCACTTGCCGTAGCCCTGGAGCTGCTGCCTGGGGGGCTCGAGGGGCTGCTGCATGCCAAGCTGTTGGAAGGAGCTGCCGCTCGCCATGGAGAGCGTGGTGGCCCTGGGGAGAGACACTGCTGGGTTATGCCAGGATGGAAGTGCTGGAGATGCCGGCTCGATCCCAAGAGGAGTCACCCGCGGCACCTTTGAAGAGCGGCTTGGTGCTCGGGGCCGTCCTGGTTGTGAGGTGACTCAGCCCAGGGCAGCTGCCAGAGGCCCTGGGAGATGCCTGGGATTCCCGGGATAATCGCCATCCTCTGGCCACTGACCTGCCCAGGCTGCCCTCCTGATTTAGGGACACCTATGGGGACCTCAGGGACACGACACCCCCAAACCTGAGGGGCAGAGCTGCAGCCCCCCATCTGTCACCCCCTCCCTCACCATGCCCAGACACGCACCCTTCCTCGAGGGAACACCCCCTGTGCCCCACAGCCCCCACCAGCACGGGGGGTGTCAGAGGGGTGCCATGCAGGGAGTGCCAGTTTTGGGGACCCCACAGTGCTTACCTGGGAGCTTGTGTGGAAGCTGGAGGAGCGTGAGGCCAGGCAGGCACTGCTGAGGCTCGGGGTGGGGGTCCCTAAATGCTGTGGGGCTGGGCCCCATGGCAAGGGGCGGGAAGGATTGGGCCCCGCCTCTGTGGGGCTGGCAGTGGGGACAAGATCTGGGATGGGATAGGATGGAATGGGACCTCCCCCTTGGGATGGTGGAAGTCCCATGGCCACCTCACCACCACCATGAACCTTGACCCATTTGGACCCCACAGACACCCCTCATCCTGCTCCCATGACAATCCTGATCCATGGGGGTCCCACAGACACTCCTCATCCTGCTTCCCAAGAGTTCCATGATCAATAGACACTCACCATGCTGCTACCATGACTACCCTGACCCACAGGGATCCCACCAACACCCCTCATCCTGTTTCCCAAGGGTTCCATGATCAATAGACTCCACTCATCCTGCTCCCAGGAAGGGCCCTTTGCCCCGGCACCCCAGGGTGGCTCCCATTGCCTTGGGTGTGGGGGACCCTCAGGATGGGTGCTGCCCCTGCCCCACTGCCATGACCCTTCTGGGGCTGTTCCATGTGTATCCCCCTATCCTGCAGAAACCGGCACCCTCCCAAGAGTCCCATCCCAAGAATCCCCCGCTACCGGCTGGGCCAGATCCTGTCCCGGAGATGTCACCCCGTCTGCCCTGCCCAGCAGTCCCCTCGCCCTGCCCCGGGGCACTCCGCCGTGCCACGCACCTGGGCACCTTCCCAGCCCCGGCTTTGGGGTGACACCAGGGCAGGCACGTGCCCTACACCCCCCGACTGGGGTTTCCCCCCGCCCAGGCACTCAGGCACATCCCCCGGGCCGGGAAGGGGAAGCGAAAGCAGCAGGGCCGGCACCCATTGCCACGGGGCACCCCGAGGAGGCAGCACCCACGCCGAGGCCTGGTGGGAGCGCTGGGGAGGCTGGGGGGGTCACGGGGAAGCAGAGGAGGGTAGGGCTGGGGTGCTGTGCCATGGGGGAGCAATGGGCGCTGTGCGGGGGGGTCAGGGCGCTGGGCGGGCTGGGGTGCGATAGGCGCTGCAGAGGCCGGGGAGCTGAGAACGGCCGCGGGTGGGGGCACTGAGGAGGGCGGGCAGGGCCCGGGGGGTCCGGGAGCGGAGAGGGGGGATCCGGGAACGGCCCCTTTAACCACCTCCGTCCCGCCCGTGCTAACCGAAAGAGGAAGAAGCTCCCGCCCCGCCCCGAGAAGCGCCGGCACGGGCAAGCAGGGCTGGGGTCGGTGTGACGGGGCGGGGGGGGCTGCGAGGAACAGGGGGTGCTGAGCCCAGAGGTGCAGTTCTGGGCAGTGCAGAGCTGGGTAGGGGGCACGGGATTCAGGGGTGCAGGATCTGAAGGCGCAGGGGCGCAGAACACAGGGGTGCAACCACGAGCGCATGATCTGGGGGGGCAGAGCACGGAGGTTCAGGGCTTGGGGATGCCACGTTCATGGGTACACGGTGCTGGATGTAGGGGTGCAGGGGCCGGGGTTGCTGGGCATGAGGGTGCAGGGTCTGTGTGTGCAGGTCACAGGGATGCAAAACATATGGGTGCAAGACTTGGGGTGCCAATAGGGTCCTTTCCACCCTGACACCATCCAGGGCCCTCCAGAAGCACCATGGAGAAAGATGTCGACGGCTGCCAGGATGGGGCCAAGATAGTGCCAAGCACCAGGCTGGGCACCGAAGGGACAGAGGCACAGGTGAGAACAGGGGGACACCCGTGGAAGGGAAGCAGGCCCGTGGTGGCCATCCCCAAGGGGTGACAGCTGCAATCGCCCACAGCTGGACGATTTTGTGGGCGCTCACCCTGATTACAATGAGGAGGAGGAAGAGCAGAAGTACTTTCGTCGCAAGCGCCTCGGTGTCATCAAGAACGTGGTGGCTGCCAGCCTGGCTGGCACCCTCACTTACAGCGTCTACCTGGGTATGGGACCTCCCAGGGACCCCCAGAACAACTCCGGGTGTTCAGGGCATGGGGTGACCAGCCCTGGACCCCCCCAGGTCTGCTGCAGATGCAGCTGATCCTTCACTATGACGAGACCTACCGGGAGGTGAAGTACAGCAATATCCGGTTGGAGGACATCGACCGCAAGGTGCTGATGGGCATCAATGTCACGCCCGTGGCGGCGCTGCTCTACACACCCATCCTCATCAGGTACGGCCCCGCCACGCTCCCGGCCAGCACGGCTCACTGGCACAGCCACCCACGCTTCCTTCCACTCCTTGCCCCGGCAGGTTTTTTGGCACCAAGTGGGCCATGTTCCTGGCGATCGGCATCTACGCCCTCTTCGTCTCCAGCAACTACTGGGAGCGCTACTACACGCTGGTGCCCTCCGCGGTGGCCATCGGCATGGTGATCGTGCCACTCTGGGCCTCCATGGGCACCTACATCATGCGGTAGGCATCGGGGGGCTGGGTGGGGCGTGCACGGGGCGCCGGCTGACCCACTGCTCCACGCAGCATGGCCCAGAAGTACTACGAGTACGTCAACTACAAGGAGGAGCAGGAGAAGGAGAGGCAGCGGGTGCCACGAGATGCCTGCAACGCCTACATCATCGTCTTCCAGACCGTCTTCTACTCCTGCTTCCACGTGAGCCCCGGTGGGGTGGCTGGGATGGGCGGGGGACCACGCCAGCAGCACTGAGTGTGCACCCCTCTGCATTCTGTAGTTGAGCTTCGTCTGCGCTCAGATGCCCATGGTCTTCTTCCTCAACAACTACCTCTACCAACTCAACCACACGCTCTTTGCAGTGAAGCACTGCGGTGAGGCTGCGGGGTGGGGCACAGGGTGGCACCGGGAGCCCCCCGTTTGGGATTAATCATGGCCTGTGCCCCACTGGCAGGAACCCTGAGCCACGGCACGCTGCCTGGCTTCAACAAGACGGTGCTGCAGAGCCTTCCCCGCAGCGTCAACCTCATCATCGTGGAGAGCGCGTTGATGGCCGCCGCCTTCCTCGCCATGCTGGTGGTGAGTGCCGGGGCGGGAGGGGACAGGGATGGGCTGGACGACGGCAGGAGCTCACCTGGCGGCGCTCCGCAGGTGCTGGTGCTGTGCGGCGCGGCGTACCGGCCCATGGAGGAGATCGACATGCGCAGCATCGGCTGGGGCAACATCTTCCAGCTGCCCTTCAAGCACATGCGAGACTATCGCCTGCGGCACCTCTTCCCATTGTTCATCTACAGTGGCTTCGAGGTGCTCTTTGTCTGCACGGGATTCGCCCTGGTAGGATCCGTGGTGGGGCGGGAGGTGACGGAGCGGGGACAGGCAATGCTGAGCCGGTGCTCGCTGCAGAACTACGGCGTGTGCGCCCTCGGGCTGGAGAGGCTGGCGTATCTCCTCATGGCCTACGGCTTCTCCGCCTCGGTGTGCTCCAGCCTGGCCCTGTGCATGCTGCGCCTGCGCCGGCACATCCCGCTCCTGGCTGGAGCCTTCATCCACGCTGTGCTGCTGGTGACGCTCTTCTGCTGGGCGCCGGAGCCCCGGTACCTGGCGCAGGCGCCGCTGCTCTACAGCATTGCCGCGCTCTGGGGCACAGGCAGTGCCCTCAACAAGACTGGAATCAGCAGTGAGTAGTGGGAAGGTCCTGAAACAGCCTCTGTTGTCCCCCAAAACGCCTTGGCGGTCCCCAAAACAGCCTGGGTTGTCCCAGGTTTTTCCACACGCCCTCTCCTCATGTCCCCCGGGATCACGAGTTTGTGGTCTCAGTCCTCATCCACGGGACAGACTCACTGTGATTGTCCCCCACGCCAAGGGGACATGGCACAAGAAGTGGGCACTGATTCCAGTCTCTGCCACAGTCCTCCTGGGGATGTTGTACAAGAAAAAGGAGCGCCAAGACTTCATCTTCACTATCTACCATTGGTGGCAGGCCCTGGCTATCTTCACCGTCTACCTGTGGTCGGGGCTGCCCATGAAGGTAAATGCCATATATGCCCACTCTGAGACATTCCAGGCTTTTTGGGGACTCACCCCCACGCCAATCCCAAAATTCCATGTGCCGTAGGCCAAGCTGTCCATCATGCTGCTGACGCTGGTGGTGGCAGTGGGGACATACCTGTGGATGGAGCGGAAGGTGGCGTGGAACATGGAAGTCCGGCTGCCCCGCATCCCGCGCCCACGCCACAAAACACGTGGATACCGCTACCTGGAGGACAACTCGGACGAGACTGGCTCCGACGGGGAAGGGGACAAGGAGGATGATGACAGGCATCCAACTGAGGCCACCACAGAGGACGAGCTGCCAAAAGAGGACGGGGAGCAGCTTGGATAGGGACAGCCTGTGCTGGGCCCCATCCTGCTCTTGCTACCTGAGGGGGTTCCACAGCTCTCCCCAGGTGGACCCAAAATTCTGCAAACCCCCCTCAGGTCAGGCTTGCAGCCCCCTGAGCTAAGCCTAAAACCCCCAGGCAGCCCAGACCCCCCCACATTGGCTGACAGACCCCCAGACTGGCCCACGGACCCCGCAGGTCAGGTCCACAGCCTGTAGATTGACCTACAGGCCCCAGATTGTGGTACAGAGACCCCCAAATTGTGGTACAGCCCCCAGACAGGCCCATAGCCCCCCCAAAATATGATGCAGTTGCTCAGGTCAAACCTGCAGTCCCCCAGGCCAGCCCAGAGCCCCCACACCCAAATCCATAGCCCCTCATACAAGGCTCACGCCCCCCAGGCAGATCCACAGCCCCCCCAAATTTGGCCAGAGCCCCCCCAGGTGAGGCCCACAGACCCCTGAGCGGATGCACATTCCCTCTAGCAAGGCTTGCAGCCCCCCACAATGTCCTGCAGACCCCCAGCCCTCCCGTATTAGCCCGCATCCAGACCCCGCAGGGCTACCCCGGAGCCCCCAGCCAGGCAGACGCTGCAGCCCCCCCTAGGTTGTCCCGGAGCTCTGCTAGCTCAGCCTGCACCTCCCCAGGCCGGCCCCGCAGACTTCCCGACCTATCCCATCCCCATTATCCTTCAATAAACCCCCTCCCTCCGTGCCCTCGGCCCTCACCTCCTCCATCCTCCGGCCGCGCACCCTCAGCGTCCCCTTCCCGAAGCGTAGACTACAGCTCCCGGCGTGCCGCGCGCTGCCGTGCGCGGTGCACGCCGGGAGTTGTAGTCCCCGCCACGTGGAAGATGCCTCCATCTCCCCACTCAAACCACAACTCCCGCGACCGTTCGCGTCGCCCGGCGCCATCATTGCCCCCCCCCCGACTTCCGCGCATGCGCGGTGCGGGCTGTTGTTGTGGCGGCGCGGCCCGGCCCGCGGCTTCACCCGGGCGGGAGCGATGAGCGACAACGATGACATCGAGGTGGAGAGCGACGTGAGTTGGGCCCCCGACCCCGGGACAATCCCTGGGAGAGCCCCCCCGTGGCTCTCCCCCACATTAGGAGCTCTGGGAATGGGGTAATGTTTGGTTTGTGTGTGTTCTTCCTTCATATGGCGGCGCCCCCCCCCACCATCTTCTTCCTCTTCCTCCTCGCCCGGGTCGGGGCTCCTCAGGAGGAGCAGCCGAGGTTTCAGTCCGCGGTAGGTCGCTGGGGGCCGCCCCGCAGCGCCCCCGGGATCGGGAGCACGTGGGCGGGGGTGTGAGGGGGGCGGGATTTGGGGAGGGGGTGACATGGAAGGGGACTGGGGGAATGGGGACCTTGGGGGAGATGGGGGTGTTGGGCGTGTCCTGTGGGGATCCGGGTGTTGGGGGGACATCAGCGGGGTAGGGGTGCTGACGGGGGCACCGGTGGGGTTGGGGGCCTTTTTGAGGGGAACACACTTTTGGGGCTGGGGTCTTCTGGGGGGGCTGTGACATGGAGAGGGATCTGGGGGGATGGGGTCTTGGGGGAGGAATCTGGGCTTGGAGGGTGTCCTGTGGGGATGGGATTCTTGAAGGGGGGGGACATCAGTAGGGCTGGGGGTCTTTTGGGGTGGAGGGTTGGGTTTGGGGAGGCGACACCTCTGGCCTCGGTGGTCTTATTTGGGTTGGGAGCTGTGACACAGAAGGGGATCCATGGAGTCGTGTTTTTTTGGAGGGGGCAGCTGGGTTTGGGGGTGTCCTGTGGGGCTGGGGGGTCTTATGGGGGGGACAGCAGTGGGGCTTGGGGTTGTGTGGAAGAGGATCCGGAGCTCTTTAGGGGAGGGGGAGTGGGAGGCTTTCTGGGGTAAAGTGGGGGTGTTGGGGGGGCGTTACGTGTGGGGCCGAGTCATTTTGGGTTAGGGCTACGTTTGGGGGGCACAGGGGGCACAACACCAGGGCTTGACAGAGGGCATGGGGGGGCTTGTGCCTGGTTGCTTGGGGGGCAGGGGAGGAGGTGACCGTGTTCCAGGGGGAAAACGCTGTACCCCCCGCCCCGGGGCCCGGAGCTGCCCCGGCAGCAGGAAGCTGGGGAAACCGAAAGCACCGGGAGCCGCCTCCTTCCCACGCCCTCACGGCCCAGCCGGAGGCGTGACGGCCACGGAGCCGCCCTGGGGGCTCAGCTGAGCTCCCACAGCGATTCCCGGAGGGAATTTTGGGGGTGCAGGTGGTGGCCTCCTCCCGGTGCCACCCCTGTGCCCCCCTCCCAGGCCGACAAACGGGCTCATCACAACGCGCTGGAGCGCAAGCGCAGGGACCACATCAAGGATAGCTTCCACAGCCTGCGGGATTCCGTGCCCTCACTCCAAGGAGAGAAGGTGAGTTTATGGAGCGTGCTGGGGGCACGGACAGCAACCACCCGCGGTCCAGGCTCCTCGATCTGGGACATTCCTGAGGCTCTCTTGTGCCATGGGAGTCCCCGGTGAGGATCAGGGCCAGGGTGGGATGAGGCAGGTAAAATTCCAGTTTTCCCCCCTGAGCTAGGTCTTTATCTTGCCTCTGGCTTTTCCCACTATTGCAACAGGCATCCCGGGCCCAAATCCTGGACAAAGCCACAGAGTACATCCAGTACATGCGCCGGAAAAACCACACACACCAGCAGGACATTGACGACCTCAAGCGGCAGAATGCGCTGCTGGAGCAGCAAGGTGCCAGCTGAGATCCAGCTGCAGTGGGGTCTGCAGGCTCTGAGATCCAGGAGCTGGGGCCTGGCAGGCTTTGGGAGCCAGGATCTGGCATCCAGTGGGGTTTGGGATCCAAGGTCCAGTGGGAGCTGGGGTCTGGCAGGAGATACGATCCATCAGAATCCAGGATGTGGTGGAAACTGAGATCCACTGGGAGTTGGGATCTGGTGGGAGCTGAGGCAGGACCAGAGTTTGGCAGGGTGCAGAATTCAGTGGGAGCTGGGGTCTGGCGGGATCTGGGGTCCGGAAGAGTTTGGGATCCAGGATGCAGTGGGAGCCGGGGCCTGGCAGGAGCTGGGCTGGAGGCAGGGCCAGGCCCGGGGGTGACACAGTGCCGTCCCTCACAGTGCGTGCACTGGAGAAGGCCCGAGCCAGCGCACAGCTCCAGGCCAGCTATCCCGCGGACAACAGCCTCTACACCAACCCCAAGGGCAGTGCCATCTCCGCCTTCGACGGTGGCTCCGACTCCAGCTCCGACTCGGAGCCCGACGAGCCGCAGAACAGGAAGAAGCTGCGCATGGAGGCCAGTTAGGCCCCTCCGCCGCCCCCCGGCCTGCGGCAGGACTCGCTCCCTCCGCTCCTAGAAGCTCTTGGACTGCAGCTTCCCAGCCCTCCCCGGCCCCTTCCCTGCTCCCACCGCGCCGGCCCCGGGGGGAGCCGGCCAGGCCGAGCAGAAAGACTTGGGGGGGTCAGGGAGACTCCCCCGCCAACTCCCCTCCGCTAGCGACCCCCCTCCCCTTCCCTCCTGGTTTTATAGGAGCATTTCTATTTATACCCGGGGACCAGTGCAGTCCAGAACGGGGAGGAGCCAGGCAGCCCCCCCCAAAAAAGGAGCAAGCACTGGGGGGGGAATCTCCCTATTTATTTTCTCCGTGTGCAACTCCACCTGCCCGAGTCGGCGGAGCACAGAGCCAGGCTTGGGGGCTCCTTCCCCACTCCTCCTCCTCCTCCTCCTTCCCTCCCTTTACCCTTCCCAACCTCCGTGGCATTTTCCGAACTCCAGTGGCCCGTCCCTGCCCCGTAGGTGCCCCTTTTCCCCCCATTTTGATGCCATTCCATGGATCTAAGGTATGTTGTACATACTGCCCAGAGTTGTCTTGCAAGTTAAGGCTTCCCTTTACTATAAGACTATAAATAATAAACAAAAAAAGCCAAAATTCCACTTATTTTATCCTCCCCCGTGGTTACCGTGTGTTCTTGGAATGGGGGAAGTTGGTGCCACTGGATCCAGACGTGGCATCACCTCCTGCCCCGCATCCCCGGGGCCACCAGCACACGGCGAGTGTGACTTCTGGTTTATTGATGCCAAAAAGCTCTGCCAGAGCCCGTGTCCCGCCTCGGCTCTGGCCAGGATGGCAGCAGGACACCCGGCCTGGAGCAGGCTGGATTTTGGTATTGCTAGCACCCTGAGCAGCGTGCTCTGCCCGGCCAGGCCACCGCGGGGATGGGCTGTGCCGCTCGCTCCCGGGGCTCGGCACCCCGAGCCGGCAGCAGGACCCCCCTACTCGGCAGCGGGTGCCGGATCCAGGCTGGGCACGGGATACTGCAGGAAGTGCATCACCGCCCTCGCCACCTTCTCCGGAGCAATGTTGTAGACAGGGTGTGTGGCCTGCTGTGGGAGAGAGGGATGGAGGATGTTAATCACGGAGTGCTGGAATGGTTTGGGCGGGAAAGCACCTTAAGGATCACCTAGTTCAACCCACTGTGCACAGGGAAACTCTGCCATACCAGGTTGCTCCAAGCCTGGTCCAACCTGGCCTTGGACGCTTCCAGATATAGGGCAGCCACAGCTTCTCTGGGGAGCCTGTGCCAAGGCCTCAGCACCCTCACAGGGAATAATTTCTTGCCCGTATCCCATCTAAAATTCCCCTTTCCCAGTTTGGAGCCATTGCCCCTTGTCCTATCACTCCAAGCCCTTGTCCAAGGCCTGACTCCAGCTCCCTTGAAGCAGCTCTAAGCTCTCCCTGAAGCCTTCTCTTCCCCAGGCTGAACCCCAGCTCTTTTCACTTCCATTGGATCTGCCTTTCTCAGTGCTGTGGAGCGCTGGAAGCTCATCCCTGCTCTCCCCAGCAACGCGTAGCACTTACCAGGCAATTCTCAGGGATCCCCAGGACCACCTCATTGTGGAGATCTCCACTTCCGAAGTGCTGTGCAATGGCCAACCCACTCAAGCAGTAGCAGGTGTGGTAGAAATCCCGGGATCTGCATGCAAGGAGATACTGGGATGCTGAGGGGGCACCTGGGCATCCCTGATGCCAGGCAGCCCTGTGTTTCCCCTCGCACTCACTTTCCTGGCTTATCCAGCAGCCCGCCAGCTGGGCACTGGCAGCACAGGAGGATGTATTCCTGCAGTGCCAGCTGGTCGAACATCCAGTGTGCCATGCTCAGCGCTGGATCGCCTGGAGGAGAAACCCAGAGGAGAAACACCACAGAAGGTGTCAAATCCCTCCAGACGCCATTCTGGGGACAGAGGAAGCCTGTGGCAACTCACCCCTGGCGTGGAGTGCCCGATGGAGCAGGGGCAGGAGCCCGGCTTGCCAAAAGGAGTAGCACCCATCCACCAGCTTGTTGCAGCGGCCCTGGAATCCGCCCTCGAAGCGCATCTGCCGCCCGGTCACCCAGTGCTGCAGGGTGATGGGAACCAGTGTGGGACCAAAGATCCCCGGCAGGATGAGAGCCCCGGTATCCCGGAGAGGGGTCACTCACCAGCAGGCTCCGGAGGTTCAGCAGATGCTCCTGCTTGAGGATGACAAGCGCGGCCATGCCACAGAAAGTGTAGCCGCCGTGCGCCTCCATGCCCGGCACGCCACCGATCCCACCCTCCCAGTTCTGGCACCTGTGGGAGCAGGGTCAGGGCGGCAGGGACGCTGGGAATGTCATCCCCTGTCCCTCACCTGTCCCCAGATCTCACCTGGCAATCCACTCGGCTGTCCCAGCGAAGAGCGCGGGCGTCAGGATGTTGGTCAGCGAGGCCACTGAGGCGGCGCAGTAGGCGCTCCTGCGGGACAAGGGTGCCCAGAGATTCAGGAGATAGGTGCTCAGGGATGTGGCACTGGCACCCCAAAGTGGCACCAGCTCTCTAAAATTACACTGGCTCCCCAAAACGGCACAAGGTCCCTGATCCAGCACTGGCTCCCTGCGATGGCAGTAGCTCATGTCACTGGTCCCCTGCCATGGCACCAGCACACCAAAAGAGCATTGGCTCCCCAAAACTACATTTCCCCATGGCACAGGCTCCCCACCACTGTACCAGCTCCTCCAAACAGCACTGGTACTCCAGTGCGGCACCAACCACTCCCCAAAACACCACCAGCTCCCCAACACACAACTGGGTCCACAACACTGTACCCTGCCACAGCACTGACTCCTCAGAACGGCACCAGCTCTCAGCACTTGCTTCCCAAAACAACACACACTGACTGTCCAAAACTGTACCCCAAATTAGCAGTGGTTCCCACCATAGCATCAGCTCCCCAAAATGATACTGGTCCCAAACATCACCAGCTCCCAGCACCGAATCCCCAAAACGGCACCAGCTCCCCACCACAGCATCTGCTTCCAGCGCCGGCTCCCCAAAATGCCCAGGCCCTCCAAACCAGCCTCCCCCCGCAGCCCTCACCCACCTGACATCCACCTCTCCACCCACGTGCATGAGGAAGGAGCCATCCGGCTGCTTCAGCGAGTGCAGGTATTCCAAGAGCTTCTTCCTGCAGGAGCCAGCGGCTGTGAGAGGGGGGACACGCACCCCACCTCCCACCCAGCCTCTCCCGGCCCCCGGACCTGTCGATGACGCCGAAGGCCTCCTCGGTGCCGATGATGCAGAGCGCGTTGACAGCGGCGTAGGTGGGGGCGAGGTGGGGGTGTTGGCCGGGACCCCCCCCAAATCCTCCCTGGGGGCTCTGGCACCGCCTCAGGAATTGGCAGACGCTGCAGGAAGGTGGGGAAGGGGTTCAGCGTCACCTGTGTCACCCCGCTGGGGTGATGCATCCCCTCCCAGCCTCGTGAATCCCCCCCCGAGGCCGAAGCCGGGGGTGTCACCCTCCCAGCTCCGTCGTCACGAGGAAGCCGCCGGAAGAATGGGCGGCATTGACGGTGGCAGGGAGACAAAGCACTCCTTTGCTCTGGGGACAGCGGGAGGTGGCACCTCCGGAGTCACGCGGGTGGCCGGCAGCGACAGGGGCCGTGGTGGGGTCCCCCCAGCTCTCCCCACTTACTCAGAGGCCACCGAATCGGGAATGGGCTCATCCAGCAGCTCCAGGCTGTGCAGGATCCAGTAGCAGAGCCAGGGGCGGCTGGCATCCAGACACTGCAGGGACAGAGGGGATAGTCAAGGAATGGCACCGGACACGGCAGGAGCAGGCAGGAGTGAGGAGACAGCCAGGAGAACCCCCAGAGCATCGCTGGGATGAGCGTGGGCACACAGGGAATGCTGTGTCCGCTCTGGGGCTGGCAAACCCCCGGCAACAAACAGCCCTGGTGACAGCCCCAGGGCGAGGGGATCCCCCCAGGCAGTGGCTCCAGGTGGCACGTCCAGCATTCCCGGTACCTCATAGGCTTCAGTGAGCTGCCGCAGACCTCTCTTCAGGTAATGGAAGTGCTTCTCCCGCTGCAGGACATACCTGGAATACAGAGAGGACAGGATGAGCAGGCAGGGTGGCCTGAAAAAGCAGGGGGACAGTGGCAGGAGGGGCAGAATCCTCCTGCAGCACCGACTGGGGTCAATGGGTCTTTTGGGATGGGAGTTATTTATGGTTATTGGGAGTTCTGATACTCACTGTGAGGAGTGATGGTTTGTCTTGTAGGCATCATAGACCTCCTGCACGATGTCCTCCACCTTGGACTTGTCAGGAAAAATGGGAATAAAGACTAGGGTGAGCTCTGGGAAGAGGCTCCACACACCACAAACGTGACCCCCCCTGAGCCCCGCAACTCCTACCCCATCTGATTCACAGCCCCGTCTCACCCAGTAAAAAACCAAAGTAGGAATTCCCAGGAGCTTTGTGCCCCAAATTATGCCAGAATCCAGCACCATCCCGTGCTGCTTTACAAATCCAGCTTGAGTTCGGCTCAGCGCAAGACTGTCAAAGAAAACACTCTCCTCCCGCTCACGCTGGGATAACTGGGGACTTGGACACTCTAAGCCACGGTAATCCTCAAGGAAATACCCGGGATCAGCCTCAGGGGTGAGGAGGGGCCACACGGGGACCTGCATTCATGGCACTGTGTCCTGCCAGGGCACAATTGAGCAAGAAGAACCCCATGGATTGGGAAACCCGGAGTCACTTTTTACCCCGTCCCAGCACTCAGGGGAGCTGCCAGGGGCCGGGTCAGGATAGAGGGACAGAGGGGAGAGTCTGGCTGCCCCGGGAGTCCTCACCCTCCCTCAGCTGGCTCTGGGGGACGTGTCCCGCCGAAGCTGCCGTGGCGGGCGGGCGGCAGCACCGCCGGGCCCCCTGAAACGCTGGTCACTGCTGGGCTGTTGTCACAGGGGGTGTGGGGACAGTAGTCGCGCGCGGATCCTGGGATAGGGATCATCCAATCCCACGGCACCCCTGAGCCCCATCCCAGAGCAGCCCGAAGCCCAGCCCCACGGCAGCCCGGCACCCTAAACCCCAGTTCCACGGCACCCCAAAGCCCAGCCCCACGGCAGCCCGGCACCCCACGCCCCCCAGTGCAGCCCCCCGGCACCTGCTCGGCGGAGGTGCAGGTCCGCAGCCCATCGTCCCGCAGCCGCCGCCGCCCGCCGGGGCCAGGGGCCGCTCCCGCCATGCTGCGGCCGCGGGGGCAGCGGGCGACGGCGGCCGGGAGGGGACGCGCGGCCGCGCTCCTGGCCACGCCCACCGTGCCACGCCCACAACGCTGGGACACGCCCCTTCACGGCTGACCACGCCTCCTTCCTTCTTGGGCACGCCCAGCCCCGGCGCGCGTGCGCGGAGGAGCCACTCCCGTGGGCTCTGCGTCATCGTGATGTGACGTCATTTATTGCATCATGGTAGAACCCACTGTGGGTTGGGTTGATAAGAACCTGAAAACCCATCCAGTTCCACCCTGTGCCGTGAGCAGGGAGACCTTCCACTAGACCGGGTTGCTCCAAGCCTTGTCCAGCCTGGCCTTGGACACTGCCATGGATGGGGTGGCCACAGCTTCCCTGGGAAATCCACTCCAGTGCCTCACCACTCTCACTGTAAAGAATTTCTTCCAAATATCCAATCTACACCTCCCTTTTCCACTTTGGAGGCATTCCCCCTTGTCCTGTCATTCCATGCCCTCATCCCAAGTCCCTCTCCATCTCTCTTGGAGCCCCTGTAGGAACCGGAATGGGCTTTAACTCTCCCTGGAGCCTTCTCTTCTCCAGGCCGAGCAATCCCAGCTCTCCCAGCCTGTTCTCAGCCCTTGGAGGATTTCTGTGGCCTCCTCTGGACTTGCTCCAGCAGCTCCCTGTCCTTCCCATGACAAGGACCCCAGGGCTGGACACAGTGCTCCATGTGGGGTTTCACCTGCGTGGAGCAGAGGAGGACAATCTCCCTCCTCACCCGTTGCCCATGCTGCCAGTGGCACAGCCCAGGAGATGGGTGGCTTTCCAGGGCTGCCAGCACACCTTGGCAGGTCATATCCAGCCTCTCATCTCCCCAGATTCCTCTCATCTGGGCTGCTCTCCATCCCATCATCCTGCACTTATCTGGGGAGCTGTCCTGACCCATGTGCCAGCCCTGTCCATGGCCTTGTTTACCCCCACGAGGTTCCCATGGGAACCTTGTCCCTGGACAGGAAAACCTGGACAACCCACCCTTGTCCAGGTCCTGCTGGGTGCCATCCCATCCTTCCTAAGTATCACTCGTTCCTCTGGTGCAGCTCTGTGACACTGCAGTGTCCCCTGCTGCACCCCTTTGTCACGTTCCCAATGCCCCCAGAGCAATCCCGGGTACATCCCTGGTGCTCCCAGAGCCCCCAGAGTCCCCGCTGCTCCCCCGGTACATCCCCTGCCTCCCACCTCCAGTTTTCCCGAGCATCCCCAACACATCCTACGGTGCATTCCTGGCTCCATCCCCCCGTTCTCCCCAGCTCTGCTCTCAGTCCATCCCCCGCGTCGCCGCCCAATTCCCCGCAGCATCTCCCGGTGTATCCCCGGTGTTCCCTCCCCGCTCCCCGGTGCATCCCCCGGTCCATCCCCGGCGTCGCCCCCCTCGTTTCCCCTCCCGGTGCCCCCTCCCGCGGCCGCCGCCCCCGCCCCGCCCCGCCCCGGTGCATCCCCCGGTGCCAGCCCGGCCCGGCGCGGCGGCGGCGCAGCTCGCGGCCCCGGAGCGGCCCCGGTGTGGCGGCGGCGGCGGCCCGGGCCCGCCATGGCCAAGCAGTACGACGTGCTGTTCCGGCTGCTGCTGCTCGGGGACTCGGGCGTGGGCAAGACCTGCCTGCTCTGCCGGTTCACCGACAACCAGTTCCACCCCGCCCACATCTCCACCATCGGTACCGGCACCGGCAGCGCACGGCGGCCGCGGCGGCGGGAGCGGGGAAACGGGGAACCGGGAGCATCGGGGAAGCGGGAGCAGTGGGGAGGCGCAGCACCGGGGAAACGGGAGCATCGGGGAACCGGGCAACCGGGAAGACTGGGAGCCGCAGCACCGTGGAAACGGGAAGCCAGAGGACTGGGAACACCGGGGAAACGGGGAGCCGCGGCACCGGGGAAACGTGAAACCGGGAGCATCAAGGAATCGGGAGCAATGGGGAGGCGCAGCACCGGGTAACCGGGAGCACTGGGAGCAGCATTACCGGGGAAAAGGGAAACCGGGGAAACGGGGAGCCGAGGGCACCAGGAAACCGTGAGTACTGGGAAGCCGCAGCACCGGGGAAACGGGAAAATGGGCAACCGGGGAGCAAGAAAACCGTGGGAACTGGAGAACCGGGAGACACAGCAACCGAGAAAAGGGAACCCAGGGAACGGGAAAAACGTGGGCATCGGGGAACCGGGACTACCGAGGAACTGGGAAGCCACAGGATCGGGGAAACGGGAAACCGGGGCACCCGGGAGTCGTGGGAACCGGGGAACCGGGGAGTGGAGGGCACGGGAAAACCGCGAGCACCGGGAAAGGGTTAACCGTGGGCACTGAAGAGCTGCAACACTAGGAACATGGGGAAAAAGGTAACGAGAGAGCGGGAAAACCGGGCACCGGGGAGAGGGAAATCTGTGGGCATTGGGGAACGAGGAGCATCGAGAGTCGCAGCACCGGGGAACCGGGAAGTCGTGGGCGTCGGGAAACGGTAAAACTGTGGGCATCCACAAGCCGAGACCACCGGGAAGCTGCAGCATAGGAAAACTGGTAAAGCGGGGGCTCTGGAGACCCACGGCTCCAGGGAACCGGGAGCATCAGGGAGCCAGGAAGTCCTGGATATAGGAGAACCGGGAGGATCAGGCACCTCTGGCACAGGGGAACCGGGAGCAGCATGCAACCGGGAACTGAAAGCATTGGGCAGCCACAGCACCGAGAAGCCGTAGCACTGGGGAACTGGGAGAACTGGACAGCCACAGCACTAGGGAACTGGGAGAACTGGACAGCCGCAGCACCAGGGAACTGGGAGAACTGGACAGCCGCAGCACCAGGGAACTGGGAGAACTGGACGGCCGCAGCACCAGGGAACTGGGAGTAGCAGGATCGGCCCCTGGCACCGGGGCCTCCTGCAAGGCCCGGCACGGGGTGTGGGGACCAGCACCAGGCCATGGTGGGGTGTGGGGTGGGTCAGGAGGGGTGAGGGCACCAGAGGGCCCCCAGTGACAGCATCTCCTGTAAAGGGAAACAGCAGGACACCACTCCCCATTCCAATCCCAGGTGTCGACTTCAAGATGAAGACCATCGAAGTGGACGGGATCAAGGTGCGGATACAGATCTGGTGAGTGGCAGCACTGGATCCCAAGGGAAAGAGGGAAGAAATTTTGGGGGGTCTGAGCCCTGCTCCCCCCACCCAAGGTAAGGGCTGAGCCCTGCCAAACTCATAACATGGGTGGTGGCACTAACCCACTGTCCCTGGACAGGGACACAGCCGGCCAGGAGCGGTACCAGACCATCACCAAGCAGTACTACCGGCGGGCTCAGGTATGGGGGCTCCCTGTCCTGGTACACGGGAGATGGGAAACTGAGGCACAGTTACGGAGTGTCAACAGCCGCCCCCCACCGCCTGCAGGGCATTTTCCTGGTGTACGACATCAGCAGCGAGCGCTCCTACCAGCACATCGTGAAGTGGGCCAGCGACGTGGATGAGGTGGGGGTTCATGAGGGGAGGTCTGGAGGTTCCCCAGCCGTGTGTGTGTAAGGGGGGTCCTTACACTGTTCCTCCACCCAGTACGCACCCGATGGCGTCCAGAAAATCCTCATTGGGAACAAGGCGGACGAGGAGCACAAGAGGCAAGTGCCCAAAGAGCAAGGGCTGCAGGTGAGCGGGGGCTGCTGTGTGCCCCCCCCGAGGGGGCAGGACCCCTCCTGCACCCCCAGCATGGCCAGCCTCTCCCTGAGCCCCCTCTGCACTCGGGACCCTGACAGCCCTCCTGCAGCCCTACCTCGATCTGGGACCCCCAAGCCTCCCCAGCCCCTCCCAGAGTGACCAGGGACTCCCACCCTCTTGCAGTCTGTAACCAGTCACCCCAAAAACAGCTCTCCCAGTGTCCAGGAACCCTCTTCCCCTCCATCCCTGCAGTGGTTGTGCACCCCCAAGGCTCCCTCTTCCCCACTTGCAAAATGTTCAGAAACCCCTGAGCTCTCCCTGCACCTCCAGCATGGTCTCTTGTACCCCCGAAGCACACAGTGACCTCCTTGGTGTCCCCCTTGGGACCTCTTGACCCCCAAAGCACCCAGCGTACCTCCCTACAATCCCAGCATGGCCAGACCCTCCACAAGCCCCTCCCTGCATTCCACATGGACCCCAACAGCCTTACTGCAGTCCTACCCGTATCCAAGGACCCCAAAACATCCCTACTTGTATCCAGTGACCCCCCCCATGCTCCTGCAGTCTGAACCCAGGGACCACTGACCTCCCCCTGCAGCTCCAGAGCATCCAGGAAACCCCTTTACTGCCCTGTGCTGCCCCAGAGCATCCAACAACCCCCAATCCCTCCCAGTATTCCTCCCAGTGACCTCTGGACCCAAAGCATCCAGCACCCATCCCAGGGCCCCCCACACCCACCACCCAACCCCAGGTGTGCCCCTATGCCAGCCCCCCCCCACAGCTCTCCTGTCTGTCCGTGCCTGGTTGTTTACGTTCCAGAGAGGGGGGCAGGGGCATTGAATCCCCCCTCCCCCCAAATCACGCTACCCCCCCCCCCCCCCCCTGCCAAACCCCTGATGCCACAGCTGGCCAGGGAATACGGGATGGATTTCTACGAGACCAGTGCCTGCAGCAACCTCAACATCAAGGAGGTATGAGGGGACTGGGGTGGGGGGTGGTGGGGTTCTGAGGGGGCTGGGGCTGGCCTGGGGAGGTCAGGGGGTACTGGGGGGGTCGCCCAGGTTCACCCCACCCCTCTCCCACAGTCCTTCACACGGCTGACGGAGCTGGTGCTGCAGGCGCACCGCAAGGAGCTGGACGAGCTGCGGGGGCTGCCCCGCGCCCCCACCCTGGCCCGGCTGGAGGAGGACGAGCAGCAGCCCCTAGGGAGCGAGGACACCCCCAAAACCTGCTGGTGTTGAAGGCTGGGACCCCCCGACCCCTCCTCCCCGGGCTGTGTCAGGGGGCATGGTAGGGGCAGGATTGAGGCAACCCCCATAGAGTGGGGGGCAACATGGGACACCCCCAGGGACAGGGAATGTGGCAAGGGGGGCCCCCCATCCTGACACCTGTGCCCTCCTCGGCTTGCGGGTAGGGTGGGGGCTGTCCAGGCACTGTGTGCCCACCCTGTGCCACCCTGTGCCCTTGGGACCCCCGGTTTTACACAGTGGTTTGCAGAATAAAGGTGATGCTGGAGGGGCTGGTGGTCCGTGTGCTCCAGGGGGGCTGTGGGCATGGTGCCATGGTGGCAGGCACAGCCTGAGCATGGACACCCGAGCGGTGATCAATAATTGAGGGTGATCTGGGGCTGCCAGCATGGTGTCCCCTTTCCAGGTTGGGCACAGGGACATGGGGCATGGTGCCCATGGAGTGCCATGGCCACCACCATGGCCTGCCAGGCTACCAGCTCAGCCCCAGCTGTGGGAACAGGGACAGAAAACTTGGTGGTGCCACTGGGATGAGCCAGCAGCGGGATGGTGGTGGGCTGGGATGGGTGGTTACTGAGATGATGGTGGGGACTAAGATAGTGGAACCTATTGGGATCTAGGTGGACACCAGGATGCTGCCAGGCACTGGGATGGGCACCACAGGACAACGGTGGGCACTACAGCAGACAGGCCCAAGGGTGGAGCTGGTACCAGGACCAGTGGGCCCCAGGACTGGTGGGCAGTGGGACGGGCAGCACAGGAGGCCCCAGAGGTGATGCCATGGCAGCACCAGGCAAGGAAGGGTACTGGGACACTTACCCCCTCCTCCTCTGCCCCCCAGAGCCCCAGCTCCCAGATTCCTGTTATTCCCTGACTCCCGTTATTCCCCAACTCTCACCATCATTCCCAACCCTGGGGAACATGCCGTGCCAGGCTGGGAGCATCCCACATCCCGCAGGCACTAGGATGAGCAGCCGCAGCGCGCCGTGCCATGAATTATTGAGGCAGGTAGAGCATCGCCTTGGCCCCGTGCCACCTTCCTCCTTCCACGGGTGGGACAGGCGGCTCAGGTTTCTCCTGAGCCGCGGCGGGGCCTGGAGACCTTTGGACCATGACGTGAGCACCGGGAAGCCCTTAAGAGGCGGCACAGGGCACAGGGCACAAGCAGACGCACACCTGCAGCCATGACCGTCCCCATCGCCAAGTCCTTCTATGACCTGAGCGCCACCTCCTTGCAGGGGGAAAAAGTGGATTTTGGTGTTTTCCGGGGCCGCGTGGTCCTGATCGAGAACGTGGCTTCTCTCTGAGGCACCACGGTGCGGGATTACACCCAGCTCAACCAGCTCCAAGCCCGCTACCCCCGGCGGCTGGTCGTGCTGGGCTTCCCCTGCAACCAGTTTGGATACCAGGTAAGTCCTATGGGCTCTGAGGCAGGGGGTGAGGAGCTGGGAAGCACAGGGCCCTGGATTTCTCCTTCCCCGCCACAGGAAAACGGCACCAACGAAGAGATCCTCAACACCCTGAAGCACGTGCGGCCTGGGGGTGGCTTCGAGCCCAACTTCACCTTGTTCCAGAAGTGCCAGGTGAACGGGAGCGACACCCATCCCGTGTTCGCCTACCTCAAGGCTCACCTGCCCGCACCGGCCGACGAGCCTGCACACCTGATGGCCGAGCCCCGCTTCGTCGTCTGGAGCCCTGTGCGGCGCTCCGATATCTCCTGGAATTTTGAGAAGTTCCTGGTGGGGCCTGAGGGGGAACCGTTCCGGCGCTACAGCCCCCGTGTGCCCACGGCCCAGCTGGAGCCCGACATCCAGCGTCTCCTCAAGCTGGCCAAGTAATCCTAGCTCCGGTGTGATCCTGGCTCTGGTGTGATCCCGGCTCTGGCGTCACCCCGGGATGGCCCCAGCTCTCCGCAGAGTGACAGCCCCCTCTGAAACCTCCACGGGGAGGGGGCTTGATGGGGGCAGAGGGTTGGAGCCGCCGGGGCGGCGTGGGCCGGTGGCAATAAATGAGCCGCAGGGAGCGTGCCTGGATCCACGTGGTTTTTGGGAGTGTAAATGGATCCATGAGGTTTTTGGAGACGTACCCATACCCATGTGGTTTTTGGGGGCTCTTGGGGGGAACAGGAAGGAGGACACAGCCCTGAAAGGCCAGATCCAGGAAATGGAGGCTCAGGAATAGGTGGGTGCCAGGTCGGCTGCACCCAGTTCCCCATGGGTGTTGCTGGGGCCGTGTGCCAAGAGCAACACCTCACCCACCGCAGGGCAGTGATTTCCCACACCCAGCTCCTTCCCGCCTCAGTAATATGGAATTCCCAGCAGGGCAGGGCCGGGTTCCAAACCCCAGGGCAGGAGGAAGTGACCCCAAACCAACTCTGCGGGAAGGGAAAATTATCCCAGTCCTTTCTCTGCAAGGTTTGGGAGAGCACTGGGAGAGTGCGGTGGACTCTCCAGTGCTGGGAGGGGCCAAGAAGGAATTCCACAGGCTCCTGGGATGGAAAACGTCTCCTGCATCAGCCCCCAAAACCCTTCACCAACTCCAGGGGGTGAAGCCCACTCCTGAAATACTCCTGCCTGTGCCACCGAGCTGTCACACGTCACATTTATTAACCCACATACAAGGGCTCCTGAGGCAGGATGGGGTGGGAATCCCTTTGGATCCTGTTTTGGGGACCCCTTTATGTCTCCAGCATACAGGGGGCTTGGGCTGTGGCACTGCATCCCATCCTTGCAGTCAGGGTTAGAGCCAAAAAGGCTCCAGCAACATGGGAGCATCCGGTGTTGGGCGTTCGCTGCATCCGGGCTGAACGTTTGGAGGGGCAAATCACGTCAGGGACTGTGTGGTCCCCAGAAATTACAGTGCCAGGGATCCAGGGATCTCCCAGCGCTCCTGGAAGCTCATCCCAGGATACACACGGGGATCAGAACAGCGGGGTCATCTGGCGAGGGTCGTCAGGCAGGATGCTGACAGAATCCTCAGCACGGCCGCAGAGCAGGCACAGCATGGTATATTCCTGGGGGAAGGAAAAGGAGGGGGGGGCTGGAAAAAGGGGGGCTGCCACAGCCCTGCTCCCCCACAGGGAAACTCGAGCCAGATCCGGTACCCGATCCCCGATTGCAATCAGAGCCAGGGGATCTCGTTTCCAGCCCTACCGGCTCGCCTGAGCCCTTTTTCCAGCCCTTTGCTGCATAGGAGATGTGCCAGGAATGAGGAATGGGGGCCACAGCCCCCTCCCAATCACCCACATTCCCATGCCAGGTCAGCTGCGCTTCCCCCACAAGGTACGGACTAGTGCTGGGGGGACTCCAGGTAGCCCTGCACACAGGGATGGGGCTCTGAATCCTTCAAGGCTCTATCCCCGGGAAGGTGGGAATCAGCCCATAGAAGGGTGGGTCTGGAATTCCAGAGGCAGAGCTGGGAAGGGTTTCTGGGGGACAAGAGACAAACCTGGTAGTCATCCACCACACTGAAGGTGTACTCATGGCGTGCGATCAGGTGGTGGCAGTTCTTGCACAGGTCTGTGGGGCAGGGGACAGTGGGGTGAGAGGACATGAACACTGTCCCTGGGGTATCCCCTAGTCCCAATCTCGTGGGACAAGGCCCTATCCTCCATGCTTGCCCTCATTCCCAGGGCATAGACATCACAGCTCCCAAAGCATCAAGCCCCCAAAATACTCCCCACAGCAACTCACCCCCCTTAATGACCATCAGCAGCTCCCTGATACTCCCTCTAAAACCCGAGACCCCCTCCCTGGGCACCCACCATTCCCAGCCTCAGGGATCCCCCAAATATTGGGGCCCCCAAATTTTCCCTACTCAAACTAATCCTCCTTTAGGCCTCCCCCTCCTTTGACCTCTCAGCCCCCCTCCCCATCACACCCCAGCCCTTGAGAGCCCCCACGCCCCAGGAGTCCTTCCCAGCCCTCAAGACCCCCCAGAATCCAAACGCTACCCCCAGGCTTCAATCTTCAAGGCCTCCACCTGTGTCCCCCAGCCTTCAAGACTCCCAGATCCCAAAGGTCCCCTCCAGCCCTCTTTAACCCTCAAGATCGCCCAAGCTCCAGACTCCAAAGCTCCCCCAGAGCCTTCAGCATCCCTCAGGACTTCAAGACCCAAGGTCTCCCACAATACTCAACACTCTCAGACCCCCGACCCCTCCCAGCCCTCAAGACCCCCAACCTCCAGCGATCCCTGAGCCCCTGGGACGGCTCAGGGATCCCCCAAATGTCGCCCTCAAGAGCCCCAAACCCCAAAGGTCCCCTCAGGCCCCAAGACCCTCAAGAACCCCGAGCCCCAGACCCCAGAAGCTCCCCCACCCCCTCAAGCCCGCCCGGCCCTCACCCCCCCGGTGCCCCCCACCGCACGGTCATAGGTGACGATCTCCTCCTCGCCCTGCAGGCCCTCGGCTCGGTTGCTGACCAGCACGAAGTCGCGGCGGCCGCACTGCGCGCACCCCACGAAGTTCAGGAGGAAAGATCCGCCCTCCAGGCAGGTGGTGCCCTAGGGCGGGAGCACAAGCTAGGGCCAGGGCCGGGACCGGGGCCGGTGTCGGTGTCGGTGCCGATGCCGGTGCCCCCCGCGCCCGCCCTCACCCGCTCCGGGTACTCGGTGCCCACACAGCCGCCGCACATCTCGCGCCGCCCTCCCCCGCAAATGTCGCGAGACCTGCGCCGAGGGGCGGGGCTTAGTGACGGGCCGGACCCGAGGAGGGAGGTGTGGGCGTGGCCTGAAGCACAGTGGGCGTGGTTTGGGAGAAGTGGGCGGGGCCTGAGGGGCCGTGGGGCTGCTTGGGGCGACCGGGAATAACCGGGGGGGGTCTGGGCTAGTCGGGCACCCAGGGATCGTGGGGGACACCTGGAGCTGCCTGGGTGCACCCAAGGCTGGTGGGGGACGCCTAGAGAGATCTGGGGACCATCCGGGGCTAGGGAAGGGCACCTAGGGGTAGCTGGGAGCTGCCTGGGATTAGCCGGGAGATATCCAGGGCTAGTGGGAGACCTGGGAAGTACTTGGGGGGCATCCATGGGTAGTGAGAGACAGCCAGGAGAAGCTGAGGGACATTCAGTGCCAACTCTGGGGTGTTGGAAATTGCCTGGGGGACACTTTGGATTAGTGGGAAACACCCAGGGCCAGGTGCGGGGTGCCTGTGACTAGCTGGGGGGCATCCAGGGATAGTGGGGGACACCCAGAGCTGATTGTAGGGCGGCTTGGGCTATCTGGGGGTCATCCAGGGCTAGCTGGGGATTGCCTGGCTTAGATGGAGGACACCACGGACTAGCTGGGGGACATCCAGGGCTGGCGGGGGTCACCCAGGACAAATTAGGGGGTGCCTGGGATGAGCTGGAGTACCCAGACGTTTATCTGGGGAGTGCCTCGGACGAGTCGGGTAACTCCCAGGGCTAGCGGAGGACACCTAGGGCTAGCTGAGGGATGCCTGGGACTAGCTGGGGGGTATCCAGGGCTAGCGGGGGACACGTGGGCTGCCCGGAGGAGATGGCCGGGGACCCCCGCCGGTGTCGGCGGGGCGCCGCGCCTCTCCGCAGCCTGCAGGTGCCGGTGCCGCCGGTGCCGCTGCCAACGATGCTGCCGCCAATGGTGCTGCCGATGCCGGTGCAGCCGGTGTCGGTGCTGCTGCCGGTGCCGGTGGCGCTGGCGGCCGGGGGGCGCCGCTGTGCTGCATTGCGGGGCGGGCGGCCCGTCCCCGTCCCCGTCCCTGCGCCCATCCCCGTCCCCGCCCGCCCTGTCGGCTCCAGCCCGGCCCTCCCGGGGGGAGCGGGGCTATCGGGGCCGGGCAGCGCCGCCGGCTCCGGGTAGGAATGTCCCTGCGCGCCCAGATAATGTTATTTATATCGCGGTGCAGGGCGGCTCCGCTCCCCCCGCCCCGCTCCCGCACCGGCCCCGCCGCCGCCGCCGCCGCTCGCCCGCCCGCCGCCCCGCGCAGGTGAGACCCCGCGGCACCGGGATGCGCCGCTCCGGGGAGCACGGCAGGGACCGGGGGACAGCGGGAGGCGCCGGTCCCCGGGGACACGCGGTGGGGGGGGGGGGGGGGGGGCACCGGCAGGAGCTGCCCGCCCCGGGGATACCGGGTGGGGGGTGCGGCACCGAACACCGGGCGCGGTACCGGAGGGGGACGGTGGGCACGGAGGAAAGTTTGGTGGCGAGGGTGAAGAGCCCTCCGGGGAGCCTGAACCCCCTCTTCGCCCGCGGCGGGGGGTCTGTTGTCACCCCGCGTCCCTCGGGGCTGCTCTCGGGAAGGACGGGGCGGGCGAGTGGCGGTGACTTTCTAGGGACACCCTGTGGACAGCCCGGGGACAGTGTGGGGACACCCTGGGGACACTTTTCCTGGGGTGCCAACCCCTGGAGGGCTCCCCACACTAGTCCTTGGTGCTCCCAGCACTGTTGGGACGCGGTGGGAAAGCCGAGTCCTGAGGGTCTTGGTGGGACACATCACCCAACCCACTTCGTCCCCCAGTTTTTACCAACTGGGCAAACTGGAGGGTTACTGGGAAGGGTTTTTGGGGTGCCATGCCCTTGGTCCCCCTTGTCCCGGTGCCAGGAGGATGCTCATGGGTGGGCGTTGGGCTGGGGAAATTCTTAGCCTCACCCCAATAACCTAGGGGTCCCCCAGGCCTGATTTCCCAGGTTTTCCCTTTATAAATCTCCAGCTTCCAAGCCAGGGGATTGGGGTGCCCCGGAAGACGGTGGCAAGCACAGGAGACTCAGAAAATCCTGCTGGGTGCCAGCTTGGTCCCCCATGGAGTATTTTATAGCTATCGTGTGGTTTTGGGGCACCGTCTGGCGATTTTGGGGTGTGGGGGGGCAGCTCCCAAGAAGGGAGCGGGGCTCGGCTAGCGCCGTGCGCAGGGGAGGCCTATTTATAGCCAAAAATGTCTGTGGAGTGTCAGCACGTGTGCGTGTCACCGGCTTGGGTGACATGGGACAGTCCTGGCACGGCCGGCATGTGGCCCTGGGGAAGCCCAAATTCTCCTGGCGGGTGGGAGTGTGGCTGGGGAGCCCTGGCCAGGGCAGGGCAGCGCTGCCGGAGGAGCTGTGCCGTGCCTTTCCATGCCCACCTACCCCGTGCTGTGCCACGCGGCCGTGCCGAGAGGGACCATCTGCTCCCGGCCCTGGCCCTGCGCCCGGCAGGCAGGAGACTGTTGGGGGGCTGGGGGGATGCCCCCCGGCTCCTGCCCCTTCCCAACCGGAGCATGGCTCCTTGTGGGCATGGGGGAGATGCCAAACCCAAGTGTTTTGGTGAAGTGGAGCAATGGGGACCCGCCAGGCTCTGGGTGGCAGTGATGGGGCAGAATTTTGGGGTGTTTTGGGCAATTCTGATGAGTTTCTGTGCACTGGAAATGGGCTTGCCGGCAGCGTGCTGTGGCTCTGAGGGATGAGCCAGGGAACGGGTTTGAGGGTGCCATAAGTGCCAGGCGCCAACCGCCGCCCCGGCCGCCCTTGGGGCATGGGGGGACATTCCCTATGCCCGGCGGGGGGACCGTGGCGGTGGCACGGTGCCAGCCCCTCACCGGGAAGTGCTGATTCACCGAGGCGAGCCGCTGGCCGGGGAAGGCGACGCTGCCCGGGCGATGGCCGCAGGATGCTGGCGGCGAGGCCGGCATGCTGGCATTCCCAGCTTTCCGCACGCTGAGCGGCAGGAATGACAATTCCCGGGTGGCGGGTGCTGGTGCGGCGGCGTGGCTGTGGCAGGGAGGGATGCTCGGAAGGCGCCAGTGTGGCGGAGGGAGATTTAAAGGGTGGGTGAGCGCCCGCGCTCAGGATGCTCCCATGGGCCTGCTGTGGCTCCCTTCGGCGTCATCTCCTCCTCCTCCTCTTCCTCCTCCTCCTCCTCTTTCTCTTCCTTGGATGCTCGCAGCCATGGCCCCGCTGCTGTGTTGTCGGGGACACAGTCAGAACTGGTCTCTCCTGCAGAGACCAGACACAACTTAGCACACCCAAACTGCTGGCAGTCCCTGAAGTTTTGGGGGCAAAATCCCCAAATCTGGTCTCCCAGAGGGCTTTCCTGCCAGAGCGAGCTGGGTGCTTTGGCAGAGGCACAGAGCCCTGGCATGAGGAGCTGCCCTCCTGCCTGCTCTGGTACACGCCTGCATGGCCCTGCACCCACGCGAGTGCCTGTCGTGTGTGCCCCGTGCACGCTCCGGTGTGTTCCTGCATGTCCTTGCTCAGGCACACAAACTCTGGCACATTTCTACTTGTCCTTGTTCACCTGTGCACGCTCTGGCATGTCCCTGTGTGTCCTTGCTCACAGGCGCACTCTGTCACGCTTCTGTGTGTCCTCGTTCACATGTGGATGCTGTGACAAGTCCCTGCGTGTCCTGGCTCACAGGTACACACTCTGCCACCCTTCTCCATGCCCTTCCTCGCGCTTGCACACTCTGGTGTGCTCCCGAGTGTCCTTGCTGTGCTGTCCACACTCCTGCACGCTCCTCCACGTCCTTGCACGCTCCCGGTGCCTCCAGGTCCAAGCCAAGGCCCTGCCTGCACCGCCCCGATTAGGGTGCGGAGTTGGGGTGTGGCACAGCCTGGGCCACCCCGATAACCCAGGCAGGGGGCACACGGGGGATGCCCGGGGCGTCCGAGGGGGACCTGGGGGCCCATGGGTTGCCGCAGCTCACGGGGACAGCAGGGATTTGGGGCACACGGGGTTCCCCCTGGCACCCACTGCTGAGGGCTCTGTGCAGCTCTGGGTTGCAGGAGAAGCTCTGGACATGCTGCTGGCTGTGGGGAGCCCCAGCCCATCTCCTCGCACCCCTCAGGGGCCCCAGCAGCCACCAACAGCTGCTCAGAGGCATTTTTAGATACCAGCCATGTCCTATCTGTGTCTCAAATGTCCCCGGGGGTGGGTGCCCCCCCCTGCCGGCAGCTGTCACCCACTTTCTGCCACCAGTGCTGGCGAAGCCCCTGTGCGGTGCAGGGGTTGGGGTGAGCAGCAGCCCCTTCCCTGGGGGCATCCAAGGATTGGGGGGACACCTCTGGGGGGACCTGGGCTGGGGTTTCAGCTGGGCAGAGGGACCTGGGTGGGGACTCAGCACCGTAAATAGCCATTAGCACAGCTCGGCAGGGCTCAGCTCGGTGGTCCTGGAGAGGGCAGCTGCCAGGTGCCCCCCCAACACCTGGGTGGGGCGAGGCTAAATCCCTCTGAGCAGCTTATCCTGAGGCTCTGAGCCGCAAATCCCCACGTGCCACAGGGCCAGTGAGCCACCGCGGCCGCACTGATGCTCACGGTCCCACTGTCCCCCAGGGGCCTCTCACCGGTAGCCGACGGCCACCGGGCCGGGGCACACTGGGACCATGACCTCGGCCAATGACTACGAGCAGCTGGAGCTGCAGCAGCAGTACAGCCGCATCAATTATCGCTGGGACGCGTCCGACGATGAGCTGGACAACGACAACAGCTCCGCACGGCTCTTCGAGCGCTCCCGCATCAAAGCCCTGGCAGGTGCGTGGCAGGTCCCCTCGGTCCCACCTGGGTTGTCCCTGCTGTCGGTGACCCCATGCCTGCTGTCCCTCCAGATGAGCGGGAGGCCGTGCAGAAGAAAACCTTCACCAAGTGGGTGAACTCGCACCTGGCTCGTGTCACCTGCCGCATCTCAGACCTCTACATGGACCTCCGGGACGGACGGGTGCTGATCAAGCTGCTGGAAGTGCTGTCAGGAGAGCTTCTGGTAGGAATCCCATCCAGCTGGAGATCCTGGGACCTGTGGCCTGCCATGGCACGCTACACCGTTTCTCTTGGCGTTGGCCAAGGGTTGGGGTGGCAGCATGGGTGTGGGGGTATCCCTGGGCAGGGCTTGGGGCACCTGGTGTGGGAGGGAGGGTGCTGAGCACTGTCACACCCCAGCCCAAGCCCACCAAGGGCCGGATGCGGATCCACTGCCTGGAGAATGTGGACAAGGCGCTGCAGTTCCTGAAGGAGCAGCGGGTGCACCTGGAGAACATGGGCTCCCACGATATCGTGGACGGCAACCACCGCCTCGTCCTTGGCCTCATCTGGACCATCATCCTCCGCTTCCAGGTGAGGACAGGTGGTTTGGGGCATCCCTCCGCTCCACACCTCATTCCCAGGTGGGAGCCATCCTCCATGGAACTGCTGTTCCAACCCCAGAATGTCCTTTTTCCCGCAGATCCAGGACATCATCGTAGAGACGCAGGAGGGCCGGGAGACACGCTCGGCAAGGGATGCACTGCTGCTCTGGTGCCAGATGAAGACAGCAGGGTAGGTGGTGGGACCCCCACATGACCGTGTCAGGGTCTGTGAATGTCCAGAGAGTGACAGTGACACCCTGTCCCCATCACAGGTACCCCCATGTGAATGTCACCAACTTCACCTCGAGCTGGAAGGATGGGCTGGCCTTCAACGCCCTCATCCACAGGCACAGGTAGGTGGCACAGCGGCAGGCACTGGGGTGGCAGTGGCACCAAGGGATGTCCCACAGGTGTGTGACTGCTGTCTCGTGCCCTCTGTCCCCAGGCCTGAGCTGGTTGACTTCCAAAACCTTACCAAATCCAATGCCCGGCACAACCTGGAGCATGCGTTCAGCGTGGCAGAGCGGCACCTGGGCATCACCCCTCTCCTCGACCCCGAAGGTGAGGCAATTGCTGCCAGTCCCCCTGCCTCAGTTTCCCCTGGGACATTCCCAGGCTCCAGAGCCTGGAGCACAGAGAGGTTCCCAACACACAGAAGGAGGGCCTGGGTGGGCACAGGAGGGACGTCATGAGGCTGTGGTGCCCTGTGAAGTGGGTTGAGGTTGGGTCAGGAGTGACGCCTCTCACTCGCACCGGGCAGATGTGTTCACGGAGAACCCCGATGAGAAGTCCATCATCACCTATGTGGTGGCTTTCTACCACTACTTCTCCAAGATGAAGGTGCTGGAGGTGGAGGGACGGCGCCTGGGCAAGGTAGGGAATGGTGTTGAGGCATTTAGGGGTGTTCTCTTGGGGTGACATCCCCTCATGTTCACCCCAAGTCCCGCCGCAGGTCATCGAGCACGCCAAGGAGACAGAGCGGATGATCGAGGGCTATGGGGGGCTGGCATCTGACCTGCTCACCTGGATTGAGCAGACCATCGCCTCCCTCAACAGCCGCAGCTTCGCCAATTCACTGGCTGGGGTGCAGCACCAGCTGCAAGCCTTCAGCACCTACCGCACCGTGGAGAAGCCCCCCAAGTAAGAGCCCCCTGCTCCCCATGCCCGCCCGGTGGTGTGGGGCACCCAAGGGTGCCCAACACTGAGCTCTCTCTGGGGCAGGTTTCAGGAGAAGGGCAACCTGGAGGTGCTGCTCTTCACCATCCAGTCGCGGATGAGGGCCAACAACCAGCGCGTCTACACCCCACACGAGGGGCGCCTGGTCTCTGACATCAACCGGGTATGGGCTCTGTCTGCTGCGGTAGCTGGGGGCTGTCTCCTGGGGTCAAGTCAGGTCCATCTCCTGCAGGAAACTGAACTCCTCTCCTGGGGCAGATTGGGTTTATCCCCGAGCAGTTCAGGTCCTTGGGCAGGCTGGGATGGGTCCCGGAGCAGGTTGAGTCCATCTCCTGAGGCAGTTCAGGCCCATCCCAGGACATGCTGAATCTATACTGGGACGGAACTGATCCATCCCATGGCAGGTTGTGTTCCTCCAGCTGGGGGTCACCAGCAGAACAAGACGTGGGTGGTTGGGGAGACGTGGGATACGGGTGCCACCTGTCCAGTGCCACCTTCCCCCAGGCCTGGGAGCAGCTGGAGAAAGCAGAGCATGAGCGGGAGCTGGCGCTGCGCAACGAGCTGATCCGTCAGGAGAAGCTGGAGCAGCTGGCACGGCGCTTCGACCGCAAAGCAGCCATGCGGGAGGCCTGGCTGAGCGAGAACCAGCGCCTGGTGGCCCAGGTGAGGAGGGAGACCACCCACCCAGGGACCCCCACCGTGGGGAGCTCACCAGAGCCTCACCGTGGGCTCTGTGCCGGGCAGGACAACTTTGGGCAGGACCTGGCGGCGGTAGAGGCGGCCAAGAAGAAGCACGAGGCCATCGAGACAGACACGGCTGCCTACAGGGAGAGGGTGCAGGCCATTGAGGCGGTGGCCAAGGAGCTGGAGCTGGAGGGCTACCATGACATCCAGCGCATCAATGGGCGGAAGGACAATATCCTGCGGCTCTGGGAGCAGCTCCTGGAGCTGCTGGCTGCCCGGCGCCAGCGCCTGGAGATGAACCTCACCCTGCAGCATCTCTTCCAGGAGATGCTCCATTGCATTGACTGGATGGATGAGGTCAAGGTGAGCTGTGGGCACTGGGTGTCACCATGGGTGAGGTGTCTTTGTCCCACCAGGTGTTGGTGGGAGTTGACTGGGGAGGGAGATGAGATGTCGGGGTGCTGGTGCTGAGTTTTGGGTGTCAGTGCAAAATGGCTGAGGGTCTCCTGCAGGTGAAGCTGGCATCTCCTGAATCTGGGAAGCACCTTCTGGAAGCAGAGGAGCTGCTGCAGACCCACCGTCTGCTGGAGGCCGACATGGCCGTTCAGGCAGAGAAGACCCGGGCCATCAGCGCTGCCGCCCTCCGCTTTGCTGACGCCGAGGGTAGGTGTGCCAGGACATCCCTGCATCCCTGGCATGGCCAAGGGAAAGTAGGACACTGTCCTGACGAGCACCCACCCTGCTCCCTGCCCAGGCTATCGTCCCTGTGACCCCAAAGTCATCCGGGACCGCGTGAGCCACCTGGAGATGTGCCGGCGAGAGCTGCAGGTACTGGCGGCGCGGAGGAGAGCCTTGCTGGAGCAATCCCGCTCCCTCTGGACCTGCCTGTGGGAGCTAGACGAGGCGGAGAGCTGGATCAAGGAGCAGGAGCAGCTCTACTCCTCCCTGGACTTCGGGAAGGACCTGCCGGGCGTGCTGCTGCTCCAGCGCCGGCACGCTGCCTTCGAGGCCGAGCTGCGGAGCCGGGGCGGGCGGCTGGAGCAGACGCTGGCGGTGGGCGAGGGGCTGGCGGCGGCGGGCCGGGCGGCCGAGCAGCTGCGGGAGCGGGGGGGGGCGGCCGTGCGGGCGCTGTGGGCGCAGCTGGAGGAGCTGGCGGCGTTCCGACGGCGCGGCTTGCGGGACGCCGAGGGCTTCTTCCAGTTCCAGGCGGAGGTGGAGGAGCTGGCGGAGGGGCTGCAGGATGCCCGCCGCCGGGCGGCCGCCGAGGAGCTGGGCCAGGATGAATCCCGCACCCTCGTCCTGCTGCGGCAGCACCAGGAGCTGCTGGACGAGCTGGCGGCCGCCCGGGAGCAGCTGGACAGGCTGGCTCAGCAGGCCGAGGGCTTCCCGCCGGAGCTGCGCGCCGGCCCCGAGGCGCAGAGCCGGCTGGCGGCCCTGCGGGAGCTGCACGCCGAGGCGGCCGCGCTGGCCGAGCAACGCGGCCGCCAGCTGCAGGATGCCCTCAACCTCTACACCGTTTTCGGGGAGAGTGACGCCTGCCATCTCTGGATGGGCTCCAAGGAGACCTGGCTGGGGGAGCTGGAGGTGCCGCAGGCGCTGGAGGACCTGGACGTGACGCAGCGCAGGTAGGAAGGAGCCCCGGCCGCGGCGGTGCTGCCGTGCCCTGTCCTGAGCTGCCGCTCGTTCTAAGCCTGGACCTTCCCACAGGCTGGACGGGCTGGAGCAAGACATGGCCACCGTGGCTTCCCAGATCGACGCGGTCAACCAGGCAGCCGACGGGCTCCTGGCTAGCGGGCACCCCCGGAGCCCCCAGGTCCGGCAGTGCCGGGAGCAGCTCAACGACAGGTACGGCGGCGGCGGTGCCGGGGCAGGCGGGTGGCGCGGTGCCGGTGCGTTCCCCGCCATCCCCCGCCTCTGTCCCGCAGGTGGGGCCGGTTCCGGGAGCTGGTGTCGGAGCGCCGGCGGGCGGTGGGCTCGGCACTGCGCCTCCTCAACTACAACCTGGAGTCCGAGGAGACGCAGAAATGGCTGCGCAGCAAAGCCCGGGCGGTGGAGGCCACGGCCGAGCTGGGCCGTGACCTGGCCGGCGTCCTGGCCACCCAGCGCAAGCTCTACGGCATCGAGCGGGAGCTGGCAGTGGCCCGGGACCGCCTGGCCGCCCTGCGCTCCCAAGCCGAGCGCCTGGCCGAGGAGCGGCCCGAGGCGGCCACGGAGGTGGCCCAGAAGCTGGCCATGGCCACCTCCGCCTGGGACGAGCTGCAGGCGGCCCTGGCAGAGCGCGCAGCGTCCCTGGGGGAAGCCGGGCAGCTCCGGAGTTTCCTGCAGGACCTGGATGACTTCCAGGCGTGGCTCTTCGGCGCTCAGAAAGCCGTGGCGGCCGTCGATGAGGTGCCGGCGTCGCTGGGGGAGGCAGAGGAGATGCTGCAGCGGCACGAAGCGGCCCGGCGCGATGCTGAGGAGCATGCGGGAGCCTTCGCCGCCTTGGCGGAGGCGGGGGAGCGGGTGCTGGGGGGACAGACGGACCCCGAATACGAGGGGCTGCGACAGCGCCTGGACGGCGTGAAGGACGGCTGGGCTGCCCTGGGCAAGATGGCAGAGGCTCGGAAGCGCTTCCTCACCCAGTGCCGCAACTTCCAGGAGTTCCTTCGTGACACCAAGCAGGCGGAGATCCTCCTCACCAAGCAGGTGGGTGCTCAAGCAATGTCCTTTGGGTCTCACAGGCACCCCAAAAACGGGCGATCAGGCGCTGATCCCTTGCTGTGCCCCTCAGGAGTACACGCTGTCCCACCTGGAGCTGCCCTCCACGCTGGAGGGCTCGGCTGCTGCCCTGCACCGCTTCCAGAACTTTCGTGCTGGTGTGGAGAGCAATGCCAAGAAGGTCCCAGAGGTGGTGGTTGGTGGCACCAAGCTGGTGGCTGAGGAGAACATCTTTGCTGAGAAGATCTCTGAGAAGTGCCGAACTCTCCAGGAACGGTGCGTCCGGCGCAGGGCCGGTGGATGGGTGGGCGGTGTGTGGGTAGCAGGGCTGATGCTGCACTTCCATGGTTCCCTTCTAGGCATGGAGCTGTCATGGACAAGGTGGAGGAGGCAGCAGGTTTGATGCAGGACAACCACGACCTACAGACCTTCCTGCAGAGCTGCCGTGAGGTAGGAATGCAGCATGGCTGGTGGCATCGCTGGGGGGTCCCCACTGGCTGAGCACTGACACCCTTTCCCTGCAGTTTGATGCCTGGGTGGATGAGAAGATGCTGATGGCTCAGGATGTCTCCTATGGAGAAGCCCGCGGTCTTCACAGCAAGTGGCAGAAGCACCAGGCATTCATGGCTGAGCTGGCACCCAACCAGAGCTGGCTGGAGAAGATTGAGGCGGTGGGTGCCAGCACTGTGATCAGAGAGGGGGAACGGAGTTGGGGAAGAGTCTGGAGCATGAGGAATTGCTGAGGGAGCTGGGAGGCTCGGCTTGGAGAAAAGGAGGCTCAGGGGGGAACTTCTTGCTCTCTGCAACTCCCTGATGGGAGGGTGCAGCCAGTTGGGGGTGCTGCACTGTGCTCCCGGGAAACAAGCGAAAGGACGAGAGGAAACAGCCTCAAGTTGCACCAGGGGAGGTTTTGATTGGGTATCAGGGAAAATTTCTTCAGGGAAAGGGTTGTGCAGCCCTGGCACAGACTGCCCATGGTGGTGGTAGAATCCCCCTGCTTGGAGAGATTTAAAAGCTGTGTGAACGTGGTATTTGGGGACATGGGTTAGCGGTGGCCTTGGCAGTTCTGGGGGAATGGCTGGACTCGTTATCCTGAGAGGTTCCACGACTGGAATGCTCCCAGCCTGCTGCACGGGTGGGATGTCCCCATGCCGCAGTGACCAGCCACCTCTCTGCTGCTGCCGCAGGAGGGGACGGAGCTGGCCGCGCGCAAGCCGCAGTATGGCGCGGTGGTGACGCAGCGGCTGGAGGAGCTGCGCCGGCGCTGGGCCGAGCTGCGCAGCGCGGCCGAGGACAAGGGCCGGCAGCTGTTCGAGGCCGAGCGCGCGGCGCTGTACGCCCGGAGCTACGGGGAGCTGGAGAGCTGGCTGGGGCGGGCGCAGGAGGAGCTGCGCCATGCCGAGAAGGTCAAGGACCTCACCGCCACCAACCTGCTGCTGAAGAGGTTGACGGTGGGTACTGGCACCTCACAGGGTCCTTTGGGAAGGGGCAGGAGGTCCAAGGCGATGGAGTTTGTTCCCAAATGGGACTGGGGTTCTCCATTTCGGCTCAGATCCCTAACTCACATGGATTTGCCCCGCCAGAGACTGGAAGAGCAAGTGAAAACATGGATGAAGGAGCTGGAGGAACTGGGGTGGCAGGGCACCCCTGCTACTGGGGATGTGCCAGATACCACCAGGCAGGAGCAGATGCTCCGGCAGCGAGTCCTTGAGCTGCTGGAGCCACTGGAGAGGAAGAGGAAGGAGCTGGAGACTGCCAAGGCCATGTACCAGCTGGGGCGGGATCTGGAGGATGAGACGGTGAGTGTTCTTGCTGTGGCAGGGGCTGGGGGGGCTGTGGCCATGGGTGCTGCAGGGGGCTCAGTGGGTGCTCCTTCCCGCAGCTATGGGTGCAGGAGCGGCTTTCCCTGGCAAGATCAACGGATCACGGCACCGACCTCCCAAGCGTGCAGCGCCTGACCAAGAGGAATGAGGTGAGCCATGGGTTCTGCAGCAACAGCCACCATCCCAGGTGGTCCCTCAGGATCCATCCCATGGGTGACTCTCACTGTGACTTCCCTCCTGCTGGCAGACGCTGCAGAAGGAGCTGGCGGGCCATGCCCCCCGCCTGGGCGAGGTGCTGAGCCGGGGAGAGGCAGCGGGGAGCGGTGAGGAGCCAGGCCCGGAGCTGGCGGCACAGGCGCAGGAGCTGCGGGCGCTGTGGGAGACGCTGCAGGAGGAGGCAGCCGCCCGGCACCGGCGCCTGCGGGAGGCTGAAGAGGCCCAGCAGTACTACCTGGATGCTGACGAGGCCGAGGCCTGGGTCAGCGAGCAGGAGCTCTTCATGGGACCCGAGGAGAAACCAAAGGTGAGGAATGATTCCATGTGGTGCTCTGTGTTTGGGGGTCTGTGCTGCACTGGGCTGTGCCTTGCCGGGATATCCAGTGTTGACTCAGGTGGTGCCACGCTGTTCCGTTGAACATCATCCACATGTGACACACCGTGGTGTGTCCTGCTCTTGTGTGTCGTTCCCATGCCATTACACAGCATCCATCCCATTCCATGCCATGCCCCACTGAGC